>NC_051154.1:54473888-54793887 GCF_013339745.2 Dermacentor silvarum | reverse complement strand
AATGGGGGAAAGGTGCATATATGAAAAGGCGCTGATGTGAAGAATGTCCAAACGTAGACAATAAACACATATATGCTCATTATGAGCCGCGTTGTTCCATCGTGAGACGAGTCAGTATGAGACGACGAGCCATTTAAACAACGGCGACTGTGATCCAGTTACAACATATTGGGCGGTAATTTATTACTGATTCTCGCTTTTTTTTAACTTCGCGATAGTTAGTTTGCGCGTGTCATAAAGCATTATTAGAGCAAACTGTGCTCGCATAAGCGCTCATTTAACGGCCGTGTTGCTCCTGCAAAAACGCGGATGCCATCGCTGACACCGTTGGTATATAACTGAGCGAAGCGGCTGTTTAGCTGCTTTACCGAATGTACCGTCTCTGTTCGGGTTTGACGCAGAGATAAAGAGTACATCTCAGGAATTAAGAAAATGTGTCAGCATGCCAACGCGGTAAAAAACCCACCCATCTACGTTGCGAATACGACCGGCAGCCTACGGGAACGGTGACGTACAGATGCTGGCACAGGCGCGTTATGCACAGCGCTGTGCCCCGCTTGCAACTTATTGTGTACGTGGCGATCGAAGCGAAGCGTCGTTTATTTCAAATCGCTAAGGCTAGAATTGGACTATGAAAGCAGTTTCCTTCATTATAACTTGCTTACTTTTCAGTACCAGTTCGCCGGTAGCGGGTGTGCGAACTCGACGGCGCAGGCCTATAACCTTCGCTGAACAGGATCAACATTGGCTCAAACTTCATGTGCACGGCTTGAGAGGGTCGAACCTTGTGCATTTCAACTTCGTAGGCATGACCATACTATGGCATGACTATGAGCGCGATTATTTATATATACGAACGAAGCCGTTGCGGCTATTGTTTTATCGGTTCGACGGCCGATCGCGCGGGGTTCGGTCGAACGATGGTCGGCACGCTGATTTTATCGGTGCCATCGACAAGAAAGCCCGTTGCAGTACGACAACTCGCGCTCGTCGGTTACGTTTTGTAGGCCTGGTATGATAAAATGGTCTCAGCGACACAGGGCTGAATGGTCGGCCAATCGTAGGCGTGCGCGTCTTGTCGGTCTCGTATCGACCCAGTGTTACCGCGCCTTGAACGAGTACGTGAAG
The DNA here is from genome assembly GCF_013339745.2 of Dermacentor silvarum. Taxonomy (NCBI): domain Eukaryota; kingdom Metazoa; phylum Arthropoda; class Arachnida; order Ixodida; family Ixodidae; genus Dermacentor; species Dermacentor silvarum. Next base: position 54,792,759 of record NC_051154.1, on the reverse strand, counting down.
TCGGGCACACGCTGCCACTACCAGCAAGCGAGGACCGACGCTGCAAGAAGTCTTCGTCAGCAGCGTGTTTTTAAGTGTCGTCCAAGTGTAACGCAGAGGTTTATCGATAAATTTGCTATTGCAGCCATCAATGCAAGGCGGCAACTACGTGGTTCCCTGTGCAGTCTGGACGAAGCCCTCACCGCTTTCTGTTAAATGTGGAGTTGCAGTTTTACGCTACGCACACTTTCGGTACCGCAGCGACGTCGAGCTGCCAGTGAAGTTTAAACGAGGTACACAGCACGAGTTTGCATTTGCAGTAGCGCGCGTGCGAGCGCATTCTTTTTTTTTTTTTCGGGGGACGTTTCCTCGAGACGGGGCCGCACGGCCGCGCGCGCGACCCTTCCAAAACGTTTCGCGACTAATCCGCCAGGGCAGGGCGCATGCGCCGTAGCGCCGTGAAAAAGGCGGATTGCTCAGCCGGAGTTTTTAATGGGTGTGGATAAATATGCATGGGAATAGGCAGTTCATTGCAGCATACAGAGGTACGTATAACGCTACTGCGGCTACAACCAAAGTTCACTCCATATCTTCAATGAGGCTATCAACTGCATTAAACAATTGGCGACATACATTTAGCATTATTGCTGAACTTATTCACCACTCGAATAGGTTGGTATCTAAGAAAACTGGTCAATGTAGTCAAACTTAGCTTACAGAGTCATAGTACTTGATTTTCACAGAGTTAACCAAGTTACTTGAGAGTAGCTATAGTCATTGGAAAACATCCTCCCGAGATGCGAACACAACCATGTGTTATAATCGCTCTTCAGGGTGGTTTATTGTATACTGTTATGTTATGAACTTAAACAATTTTTAAAATTTAAGTACCACGGTTATATGCCAACTGAGTCTCCATGTAAGTGAACATCTCATCTCATGTTTGCTAAGGTAAAAACTGCATTTCATTGCTTAAACGCAGAAATGAAGATCGATCTACATGTAGTACACCGCCAAGTTGCTGGTGTGTCCGGTATTCTTACGCAATCCTATTTTGAAACACCTCAAGTTCGCTTTTGGCCGTCTGGGACAACCCAGAGGCCTAGATCAATTGAGCGTCAAATTCCTCGAAAGCGGATATGACGAATATGAGTACACCAATTCGTTACAGGTATACATATGCACCGTAATTTATACCCAGAATGAATATTTCGCGTAATCACTAGCGAGAGAATTTATTAAAAATTTAGAAGGCAATGTACAATGTATTGCAAGGGGTCTTAGAGGAGGATATGTCTTAAGTGGGAAATAGTAGCTGTTGCAAGATCTGCATGCATGAAAGTGCTCAGCTTGTGGAAACTTCACAGTAAACAGCGATATCAGTTTAGACAAAGTACCCTTTCAAAACCATTTTCATTCATTTGGGGATGGGAGAAGATCTAGTATTCTGCAGAAAATAAAGGCCGAAACTTCTGTCAGTAAGTCGTCACGAATAAACGTATTTTCTCATATTTGGCGCAGGGGCAGTTATCAAAACTTGATAGGTTAGGTCCAATAAGAATAGGCCCTTAGAATATATCCTATATAGCCCTTCATTGGCGCTAATAAACATCTCACAGGAGGAGTGGCCGTTTGGTTATAGCAAATTTACCGATACAGCTTAAGTTCTTTATTTTTAGTGTCCCTTTAAGCGCACGAAGCACTGCAGGGCACTCGGTCGCCAAAGTGACAGCTTTGATGTACCCGCATACACTTCATAAAAGGTTTTGCCGTTAAGTGCATTCCAAAACAGTCGGCAGCTTCGAAAATTAGCTTGCGCACAGCACGTTTTGACATCGAGCGTCAGCTGTAGCACTGAACGGTCATGCCCGCCACTCGGGAACCGCATCGTTCTGTCACGCCCCAAAGCGACGGACCTGGAAAGACGCCGTTTTTGTTGCTCAGCCAAGAGCGCGCAGCTTCCGGAGTAATCCGTCGAGCATGCCGCGGCGACCAGCCACTAGACAGCGAAAGCCATTCCCCCACCAGTGCACACACTTCCGGCCGCGAAGAAATGCCGGGTCGCCCACACTCACACTGCGTGGGCGGAAGCGCTTCTCGCCGATCTCGTGCGAACGCTCAAGCGTCTACACCCGCTCGGTGCAGCTAGCATCTCGTCACGCAAACGAGCAGAAAAGCTATGCACTTGGCACACGACGATGCGAAGCCATTAAAGCCGGTTCCATCGAAATATTAAATTCTGTAAACTGCGTATAATCTTGGCTCATTTTCCAGCCTTGTGGCTCATTTACAACAAGACTGAACGCGACAAAGCACCAAACGCGACATGTTCCGTGGCGTTTACTTGGAGGCGGAAAATACATAGTAAATGGATCGGCATTACATATATAAAACTGCGTTCTCCCTGGTAAATGACCTGAATCTCCCGACCCCCAATGTCCTATGAGTGGCGGCGCCCCATGAAACAAAGAGCTAAAGAACGTCTAAAATACTCCTTTAACGGATAAGCGACACGTCTAAAGCAAGTCTCAGTTTAAACGTTATTTTGATGTATACTGAAGAAACTCCTGTTGCTGTGCTAACACCATGTTATTGGATGTCAAGAAACCTTGAAGGTTGAGATTTTGTTAGATGTTTATTACATTCGCAAATAAATTCGATATCAGTAATCGCAACTACTTTATATCAGCACTAACAATAACCATGTATGCAATCACAAAAAGAACTGGGCTCAAAAAAAAAAAAAAAAAAAACGTACACCAGAGAAGGATTCGAACTCATGACCTCGCGTCCCCAAGTCAGACGTCTTAACCTACACCATGCTAGCCGTTCTGAATTGGTGGAATAGTGGGAGCATCTTATGCAGCTCAACGCAGGTACTGCGTTTGTTATGCCGCGGGGAGTCTGACGTTTAATGTACTTGAAGCCATATGCGACTGCAAATGAACAGCTGCCTAATTTCTCATAGAAATACAACCTTTGACAAACGTAATGCGTAGCAAAAACGGGGCACGTAAGACAAAAAAAAGACGAAGATTACTCTGTTGCCTTGGCTGTAGCGTGCCCCTTTTGCGCTACACATCGCGCCCATCAGTTTGTTCTGCTCAGGTACATACGTTACAAGGATTGTCAGCAAATGAGCAGCCTCTACACATGTACACAGAGAATGGCATAATAGATCGGTTGTGTATGGTCATATGTTATAGGAAATGTACCGCATTTCCTATAACATGTATATAATGTATAGGCAATTTTGTACCGAATTTGCCTTTAATAAACCCACAGAAAGACCATGAAGAAAGAATTTCTTTACCTGCCATAATTACATGGTTTCTTTTTTTACCTCCTAGGTGGCCATATTCATGCAATTCGTGAACCTTATTTTCCTAAGCGCACTTAAATGCATCGCTTTACTCTGGAGAATCAAGGCAGTAAACCTTTTAGAAAACAAATTAACCTTCCTGAATCTTTACAAATTATAGAAACTTAATACAATGTACAATTTATGCAATGCACGCTCAAACCATGTCCAAGTATGCTCTGCGAGGTGGAAGGTTTGGAAACGTTTTCGAAAACCTCTTGCCACAAATGTTCAACATTTCATATATACCAAGATGTCTACACGCCTTTCAGATCATTTCAATAAGATTTCTAGTTCTTATTCTAGATTTCTAGATCTTATTTTCTACACCGATAGCTGTTTCGTGCCGTCCGCGTCTCACGGTACACAATTAAGCACAGAGAACCAGTAAGCGTCAAACTGTGGGCACAAACTTTTGGCGCCTACAGTACACACAACAGTTTCACATGCAGCGATATCACTTGTTTTTCGCAATTGCGATATCCGTACATGCGAACTTCGCGATATACTGTTTCACAAGCACCGATAGCGGCGGCTACGATTTTCGCATTTGCGAGCATGCATCTAGTGGAACCCAAACTGAGTCAGTCCGCTTCAGCGAAAACAAAGTAAAACAAACTAGAAACAGTTTAGGTGAAACGTTTTCAGTGTGAACTCGTTACTGAAAAAACAGGCGGGCCACCGTGACGTGTCCGCATGACGATCAGCGTTTGGGTTCAACGCCTCACACGCGATTTTCAAGTTCAGCGCTTCAAACATGAAAAATTGCACGCACGAATCTTATTCTAATAAAGAGTCTCTTTCCCCATGATGGAATAATCTTTTTTTCTGCAAGAAAACGAAACAATATTAAATTTTGGTGAAATCGCCGAAAACCAAGGTAACAAAACAGGACAGAAAAGATGCTACAAAAATTGTCATATTTTTTTCTGTTTTCGCAAACAAATTTGGACAGTGAATAATGCGTCGCCGAATAAAAGATAAAGGACATCACCGCTGCACTGTCAAATTTTCGCTCTTTCTAATTTAGTTGGCTGTATACCACCTGCTCCAATATGGTGCGTAGTAGTGTCCTTCGGCAGCGCATTAATGGCGGCAGCGGGCATCAGGTAAATGTGGGATTGATCAAGATGAGATTCTCAGAAAGAAGCTCGTACATTTAACATATCCATTATGAAAAGTATTAAGGTCGGCAGGAAACTACAAGCAAAAGTTTCCCGCGCGAAGAAAAAGGGGACGGTCTAGACTTAAATTTACAGTGTCCGGTTCAAGATCAGTTGGAAGTAATGAAACATGCACCGAGTTTCTGAACTGAATCTAAAGCAACAAGACTATTAGAAGGGCAACATCCCCCATTTAATCAAGCGTCCTCGAATATTCAGTGGAATGCAGCATCAGAAAGTTTTACGGAAGCCTTCTAGAATCTCGTGGCAGGCATCCAAGTGCGCTGACGATAATAGTTATGTAATTAACGTGTGCCTTCCACCAAAGACTGGATGCCAGTGGCGCACCGATTGGGAGGGGGGAGGTTCGGGTGTTGTCGATGACCGCGGAAACCCGCCATCAAAACGCTGGAGTGTGGAAGCGCGGCAGCAGCAGCGAGCGAATTGACCTTTGTGCCGCGTCTCGCATCAACGCGAACCAAGCCGCGAAAAACAGCGCACGGCGGACTGCGTCCCCGACGCAGATTGCTTTCAGGATACAGCGGCGCACCTGCCCGGGTCGGCCGGAGTAGAACGCGCCCCCACTCCCCTGCCTACCCTATATCCTCCCCCGGAGCGTTGCGCACGACGGAAAATGGCGCGCTTCCTTCCCGCTCCCCTCCCTTGCGTGCGCGAGATTGAGCCGCGATCGCCGGCTCACCCTCGCACGCTTTCACTCGCGCATACAGCACACGGAGACGATTTTATTGCCCTTAAGCTTCATACGGAACCTCACGGCGACGGCTGAAATGCGCCTGGAGTGTCCATATAATTACTATCGCAATAAAAGGCGCCTTGTAGGTGTACGGGCGCCACAGGTCATGCCCTAGTACTTGACTGCGTATATATGAAGGTCCCTAGTTCAGTAAATCTAGTTCGTCTTCAATCTAGTTTAAATTCCGGCGCCCAATGCAACATTTGCATGGAGGATATTGCACAGATCTCGACCAACGACTCCCTTTTACTGAAGGCTGAATCTGCGTTCGCAGTGATTAATGACCAACTATACCACCACAAACTGCAAAATCGCATGGCGAAACAAGAGGCCCAAGTGTGAGCGATGAAATGTGCTAGTGCCCAATCCAGCCCTTTGGCGGCCAAATGATGAGCTAAAGTTCTAAAGCACTCAGATTATGCGAGAAAGCAGCCGCCTGGAGACACCGCCAGTGTTTTTTTTTTTTTTTTTTGAATTAGACCCCTTTTCAAATCAGCAAGTGCGCTTCACCACATTCCAGATTTGCATAACTGTTGGCGGCATATACGTCATCGTTCATACGAAGCGCGAATTGTACCGGCTAATATACTTTGACGCCGACGAGGTATCACGAGAAGCACGTCAACATATTCCACTTCATAAAATGCACCGACGTGGCATCTTAGGTCCTATGCTGACCTTCAAGGCAGTGGGCATTTGATTTATTGTTCCGATACCTCTCAGAAATTGGCCTACTCGAAAAGCTTTAAAGGTGGTTCCCGATATAGAAAGGCCTGGCTTTTCCGCCAACGTCTCAACTGTAAATACCAGGTTTACTGACGCGTTTTATTTCATTTTCCTTTTTTCGACTTCTAATCTTTCCCCTTCCTATGCAGAACAGTATGTCAGCGGTCGTATGCACGCCGGCAAGAACCTGCCTTCGAATAAGAGCTTCTCCCACCGACTTCGTAAATATTGACGACGCCGCCATTAGCTTGGCAAACTACGTTGCGGTAAAGCTAGCTATACAATTTTGAACAGGGTCTATTTGCTATGATTAATGAACTAATTCGTAGGTTTTTTTTATTACTTTCCCGGTTTAAGCATAGGTACTAAAGTGTCAGACAGCCTTTCAAAACAAGAGTGAATTGCTCGTGGCAGGCGGCTTCATGTAGCTTTTTTTTCTCGCGCCTAAAATAAAACGTGCTGTAAATTCTTTTAAAAAGAAAACGGTCACGCCGAAGCCAGTTCGCAAGCCTCTCACGCTACGCTCAAATGAGTCGCGAATGAATAAACATGCTTCGTGCCGGACCGTGCGAATGCAGAGATATGACGCGGGGCATTTATCTTCGGTGTAGACGCTACTAAATTCTTGGGAACGACGAGTTTAGAACCGAACAGAGGGTCTCAACTTGCCCCAAGTTACCCGAACCACCCTGCATAGCAAGAGAACTCGGGGAAGTATTACAAAAATAGAGAACGCGAAACTCAGATGTGGCACACCGCCAATAATTCAAGACACGATACGACATACGACGTACGTACACAATATGTTCTAAAGTGAAGTACTTTGAAGAGGACTCCCGAAATCCATAACACATTCCTGTTTGCATGTGCTCCCCGGAATCCAGTGATGGATTCCGGGAGCCGAGAGAGCATGCCATGCTGCCAAGGAGAGGCCAAACTGCGGCTCCGAAGCCACGCGTGGCCATTACACCTGGTCTATTCAGCGATTTCGATGGCTCATGCTTTATTCACTTATGACGAACGAGAGGGCCTCCAATGGAATCTTGGCGGCAGTATACCATACAGAGTGTTTTTTTTAGCTGGACCAAATTTCTAAAATTGCCTGCGGCAGAAAGCACAATTCTAGCACTTTATCTAAATTAATCGATAAGGCGGCCATTACTTCGAGAAATCAAAATGCTTAATTGAATTAGCAGAATTACGCTAACTAAAGTTTTAATGAATGACCTTACTACACATACTTCAATCTATGAATTATAGCAAGTGAGTTCGCAAGGCGTGTTCACTTAGAACGAATTATCAGTACTGCACCAGTTTCAAGATAATTTTCAATGTGTCCGACGAAATGCATTGGCGTTCTAGTTACATTGTGCTTTAATGCATAAAACTGCGTTTTCTTAAACGCGCAACTGGAACGCGAATAACAACGGGGCCCATTCGATTTATAAGTGCCGCTTGCATTGTCATGTTAGGTCGGTGGTATTGTGAAAGTATAATAAGCTAAATAATAATGAAAAACAACCGCGTCCTTTCGCTATATATTAAGACATCAATGCTTACCAGGGACATTACGCCCGAATGACTCGTGGTAACGACAAAGGCGCTGCGCGACACGTACGCTATAAATAGGAGTAACTTCAAGAGTATTTATAGCCATAGTTTGGGGGAGCACATGTTGTAGCGGTGAGCACCGATTTGCATAAATAATCAAAGCTTCGTACTCAAATTTCTAAAGCCGGCCTACTGTTTGCATATATACGACGTCGCACGTAACTGTTAGTCCAACATAACGAACAATACTACAGTTTATCTCAATTTTGCATAAGACTGACAATCACCGCACAATTGACTACGGTCAGATGAGGTGGTAGTAGTAGTAGATAAAGTAGTATTAGTAAAAACTACTAAGAACCCTTTCTGGCTATAGTAAAGGCCGAACTTACTAGGTTTACCAGCCGCTGGCTAGCTAGTACAGAGCTAGTAACGAAGGTAGTAATATAGAGTAATCTAGTAAACGAGTGCATTTACTTGCTATTTACTAACTTTACTCTTAAGAGTATACACTGATTCGGGTACGGGCTTTCGGGCGAACCTGAGCTAGTGCACCGCTATCGCGCAGAAATGCGCCAGACGCTTTAACATTAGAGAGCTTTAGATTAGGGGGACGCAAGCGCTAGCGGGCCCCTACGCTTGCGTCCCCCTAATCTAAAACTCTCTATTAATCGTTCAAATGTTCTTGCTGTAAATATTCAGAAAATTCGAGAAACGCGAAGAATTTTTAGCAGAAAAAGTCTTTTCCTGCGTATACCTTTTAGGCTACATTTAAGGTAAAAACTACACGACTATTTTTATGCTACGCGAAATAATGACGTCAAAGAGTGACCACACGGTTACGGCGGGCCCCGAGTGCACCCGCGAAGTTCATAATAGCTATCGCTGTATAAATAGTATGAAACTTCGGAAGCGCGTCATAGCATGCTGCGTCACGAGATCGGCACCCGAGCGTTTCTATATTTGATATAGAGCTACTGAAATGCGGCCGCTGCAACCAGGAATCGAACCTGCGACCTCATGCTCAGCAACGGGATCGCCATACCTGTAGATGCCGCTGCGCATCAATAAAGCTAACTGGGTGAAATGTATTGTACAGATAATCATCAAAACCTTATTTTTTGTGCTGCCTCAAAGTGGAAAAAGTATATGGTCTCTTGTGCAAGTTTAGAGTTACGTATCACTCACTAATAGAATGCTATAAAAAAAGCTGTTCAACAGAGCACATAATGCAAGAAAGGTAACACATTTGTTTCGTGTTATTATTTAAAGAAAATGTTTAATATCAACTGCCATTTTTGAGCACAGTCGAGTAATTTCCCTAAATGCAGATAACCGAAATTTGCGAAAATTACAAGACCTAGACACTCATTCTATACATATTTTTGCATATGCATGCAAACTGTTTAATGTAATAATAAAGCGAAACACGATTTTTAGCTTCCTTGCAATCTGCTCTATGTGGAACAATGTAGGCTATTTTAGAACACTTGTCATGATACGAAGCTCCAAGCTTGCACACAAAACCCTACTTATTCCACTTTCAGGGGGCAAAGAAAAAGTAAATGAGATTTCGATAAACTAAAAAGCATTTAACAAATGGGAGCTTATTTCACGCTATTCACTCACCTAGTCACGCCATATTGATAGCTTTCACGTGACGTCACGCACCTACCTTATCACCGTTTTGGGGCACCAACATGATGACTACAAGCACTTCAGTCCAATCCATCTTATTGAAAACTTTCACGTGACGTTACGGACCCAGCTTATCGTGTCGGTGCACCAACATGGCGGCTACAATGACGTCAGTGCAAGCCATCTATCTCGGCGCGGCTGCTTTCTCGAAGGGGTCGCTGCGCGCCTCAACCGTACATCACACTTGTGAGCGTGCTAGCACGTCGTAGCGTTAAAGTTTACCACGTGTCTTCGAAAGACTAAAGGGCACCTGCTTTCACTCTCCTGGCCGGTGCATGTGCGCCCAGTGACCCTAAACGCGCCGTAATTAAAGTTAGCTCCACGACGGCGCATGCATGAGCCGTTTCCAGTGAGGTCCGACTAACTGGAAAAAACCAACATATGGGTTCACAAAGTGTCCGCCTGCGAAGATCATCTGAAACTGCAACTTGAATCTGAAGTTGAGCTCCAGCAGCTTTCGCTGCTGTCACCGAGCGTCTCAAGCACTTCAGCAAGGCGACGACGCTTTGCTGCCGCTGTCCCCCGCGCATCCAACGAGAAGCAAGGCGGACTAGAAATGCCAGGATGTGTCGCTAAATCGCTGCGAAGCTCGCTCGTATCGCCGACGTCAAAAAACAGCGGTACCAAAACACCAACTACGCTTGGCTGCCGCCATTGCCGCCGCGCGCGCCGGCTGAAGCAAAATAAAAAGAAATGAGGAGGATATGACGGTTTAAGTCACGTGACTTCCTCCGTACTCCGCTTTTCAGGCGAGAGCAGTCCGGACTGCTCCCGGCTGCTCTCGGCGCAGCGAAACTGCTCTTGTTCTACCACTGGATGACGGCTCTCCCACTCCTGTTCGACCACTGAAACACGGCGCCTCTGGAACGAGCACTTTCAGCGTGCTTTTGAGTGCTCCTGTTCTCCCAATGGAATTCGCCATAACTCAAGCAGGCAGCACAAATTTGCTCAGTTTCCCTGGATGCTCAGGGATGGAGCTCGGCGGTGAGAAAGCTTTCAGCAACCAAGTTGGTTACTACTGAAGAGATGACGGATGTATTAAATTCTGGGGTGTCATACGTGCCAAAACCAAGATATGATTCCGAGGCACGTCGTCGTGCGGGACTCCGGACTAATTTTGACCACCTGGGGTTCTTTAACGAGCACCCAATGCACGGTACACGGGCGTTTTCATTTCGCCCCCATCGAAATGCTGCCACCGCGGCAAGGATTCGATCCAGCGTCCTCGGGCTTAGCACTACGTCACCATGGCGAGTGTGCCGCGTGTTTGCGACCCCTGCAATACGAGCATAAAAAAAAAAGCGCCGAACAATGAAACGTCCCTCTACCACATAACATGCTTCACAGATAATGAGCACTGTCAACACCATGTCATCTGATCCTGTTTCAAGAAAAGATAAGTGAGTGCTGACGTTTAGTAGCAACTACAGTTCGCTACCACACTTGCAGGAAGTGCCTTTCTGCATAATTAGGACTTCTAATCTTACAGAATGCACTCGCGACTGAACGTGCAATGTTCAGCCTCTCGGACACCCGAGCGAGCTGAATACGCGCTCGCCGTGTGGGCCAAAGTCAAGCGTATGCCACATGTTCGCCACACGTGGCTGCAGCTAATGTTGGAGTAACACCGGTGCCTTGAAAGACTAATGTGATATCACTAGGGTGTACAGGAAGGCGCCGAAATGCTAGAAATGTAGGCAGTTTTGGGAAACGAGAAGCGGCGATTGCCACCACGCGAAGCGACGTTACGACGGCCCAAGCTGAAATCGTTGCGAGCGCATGGGGCGAACCCAGCGTCCATCGCACATGGCCTGCGCGCCCCTTGAACTGCAAGCGCCTCACCAACAGACGCAGGCTCAGCCATAAACAAAGGCAGCACCGCGGGAGGGCACGCGTCCTAAATATAGACCGAAGGTCGGACGACGGCTTTGCGTGACTGCCTTCGAGAGAGCCCAAACATTGCATGCCAGGTTCGCGGGCGAACGCCATTTTTGGCAGCGGCGTTGTACAGGAACCGGACACGAGCAGAAAATCGTACACCTACGGCGAAGGTGTGTCTTGGACCGCTCAACTGATATACCGGACAGTAACGTCAGCCGAAATCTTATCTTAACACGACGGTAGCCCAATTTGAGGTTAGTTTGTAATAAACAGAAAGGTGCTGAAAGGAACCAGACGCTGGCGAACAGTGCAGACAAGAGATATGAATAGTACAGATGCGTTTATCTTGTCCCATCGTCTGCGCGGTTCGCCATGTTGAACGAAAACCGACTAGCTAGCTAGCCCAGCTAGATGCCAGACACTGAATGGCCCAAGGAACGAATGAAATGTTGGCTCAGGAGAGGAATCGGTCAATGGAATGGAGCTAGTTGGGAACGTGCCTCGTGGGCTGTGCCGAACCTAGCCCGCGCCCTCAAAGAGCTACCGGCCCACTTGGCTCTGATCGCTGCACGTCTAGTTCGCGTGTGAAGACTCGGCTGGCACGTGAACACGCGGTTGGCCCGGCGGTCTTGACTTTCCACGGCGAATGCGCGAAAGGATCCGTGTAGAGCACCTGCTTCACTCGGTCGACGAGGCGGCGGCGACACGAGTTCCCACCGCTGCGGCAGTGCAAACGCGACTCTCAAGAACGTCGACAAGCGTCAGATGGTAACTTTACATAATAAAAATATCAGTAATTACGTGACAAACAAGCGGCCGTCAGTTTCCTCTGACGGTCTAGCTTTTCAGTGGGTCTCAACGAGCAATGAACGTCGCCGATGTATAAGTAAATCTGGGTCGGGTGTTGATACTGGCGGCGATTATGCGCCGAAATGACTATACTGCGAAGTCGTATTGCAGAGTGACATCTGCGGAACTTCCGCGTTGACTGCAACTTTCTGGAAATCAAACTTCCGGCGCAGGCTTTATACTGCTTGCGGTTGTGCTGCCGCCCTCTTTCTACATATCGTCGCAGACGCCGGCCCTGTATTAAACGAGGCAACCACATAGGCACCGAGACCGGAAGGATTAAACTCTTCACCTCATCTTTACATTTCAAGTGCAAAGCAATTAGGTGTTTTACTTGAGTGCGTCTAGAAGTGGAATGGAACTAAGCAGGCGCTATGAAAGTCCACATCAGGTCCGCAAGGCAAGACAAACAGCGCGCTGGTTCAGAAATCATTACCCGTATGCCCGAAATCCGACTCCCACCGAACAACGACCCTCCCCGTTGAATGAAATCTGTTGCATTTGAGAGAAGTCATAGCATCTGCAGGAAACAATTTTGATTGAGGACCTCAGCTGTAAATATAAAAATAAATAAAAAGCGCGAAGTTTATACATCCGTATAGCTCGGCACGAAAAACAGGTCGCAGTTCTGTAAACTGCATCGGTTAAGGCATCTAAAGCGGACAAATTTGATATTAAGGTTGCAGCTTACGCTAAATTGTTACAATATTTACGAGTTTTGCAAAAGCCCTCGCAAATGCGTGCTGTATCCGAGAGCGGTGTACTATACGTTTTGTGCGGTTTGACAGATACAGCTTGCAGAATTGCGATTGCTTTTATTACTGATTTAGAGTTGAAAAATTTCGCACCGTTTTAATGCGATGGGCATTCTTCAGATGCTTCATGTACTTTTCGGTATCTACATGCGTCAACCGTTTTCTCCGACGTCCTCAATTAAAAACCTTTAGCATTTTCCTGTGGGCGGAATCGAACCGCCGCCACCACATATGCTCAACAGTGATCACACGCTTAAGCGTGTGACCACTGTGTTGATTTGCTTTAGCGAGTACCGCCACAATTTTTTATTCTTTACTGCCTGTACAGCTTCAGTGCAAATGGGCACACACACACACACGCACACGCACGCACGCACACGCACTCCAAGAAAAAAATGGTGGGAGCTATAACTTCTGTAAACAGTGTTGTAAACAGGGCACAGGTTGAAGGGGATTGGCCACATTGGATTTAATGGAGTGCAACCAAAAAATGACAGGGCTAAAAAGCAATCAAAAACGAAGATGTTGGAGGGTTTCGTTTTTTTCGTTTTCGAAACCTCCAACATCCGAAGGATAAAATTCGATGGCTCATTCAAAAATAGTCGAAAAAAAGAATACCACAGTCGGTACCCTAGCAACGTTATCTTCCGGACGCTTCAGTTAACTTAGGCAGAGCAGTAATAATAGACTCGTGACTCGACAGACAAAAAGGAAAATTTAGGATCACCGAAGCCCGAGAGGTGCCCGGCGGCACTACACGCATCGTGAATCACGCATTTCGCAGCGTTCGCACACACCGGCGCAGCACGCATCTCGGAGGCCACACGCAGATTTCGCGGCGGCGCCTCTTCATGGCGCAGCGTGTGCAAAGATAAGCGCGAGATATGTTCCCGGCTGCAGTAGTACAACGTTTACTACGCGTGACGCGTTTCGACGGTGTCTATACGGTGATCACTACACTGCTTACTTGCTCGCTAATCTCGTTAACGTCGACATTCATCGTAAGATGGGTTCTGCGGAAGGGGGGGGGGGGGGGGGGGGTCGTAATTTTGCGATTTGCAATAATTGTAAAAGAAATGACGGCGTGAGTTTGCAGTCTGCAGTCACCAGGTCTTGCCGTTTTCTTTATAACCAACCTAATAAATTCTGCGCAGTGGATGCAGAGAAAGACGGCTCATGAAAAACGGAATACAAGTGCAAACAGATGGGAAAGGGTTTGCCTCGGGGTCTTACGAAAACCACGTTCGCTGAACACATCGTCAGCGCAACCTGGTCAAAAGCGCGTAAACGGTCCTCGTCAATGGACGACCCGGCACCAGGTCCAATCTGCGCAGCTCGAAGCGCGCGCGCGTTCGTGCGAGGAGGGGCCCTGCCACCACAAACGCCCGGGTGCAACAAAGTTCACAGCTGAGCAACGGCGACAACAGCTGCGGTCTCAGCGCCGTGGCGGCTGCGTACGACGGCCGCCACGGGAGACTCGCGGCGCAACGAAAAAGTAGCACGGAGCGCGTGTGTGCGCGCGCGCAACGTTCCCAATCAACGCTTGCACACCGGACTTTGAAATGCCAGAGAGTATAGTGCCCTTATAATACGCACTTGCCTTCATTTATAGATTTTTTTTTTTTCTCTTGTACACAGCGTGCGCCGAGCGCCTCACTAAAACCACGAGACGGCGCTGCAGGACGTACGCGATCGAGCAGCGAAAAGAACCATAATGGCGTATGAAACCACAACTTTATCGAGCTTACGTCAACATGTACAGAACAGTCTGCTCGCTAACAGGACCACTTTCTACGAAGTAAACCTGGTCCTAGCAAAACAAAGCGTTACGTAGCAGAGAGCGGGACCTTCGATCATGTGTTTATGGACGGCAGCTGGCGTCTTTCAACGGATACCAAGCTTCGCACTCTTGAAAATAAACATTACTCGAAATAAACATAGGTCGCGTCAAACACGATACCTGCATTCCCCCGCCTTGGTTGTGAATACATACACTAACACCAAAGATAGTTCGTGTGAAGAGGTTGTGCGAACTCGAGCTAACGACTTCAGCAACATCGCATTATCAAGCCAAACCTGCAGATTTCGCGTCTAAACGTTGGATCCAGCTTAGCTGGAAGGGCGCTTAAACTGCTCGAAGACAAAACTTATCGGAAGGCACCTGAAGTAAATATTTTACTGACGTATACAATCTTCCAACGCAATCTGCCCATTGCACGCATTTAATTACCAGACAGGTGCGCTATAGTAGGTGCGCTATTGTAGCTATAGTCTAGACTATAGCTACAAAACTAGACAACTAGCAGATAAC
The DNA here is from genome assembly GCF_013339745.2 of Dermacentor silvarum. Lineage (NCBI taxonomy): Eukaryota > Metazoa > Arthropoda > Arachnida > Ixodida > Ixodidae > Dermacentor > Dermacentor silvarum. The sequence continues at coordinate 54,777,731 of NC_051154.1, read as the reverse complement.
GGGGCAAGTCACTTGCAGTAAAGTTATTGTAGCCGAAGATCTGGAATATGCGTGGATCAACCTGGCGGGAGGTTGTAACGCGCGACAAGCACTACAGTACTACTGCCGTGCAGCAGCAGTGGCAGCACACAGGCTGCCACACAAGTCCACAGCTGCGCGCAAGATTCCTCTTCCCTGTACCGCGCTCTGGAAAAGCAGTCGTCCCGCAGCAGTGCATTTTGCAGCGACTCAGCAGCTTGCTGACGCGTACGGCGTAAAGAGCTAAGTTAAGCGAACGAGGTCGCTAACGCAAACACACACAGAACAGAACCTTGACGTTAATGCGCTCAGCCCTGGAACCGTAATGCACAATTGAGGGAAATGTTGCCGATGTATACGTAGAATGAACAAAGCGCAGCAGACCAAAGCACGGCGTTTCTAAAAACGTGCTGTTTGAAACATGCACTGGTGTGCGCGCCAAAATGTCCAACCCAAAGTTGCACGAGTTCTGATCAATTAGAAAACGCGGATTTCGTAAAACGAGCAATGCCAGTTGCAACCAAGCAGTGACGTGTGGACGCAATGGGCCGCACGATGAGTTCATATTTCGCGCACTGTCAAAGCACGTGGCGTGTTCAGACGCTCCGCGTTGACCTCGCGCGCCAGCTGCGCGGGGACGTAAGCAGTAACATTGATTAACGCGCCTTCGATGCGGCACGACTTCCACCCAAGCCTGAGGAACGGCAGCACAAACCAGAATGGCCAGCCCACGCGGCAAGCATATGCTTAACGGTCTTGGATGGCTACGCTAGCTTGGCAGAGGCGTCCACTACTATATGGATTTCCGGACGTACAAGGACCTGGTAACAGAACGACGCGGAAAAACTACAGCCCTTTTTCCAACACCTGAATATTTACACTTATGTCAACCTTAAGGCCGCAACAAAAGACCAGCAAACGCAGGGTTCTGCCTCCATAAACCATTGCCATAGGAAACGCCGCCGCGTCCCGACTGCATGCTTTCGACCACAAAGCATTACGACCTATTACCTTAATACTGCCACGGAAGCGGTTACATCTTGCAGATACCTAGGTGTCCACTTCACCTCTACTCTTTCCTGGTCTTTACACATCGACAGCGTTATCAATAAAAGTAATCGCCATGTTAGGTTATATCCGTCGAAACTTCTCTTCCGCTCCGTCATGATTAAAGTTAATTTTGTACAAGACGCTAATTAGAAGTAAAATGGAATACGCTTAATCAACTTGGGACCCATATGCTGAGACACTAACCCAGTCTCTCGAACGTGTTCAAAATAATGCCTCGCGTTTCATCTTAAGCATTTATAACCGTACAGCAAGCGTAACTTCTATGCAAAATATCTTGCAACTTCCACCACTTTCTGCTCGTCGCAAATGCTTTCGCCTACTCGGTTTCATAACATACTTAAATAATTCATATCTGCGCGATAATCTTATTTCATCCTCAACCTACATATCTCCTCGCATTGATCACAAAGTTGGAGTTTTGCAGTGTCGCACTAAAGCTTGTCATGAGTCTTCTTCCCAGGACGTGTCAAGAATGAACCACCTTCCCGGCGCGTTGATTGCTATTGAAGACCACGCACAATTTCGTGCGGCCATAATAGACACCATCACTTCGGGCATCTCATGTCTATGACTACGTCACTTGCTGCCTTTGTTTTCTTTTTGTAACTTTTTTTTTACCCCGCTCCCCTCTGTAATACCTTGTGGTCTTGAGGGTATAATAAATAAAATGAAATGAAATTAGGAACCACACAGAAGAGAATTCGGCATACGTTATAACGGCGAGATTGTTATGAAGGTTTAGGGAGAGCTCGACTATGAATGTCCCGAGATAAACCAGTAATGCAATGCTGGGGTGAGATTTTTGAGGTACTTGTCAAATGAAATTCACGTTTTTGAATTTTCGTGTCTCCTGTATATAATTGCACGGATCCGTAACCAGCCTCTGGCAGGATCTAAGCGTTGACAAGTGTCGACTGTGTCACAGGTTATAAAACAAATCAATTGAATGCGAACAACGTGCCAGCCAATCGGGTTACATAACACTTTGGCGACATTAGATTGAATTATATTTAACTGATAAAGCTTTGTAACCGAAAAAAAAATTAGAGGACGCTTAAGCTTCGCCTTGAAGAGTCGAACGCGATAGCATTCAGATTTCCCTGGCTGCTTATCAGGCTTCCCCGCAGCTGCAGCTTTTTTTTTTTTTTTTCCAACTTCGCCTCCGCATGCGGTTGCCGTAGAGTGCCTCGATGCGCGCGGGCATCAAGGCACCCTAGGTGATGATGATTTATTGGCATCCCCTTTGAAACGGGGCGGCGACAAATAGTCACCTAGCCTGTTTGATTTAATCAGGTATACTATACATGTTCTTTATCTAGCATTTGTGTATACCTCTCATTATTTTTCTTTTTCAAAAATTTACCTTGTGCCGCTGCCTATGATTTTAAGAGATCAGGTCGTATCCATCTTTTCCCTGCTTTTTTTTTTCACCAGTACTCCAATCGTCTCTTGCTGATCTCTACGGCTGATCTGTTTATGTTTCCTTCCACTTTGAAACCAAGCGCTTCTGGGAGTTGCACGTTACCTACGGTTCTCGCTGGGTGGATCCCGTCGCATTCCATCAGGATGTGCTGAGTGGTTTCTGGATCTTTACTGCAGCATGCACATGTCTCATCTAGTTCCGAATATTTGTTCCGATATGTTTTCGTCCTTAGGCAACCGGCTCGAGCCTCAAATAGCAACGCACTGCCCTTTGTGTTATCGTACAGATTTTCCCTTCTAATTTCTTCTCATTCTTGTAAATCTCCATTGTCCTTTTTGTTTCCATTCTTTGCATCCAATTCACAGTCTATTTCTCACTTTCTTTGCCGAGGGGGCGAGCGCCATCTGGATGTTATTTTTTGCAAAGAGCATTTTTGCAGGAGCTCGTATATTCAAATTACAATCCGACCCTATCAAGTCTGTAGGTTGTGGTTACGTCGTACTTTACGATTTTTCTGACGCATTTTTCTTTGAGAAATTCGATTAGTTCACCAGCGCCTTTGCGCCACGCGGAGCGCCTGCGTGGTTCGGGATGACCAGCTTGGCCACGCACGCCGAGACCAACACTGACGCCGGATTTTCTGCGACACGGGCCCTTCAACGCCATCGCGTTAAAATGTCTTAGTAAGGAAAATAAGGGTTCGGCTTTCAAAACCCAATAGCGCGCGCGTTCGGACGACGTACGACCAAAAGCACCAGTGGCATTCTGCCATTACCTCGACGCTGGGCGTGTGCATGATAGCCCGCACGAATGGCCAGACAAGTGCGCGGGTAGTCTGTGGTAAAAGGTAAAGTTCCGAATTTGGAACAAACCAAACGGGTTACAGGAAGATGGGGACGAAGTGATTAACAGCGGACGAGCAAGGTACGCCTCGGGCCTGAGCTAACGTTTCGACAAGGGTACTTGTATTTGCCAGGGCTCACCTCTGCTTTCCTTGGCAACGTTTCCTCTCTCTCCCAAGGGCGATGAGCCTGAGAAGGTGGGGAAGCGTATAAGGTGATGACTGGGGTAAGTGATGTTTTGTTTGCACATCCCCTTACCCTCGGTCATCACCTTACTCTTTCCTACCTTAGGCGCATCGCCCTCGGTAGAGAGATGGAGAACTTTGCCAAGGAAAGCAGATGCGAGCCCCGACGAATACCGCTGTCGAAACGTATAGCTCAGGGCTGCTCACTGCTGAATTGTTTTTAGGTGGTTTGCGTGCGTCTTGAAGTGCACTGATTGAGCTGTATAACGCGCAGTTAAAATACACCGAAAGCTTGGCGCAATCACTGACGAAAAAAAAAAAAAAAAAAAGGGGGGGGGGGGGGGGGGACTGCGTCATAGCCATGCAACCAATGTCTTGTACCATCTGAGCTATGCACGCTGGAAATGAAAAATTTAGACCAACGTACTCTACATTCCATAGAGCGCGAGCCACCCTGAAAGCGCGAATTCCTGTTGGCTGCGTAGGCAGTGTCAGCTGTTTCGGCAAAACCATCCTTGGCATCGACAAATAACGCGATTCGGTTCGTTCAAGCATAATTCTGCAGTAACCGAGGCAAAGACTTCGAAAATCCCACGCCCTTATCACAGCAAGCTCAAGATCGCTATCACTGCAAGTACGAGAAAGCCATTTGCTGTTAAAAATAGCTCGCAGAAGTTACTGTTTAATGGCTGTTTACACATTTCACGCCCCGCCAGATCAAAATCATCTGGATCCCTGCGCACTCGTCCCATCCCGGGAACGAAGCGGCTCACAATTTCGCTCGAGGACTCGTCTACCGGGCAGTGAGCCAACCGATCCTGCGAGGAGCAAAAGAGCGCACGATAACCTACCACGAAATTACGCAATACTATAAAAACGAGAGACTCGAATACCCACCCCCTGACAAATCCTTGGCCAAGAACCAGCAGGCGACGTGGAGGCAACTCCACAACCCTTCCCCAACCCGTACGAACTATCTACCCAGGGATACACTCCCCCGAAAGTACGCTATGCGAGGCCGACAAAGCCGATCTAGCACACATCTTGCACGAATGCACTGAGCTCAAACCTAGAGCCGAATGACAGCTATCCAACCGAGAGCAGTGGGAGGCTGCGGTGACCTGCTCGGAAACTGCGGTTCAACTGCGGGTTGTGACCTCGGCTTTAGAAGTCGCCGTAAGACACGGTCCGACGGCCACCTCACGAAGCCATCAAGACTCCCCACCGTGTAATCTCAAATAATTTTCTGTCTGACAAATTAAAGTTTTTGCCACCACCACCACTATGGCTGTTTACTGTTGGAAATTTCTAAATTGGTTCCTAATTATGTTCACATACAGCGCGATATTTGTTTTAAAGGAACATAGCGACGTGCTCAACAGTGATATCAGGCACGAATTAATCGTGTTGCCGCGATGCAATTGTTTCAAGTGGTTACCGGGATATTTTAGCGTGTCTACGACAGCTTATTTGCTGATTCAAGATAAAACCCGTTATACGAGGATTTGTGAAAATACTTTTAGGAACAAATTTCATCTTGCCTGCCTTTCGATAATTTTGAAGTGTTCCGCAATTTTTAAAAGTTGCCTGTTGCAAAGAATTCCAGTCCTTGAGCTGGATTATTCAGAGAGGCGAACATTAATTGAACGAGAAATCGAAACACGTATTCAACTAATTAAATTTCTCTAATGAACTATTAATTTACGGCACATACTGCGATTTACGCATTGTAGCCGGCGAGTTTGCAAGGCGCATCCAGTTGGAATGAGTTTCCAGAATGACACCAGTTCGGAGATACGCGCCATCAAACCCGTCGTCATGTTCCACTTTAACAAAACGCTCCTTTATGCATTGAGGCACAAAAGTAACCGGAACGCTCATGTATTTCGTCTCACTGTAGGAAACTATCTGATATTTAAACCTGGAAATTCATTTCAAGTGCATACGGGACCTCGCAAACTCATCGGCTACAATTCGTAAAATGTATACGTGCAGTAAACAAGTTAATTAGTTTGACTCTTCGAATAATCCAGCTCAAGGACAATTATGCGATCTGCCACAGACAATTTAAGAATTGCGCATAAGTGCTCACCCGGCAAGTGTCGCGCACAATCGGCAAGCTGACATTCGTTCACCTTTGTTTAGGGTACATATTGCAATGCTGCAACTTGGTTCAATTAGTGTTCAAAACGAGTCCATTAGTAGGAATCCCGAGTAGGCATAGTACCACTTTAGACACTACTGGTTCTGACAACGGCGCCATGGAATAGTGGCGTTTCAGCAGTTTTGGAACGCCAATTTCATGGGAAATCATGGCCTACATGGTCATGGTGTGCGCAAGAAAGCCCCCGGGGAACGGAATACATGGGACGTCTACGGTTTACGACGAATAGCAGTACTTGCTGCGGAAAACCAGAGCTTTTGGTGGCAGCATGGCCAGAATAGGCGCCAGGGTATTGGTTTGCGCGCCGTTGACGTTGCTATCACGGGGAGTTGAAGTCACGGCGGAGGATTACATAGTATAGTTAGCCATTACAGGACAGCGCCTGCATATATTTGGAGGCAACAGCCGACAATACGCTCACGCAGCTTGACTCGCTGTTGAATACTTGTAGAATTGGAGTTGCTCATACGAAGCTTGGACGCGCAAAATCTCAAAATTATGCGACCTCCGCACTCGGGAGCTAGTGCAGGGTTCGTGCGCGACACAGACTCGGGAGAGCAAACTGCGCGTATGCATTTGCGCATACGTCTCGATGAAATAACCATGTTTTTTGGAAAGGATACGCCGAAGCTGCTCCTTTGTCAGGATTTCTGGCACGTTGACATCGCTTGAGCATTAATTTGACTTTCAATCTGGGAATGCAATGGCATTACCATCCGTACAATCGGGATTTATAGGAAAGGGAACCCGCGAGCGCGTGGCAAGCAGCCTCGTCGGCCACATGTTGCACGGCGCCGCGGCGACATGGGAAAACAAGAGGAGAGGAGGATTCCGTTCGCATTCTGCTTGCACCCCCGTACAGAATGCTTCTATCTTGATCCTTATCGCACGCCCGCAAACAAGAACCGTTTTATTTTATATGGACGCACAGTATCAATCGCAGCTTCAGAAACAGTGAACATGACAGATAACACGATTGTCCAATCAGATTATACCGTTCTACGTTCGCATGCACTATTAACACAGAATGAAGGGTTGTAGACAGTAGAGGCACCACCCTCTCCTTTTCAAATCTCGCGGCCGCACGGCACAACACGCTGACGAGGCTATTTGTCATGCGCTCGCGTGTTGCCTTTCACAAAGGTGACATTGTACGTACGTACGTTGAAGTAATTGAAAAAATTTAAATAGTCTCGTATAAAGAACCACTTTAATTTTGACAGGGTGGGTCTTACACGAGTCAGGCTTATCGCTACCAACTGGCACTGCATACTGCGCCGCCACTGCCATGCAGAATGCACCACTGATGAGCCACACTAAGCAAACCCTTAACCATTCCCTTTTTTGGCGAAGACGACCCTGGACTGGAATGACCTTTCCGCTGACGCTGTGCACCAATCCGATCCACATCATTTCTAGGCTGCCATAGAGGTAAATTCACTGAACTCATGTACCTCACATCGGGGCCTTTTCGGTACAAAAAATAAGTAAACCACCCCTGAACCTAGCTTGCTCTGGCGCACGCCCTCAAGGGAGGGCCTTCAGAACGTTTGCCAATTTTTAAGCTCCAAAGTGGAGAAGGGGATAAAACAAAAGCACGGAAAAACAGAAGCATGGGGCTCTTAAGCCACGCGCCCAATTTGGTACTGCGGTCAGCTTCGCCCAACATGCTCGCATCCCTTTGGAATTCCATCCTCATCGGAACATATGCTGAGATCGGTGTCCATGACGTGTTCCCCGGAGAACGGCGACTGTGGTGTAGCACGGAATCCCGTGTTTCGCAACATGCAGCCGATCAACCGCCAACTGCTGCACTCGAAAACTATCGATTGACCGTTCTACCATCGGCAAGCATTGATAAGGACAAAACGGTAGCGGACTAGGGGAGAGGATGTCACGGACGGAAACATCGAGCGATACGGAGACGGGAAGGCACAGTCGCGGAAAGACTGGGGCGGTGCACGCCCGCGCAGAGGCTATCAGCCGCTCTTTGAGTGTTTTGGACATTGAGGCAACTGCTCCGCTGCTAAGGAGCACAGAGGCCGTCTATTTCAGGCCCCACCCCAGCCCAAGTCCAAACAAAGGAACGATAAGGGAGAGCGCGTTCACCACAGCGGCATGCCAAAGTCGAGTAGCTGCGGCCAGTCGCGTGCTCGACACAGGCGCGCCCGCTGTTTAGCAGCTGAGATTAGCCAGTAACTATGTGCCGACACGTTAATGACACGCCAGCAAAGGTCGAGAACAGAGTGCTGACCGTTGCCGGTTCACCGTTAACAGGGCGCCCTGCGCCATCTGCTACACCTCACAACATGCCGCGGACAACTAATACAGCATGTATGCCTGCGCCTTCGGAGCGGTGAAGTCTCGCGATCTTTAAGCGACAATTGCCGTGCCCTGCAAAAATTGTTGGAACAGTTCCGTCAGCTTATGTACACAAATCGCAGAGCATGCGTACTTGAGCCGCGCAAGCATGCAATTCTATTCTCGAGAATACGTTCCGCGTCCGACAGATGTCGAACAGAATTCTCAAACTCAACAAATTTGTACGCGCTGAATTGAATCGCCCATTACAAAGAGACCAGCCGTTCCGTGTCGACTTAAATGTGCGCCTTTTAAGAGCTTTTCCAAACAAAAGTATTCCGGTCGCATGCAGTCGCTCCAGCGAGTCAGCACTTGGAGCCCTACTTCGATCGCCGTCGCGTCAGTATCGACCTGGTTGTGCAAACTAATGGACGGCAATAGCAGCCTGTTGACGCCGCCATCCACTCGTTCAGACGCGACGGAACAGGGATGGAAGCTGCTGGCGGCGAGCGGCGAAGAGCGCACGGGAAATGATTCCGCGACACTCGGCAGAGACTAGCCGGAAGGCCAAAAAAGCGCATTACACCGTCTCCCCGTTATGTATAAAGCCTGCTTACTAAATGTAACATATGCAGCACCAGCCAGACCTAAGTCAACCTTTGGTATCAGCTGACGACCTCTATACTCGGGTCATTCGGAAGCATGAGACCGCTAACATCTCAATCAGCGACGGCAGCGAACGTGCCGAACGAGCGGAGAGAGACAAGGGAAGGGGGGGGGGGGGGGGAGGCAGGGAGGTTAACCAGATACGAAATTCCGGTTTGCTACCCTACGCTGGGGAGAGTGAGGGGGAAGTAGTGCCAGGAAAGAGAAAGAAAGGAGCACCATACCCAAAATCACACTCGGTCACTGTCACCGTATATTGCCACCGCAAAACACAGTAGCACTTGCAGCACTATAAACATCTGTTCAGGCTACAGCCGCGTGTCCAAGTCTGTTGCCCTTAAAAACTGCAACAGTGCCCTGGTCGCCCTACGCTGCGATGGCTTGTGATGTCGGCGTTCTAAAACAAGTTCCTCTGTTAGAGGTCTTTGGTCAAAGCACGCTATCGCGATAGCGAGCGATCGTCACTAAATTGTAGCGAGAACAGTCACAGAGAAGGTGTTGAGTCTCTTCGCTACCAGTCATCACACGAGGCGTCGTCGGCCCGTCCGATTCGGAATGCAGAAGACTCCTAGCCATATTCGACAAAGCAGGGTAGCTTCAAGACGGCAGAGTCCAGCTGGGATGCGAAGGCGCAGAGAAGAGTCTAGGTAGTGCAGCCGGTCGCTTTGAAAACTTCCGTGTTCCACATGGCGAACGTGATATCACGGGTGAGCATTCGAAGTTTCCTATAGTGGCATCTGTCCTTCATAATGGTATCGACTCCTCTTCGTTGCCTCGAGGTAACGTGTGCTACTAAAGTAGAGATGCAACGCACTCAAGGTAAATCATTACGTACGAGCAATAAGTTGCATGGACGCGAGGCAGCATCTTCTATTTTAGCTTTGTTAAGTGTCTCCAAAAAACACTGCGCTGATGCAGCAAGCATCCCCTGAGACGCAAGGAATTGTGTGTCGGCAAGCACTCACTTTTACATTACGCTAGAATGTCAGATAAAAAAAAAAACCAATCTTGTAATTTATTAACGTTTACCGAGTCACGTTTCGGAAGCGTATGATGTTCGCTCCCCACGGTCAAAGGAGTGTGTAGTCGGCCTGCGCGCACAGCTCCGGCGACTCCGGTTAACGCTGAACACAACGCATTCGAATGGTGAGGAGCCTCCTGAGGAGCGCACATGCTTTTCAATTTACGAAGTACTGATGCGCCGCTGGCGTCATGATCGAATCGAGCGACTCGATTAGAACACAGAATAACAAGACCAATACTCCATAGAGCGAGGAACGCTGCATGGGCAAATGTTCGGCGCCAACTAGTGCACAACGCTTCGCGTTCTCGACTTGTCTGAAACCAATCTCCACCCACCCTAATTACTCGCTTTTATAGTACTTTGAATTCACGCGGCTGATCGATATCCAGTGACTAACCCAAATTAAATATGTTAAAAAGCTAAATTTCTGGAACCTGCACAAATGCACGGTTTAGCTTCAAAATGCATTGTAGCAATTAAAAACGATATATAAAACAATGCGTATACATAACAGCGAAGCTTCCACAGATACAGTCGTTGATTTGAGATATTTTTCTGCGACGAAATTAATACTCGTGCCGGGGTCGAACCACCGACCCTGCGGGCGGCATCACTGACGAGAGCACCAGGCACAGGCCGCAATGATCGATGGATAGAAATCACTAGGTTCGTTATGACCGCGAGGAGAACGAATTGATTCAGAAGTCCCGACCACTCAACGATTACATAAAACTCGTTTCTCTGGAAGACCGAGGGCTAAGCGGCAGCCCTAGTCAAGGCGAGCAGCAGCAAGAGGCGGGTTCTTTGCTGGCTGCGAACCGCGGACAGACCTGTCCTCACTTATAAAAGCACATTGCCAAGCGAACCAGCTGACTGGCTCAGCAGGCGGACTGACTTTTGCGAACCTGACAGCCATTTCAGACTGATAGGCACACTCGATCCGCTCCTTGCCAGGTTCGTTCAAATTATAGGTCGGCATATACTCACGAGTACGCCGACTCATGGTCGCGCGCCACACTGGTCCACAGGAGTGAAGAGGGGGTGTGAGGGGACGTGGGATATGAACGAGTTTGAGCAGACGTATGAACAGGAGTGAGTGCTCTAACGAAAACCAGCGACAGTGATTTTGAATTGACGTCTGCCTGAACGTGACTGACTGTCGGCGAGCGTGGATGGACGTCAATAAACGTGACCGGTGAGTGGACGTGAGTATTTTTTTTTTTTTTAGACAATGCAGGGGTGGGTACATAAAGTAGTCTAAGTTGCATAAGCGTGAGTGTAAATGGAAGCCGATTACGAGTGAGCGTTGGTAAGCATGAGTGGGCGTGAGCAGCAACGTTTAGTGGGCGCAGATGTGTGAATGAGTACGTAGCGAACGAAAATACTAGTGGGTATACCGGCTTATTTTTCCGACCTATGATGTAAAGGACCTAATTGACGATTAAGAGACCAACGTCCAGCGCGTGGCTCGTGAGGTATCGCAAGGGCAGATGACCGACTAATGCTGCGGGGAGGTCGTTTACATTACTGCGATAAGTTTACAACTAAAAAAAAAAAAAAACAACAACTAATATTTAGATGTGATAACACTCAGCGACAATCCTTGTACTCGACATTCCCATGGGAACCGATCTCTTGCTTCAGTAACGCCCTTCTGGACACATTGAATGTACAGTTGCGCTGCTATATTGTACCGCCGTACGATTGGCTTAGAGGGTCGCATCCTCCTTGTGGCCAGTCAGGCTATAACCGAGTCCGCAATATCACCTCTGGAAGCGATACCCCGCGCGTTTCTGAGAAGGCTCTCTGCTTTAAAAAAAAAAAAAAAAAAAAAAAAATAGGGGATTCGGGATAAAATACTTTCTGATCAAGTTTCATAGTAGCGGCAGATATGAGTTCGCGCGATTACCATCATGGTTGTTATCACCATTACGTTTTAATTTATGACTAGGATGCACGTTGCAATTGCAGAATTGAAGGCACTCAAGCATGAAGTACCTTTCGCTGCAGGATTTGAGCAGTTATTTCTCGAAACGTGCACAGTCAGTTTCTAGCAAGTTACGGTTTTGAGCATTGGACTTCGTTCGGGGCATTGGACAACATGCCCCTAACGTCATTAATTAAAAGTCAATTAGTGAAATCTTGTTGACTGTATCGGCCATGGCTGTGCTAATCTTGATGTCTGCAGCTGCTATGAATCGTGGTATAAAGATCATTATCTCGAACCTCCTACTCTGGGACAGTCGCCACAGAAACACGGTATATAAAACTTGTTTTCAAAGCCGTTTACCCAACTTAGAGACCCTAATACAAGATATTAAGCTTGCATATTGGTGCGCTACTTGTCAATATTTCGACTCAATCCCGATGGCGGGGCTCCAGTGTCTCCGAAGTACTAATTAGAGACCTAATATTTGGAAGCAGTCGAGGGTGTGGATTCGGTTGGGCGAACGCGGAGGCCGGCCTCTGACGACTGTAGCGGGTAGAGCTAATACACATTCGTGGTTCGCTTGAGCCGGCAGTAAATGTCAACCGTGGGACCTGCAAACGCCGATTCCGCGAGACCGGCAACTTTCCGAAACCGTGGAAGCCCGACCCTATACTGCACCGCTTTTTTTGCAGATTTATTGCGGATTTCGTCCTCAAGGGAAATGTGGCCAAACCTCATCTACCATTTCCCTTTCCCAGCGGACCAATCGCAGCAGCCCAGTGGCTATGGCGTGGCGCTGCTGAGCCCGAGGTCTTGGTTCCGATCCCGGCCACCGCATTCCGAGGGGGCGGAATGTAAAAACACTATAGTGCACGCAACGTGTATTGGGTGCACGTTAAAGAACCTCAGGTGGTCAAAATTATCGGGAGTCCACTACGGCGTGCCTCACTCAGATCGTTTTGACACGTAAAGCCCCAAGTTGTTTTCCCCCTTTCACTAGGCAAACCAAACCACACAGAGAAGGCACACAGAAATCGACAATACGAGCGTTTTACGTGTGCCTATCCTCTGCGGTTTTGGGCTGTTATAGGGAAATGAATCAGTGACAGCTAGCTCATTTTAACGCACTTCTAAGTCATCTACCAGTTCAGCGGCGTATGGCCAGCCCACGCGCGAATACCGTCAGGCGCTAGCGACGACAATTCGTTGAATTGTGGGGTTTTACGTGCCAAAACCACGATTTGATTTTCACTTTGATTTGAAATGCACGGGACACAGGCGCTTTTGCACTTCGCACCCATCGAAATGCGGCCACCGCCGGGATTTGATCCCGCGACCTCAGCAGCACAACACCATAACCGCTAAGCCACCGAGGCGGGTGACAATTTGCTCATCTTATACATCAGGGCTGATTGAGTGAAGTTTTCAGCGAAAATATTCGCCAGTCGTCGTACAGATAACGAGAACACTGCTCGATAGCGTCCGGTTGTAATCGCAGATCGTTGGCCTGTAACCCCATTAAAGTTGCGAACTGGGCGAGTTTGCGTGCGTTCATTGTTGGGAAAAGCGCGAACTGACAAAAGACGACTGAAGGACACAGGACGAGCGCCTACTATCAACTCGGTAGCATCGAATTGGCGACAGCACGGAACGGCGAAAGAAAACATGCGACCATAGAGAAAGAAAATTCTCTATGAGCCATACTCTCAAAACACAATCCCAATTGGCTGCCAGCCTTTCATGAGGCTGAACCCACGCCGCCATGACGCAGACCCTTCAAGTTGTGCTACACAGCCGAGGGCCCTTATCGCGAGGACAGCAATATACAAAGGTCCGTCCGTCACATGCACTCGATAACAAGTTCCCAGGGGAGGAATCGAGAAAAGCTTGATCCATAAGCGGGCGACCAGGAGCGAACGACGCCGGCGGCGGCGATAACGGCCGCCCACCGGAGCGCGTGCCACGGGTGCAATTTCTAGCAAATGAAAAATACTGAGGGAAAATGCAGACATCAGCGCAGGCCGACTCATTTTTGACTTGCCGATTGAGTTCGGAATCACCCTGATTGCTAGCCTAGCTTGACTCGGAACGCGTAGATAATGTGCGCGACGCAGATGAGAGATCTCGAAAAAAAAAAAAAAAAGTGCCCGGGAAGAAGGGGGAAGAGGGAAGCGAATAACCTTACTGCATTCGACATTGGTACCCGTCTGCCGGGGCCTACTGGAGGCAAGATGGGCGACTGCATGTCGTCATTCCTTCTTGCGACGCGGATGCTGCGCGTTCAACCGTCGACCGACTGAAAACTAGCGCATGACGCAGCACGCTTGATAGGGAGGACCCAGACAGCCGTGCATGGAAAGAGCGTTGCCAAACAGTTCCACTGAGAATGCAAATCGATAACTTCCAGTTGCACTCTGATTTGCGAACATGTCGACCCGACGAAGTGTCTGGACTGAAGTGCCGCGTTTCGCCACAGCTGACTAGTGCGATCAAGCGTTTGCACAATAAAACGCATGAACTGGCTGGACCCCTGTGCAGCTGACCTTGTATGGTGAGACAGGCCACTTGACAATGGCGTTCACTTTTCATATGCTCCTCAACACTACTGAGCATGAGTTCTGACAAGAGTGGAGCTGGCTGCATGCCCTTATTGAGAAGGTGTTCGTTTAATAAGCCTGCGGATATATCAGCAACATGCAAGTTTCCTTCGTAGCTATCGTGCTACTTTTAAGTGGATGCCAATTTCCGCTGTTGTGCGCTCGAATACTTGAAATTTACATTTTTTTCGGCACATTTGATCTGAAAGTTGTCTGCTTTCGGGTAGGGGAATAGCACGGAAAGCTAGCCAGAGCAGTCGCGTGTTGAACCGAACCGTGAAGAACCCAACGCCACCAGCTCATTTCCCCTGTCACCTGCTATAGCAGCGAGATGTATTTTAATCCTATCCAGCGGGGCGAACGACTGCGGCATGTTAATCATGCAGAGTAATAACCTTTACTGCCCTTTCGAAGCGCATTTTGCTGAGCTACAAAAACGGCGATCACCTGCGCCCGCAAGAGGCATTTAAAAGATGCTACCAGTAGTGTGAAGAACCGGCGGTAAGCAACGCTTTAGGCAAGGCTACGCACCTGCGCTGCGTTGTAGCCGTCCACCGTATGCGATAAATGCGTATCCGACTCAACCCAGACGCACCCTAGAGCGACTTATTCCACAGTCTCGTGCCACTTGCTCGACAAGCTAATTCGTAGACTAAATGCGAGCCGATAATTTTCGATCTCTCAGCATATCCAGCAGCATAAGATTCGCTTGATGGACGAGTTGGCACGTGGCACAACTTGTCAAAACAGCTAAACTACGGCCATGCACGTATTGTGTTGGGCGTTTCCGCTGGTTCTACCACGGTTATAGCTAAATGCGTGTAGTAAGTGTGGAACACTTGGTATAGCCCACGTAGCAGCCAGTTATCAGCTCGCCCAGTTTCTCGGGAAAGAATGGTTGAGGGAGGCGGCGGGGGAAATGAGGGCGTAGGTGAGGGGGCGATGCACTTTATGGATTAGATAAGCAAAATACCACGCCGAAGAACATTTAGGGACGTGGCATCAACCCGGTTCTCGCTCAACTACGCCCATACTACACCTCGTTATGTTTTACGTCCCAAGGTCATGACATCACTACGAGGTACTAAATCAAACCACAAATTAAACACAAATGCAGCGAGACTGTACTCGTTGGAGGGTTTACGCAATAGCCCACTGCATTGTCCGCAACGAAGTCGACTGGATAAGCGGCAAGGCACGCTATTGCGTAATGCGTCCAAGAATGAAGCAGCTATTGTATTTCTACGAGATGGCAAGATGAAGTTTTTCTGCTTGACCGAACACCAAACACGCTGGCAGATGGCAATAAACCGGACACGGAGCGTATGAAGGGCATACACTTACATTCAGCCCTACGCGGTCACGCATCCTCTCAGCCTTTCACCGCGGCGCATCATAGTGACTCAGCGACAACGCCTTGAGCGTGCGCTGGCGGCTCTGAGTCATGCTACGGAAACGAACCGACTTCGTTGATTTCGCACAAAAACAGGCTGCCTGTTGTTACAGTTACCATGCATATCGTATGAAGTCTGGCAAAGCCGCCTCTCACTCCCTCCGTCCGTCCTTCTCGCGAAAACAGTGGCTAGCCTGCGATAAAGCGTGCAGGCGCTGACAATTTCGGGCGGCTCAACTTGTCTGATGTTAATTGGCCGTCAAAACACGCATGCGTATTTTAGAAGACTTGACGCCACGTTCCAACCTAACCGAGGATATGACAGCGGCACTATCCCTGCACATTAATGTGAAGCACCACCTCAAATCGAACAGGACGGACGGGCTACCGGTGCTAAACTGCATTAGGAAGAGGGTACACGTTAAAGCAATAGTCAAAAGTCACGTCATTCGCGAACTCGATGTCGCGCTACTCCGCCCTAAATATCCTTAACCGGAAAAGTGAATGAATGAATAAAGCATGCATTTGTCACGGACGGCTCACTCGTTAAGTCGGGAAAGGGTGGCAGGAGCATTAAAAAAAAAAAAAAAAAAAAAAAAAGAGGGGGCGGGGGGGAGGCTGCAAGAGCCTGCTATTCTACGAGTGATTTGACATCGCATCGCCGGTTCCCTTCCCTTTCCCCTCCCAAGTTATTAACCGGATAAAAAAAGTTATCCGTCATTCTGTTAAGTCACTATACAGCCATTAGTGATTCGCAGCAGCTGTATTAGTTCTCGTAGATGTAAACAGGTGTCTCAGACAAAGAGTATGATGCAAGAAACGCAACCAGAGCAGAGTGTTTTTTTTTTTCTTTCTTTTTTTTTACGCCGCAGAAGTGCATAAGAAATATTGCTCCGAATCGTACAGCTGTTGCTCTAAAAACAAAAGTACCAAGAACCGCGGCCGCCGCCTTCCACTCGGAACCTCAGCAGTTCACAGCGCACTATACTTACTCATCCGCAGAGTGCGCACGGTCGTATTTTCCGCTCCCTTGGAATTTTTAAATTATTGATGGAAAGTGGGGAAAAAATAAAATAAACTCAACACGGACAACAAACTCAAGAAATGCGCACTATTCACCTGAACGTTTTCTACCAGAATTGTTGCACGCACAGCAGCCAAACCAAACCAACGCAAGAAAAAAAAAAAAAAAAAAAAAAACGAAAAAAAAAAAAAAAAAACGCTCGCATCTCGCGCCTGTCGGCCCAAAAACTCATGTAGGAAGGCGGGAGCGCGATCCCACTTGACGGGGGTGTTGGCTCCAACCGGAGGAACTGTCACAACCACAAAGCGGGCTCGCGAAGGGCCCGGTTCGGCTGTAGCAGCACCTCGTCTGGTAGCCTGTCCGCAGCGGCCAATCTTACAGACACCGCCCATTCCGAAATTCGGCAGTTCGAATACGCGTGAACGCACTGAAAGAAAGAGCGCCCGGGGAACTCGTTGCGGTGCAAGCATACTTACCAGGCCTTGACTCGAATGAGCAGCTCTCCTTCGGCCGCGGTGGGTTCCGACTTCTTGAGGACTTTGACAGTCTTGAGGCCCCCGAAGCCGGTGAGGACGATGGCCCGCATTTCTTTGGCCGGTGGAGCGGCCGCCGCCGCTTCCTCCGCCGGGGCGGCCGCCGCTGCCGCCGGCTTCTGTTCCTCCGTCTTCGTTGCTGCTTCGGTCTCGGACATGACGAGTTGCTCTTTTCAGCTAAAGGCCTACGCGAAAAACTCGAGCGGTGCTCAGCCTGCGACAGCGGATCACCGAGAAGCAGACGTGCAGAGCCTGGCGAACTGTGACTCAACTGGTGGCAGTTGGCGGCAGCGTTTGACAGCTAGAAGAAAAGCAACGCGCGCGCGCATCGCGGGCTGCGCAGGCGGCGTGAGAAGGCGGCGCGGACGCGCACTCTCGCGACGAAAGTAGTCCGTGGGCGGTGGCGGCGGCGAGCAGTGTGGCTAAGCCCGCTCACCCGGGGGCAAGCAGCACCAACCGTTCCGATGGCTGCGCGCGCCGCGTTCTGTCTTTGGCGGGCGGCGGCTCCCCTGCCTTAGCGAATAAAAACATTTTTGCCACCATTCTCCAGGAACATCGTCGCTTCACTGCAAAATAACCCGCTCCTTTGACAACGCTCTCCATTGTGTCCGTGAGCGATGAGGTGCGCGTCTCTCCGCTTGCAAGCGAGAATTGTGACGCTTCTATAGGTGGCGTGCAAGAATTTCGGGTGACATGTAAAGAGCCATCAATGTGATCTGCATGTCTTCCCAGTATGTGAAACAGTGGCTTTGTAGAAGTTTTCCTATCCGCTGTTTTGCACCGCCATATGATATTTAGGTTTCACTTTAAAACGTGTTTTCGATTCACCTTAGCGCGCTTCCGTACAAATTTCAAGCAACTAACACTTTATACAAAGGCACTAAGAGAAGGGAGGAGGAGGGATAGAGTGAAACTATGCCCCGCAAGTCAAGTATGACCCCCGCCCTTTTCCCTGCAACTTATCGCACTGACAGGGATAGTAAAGACCGCATTCAAAACAACAGAGTGACTTGTTGTGAAGCCTTTAGCCATCTACATAAAATAATTACCACATAACAATGAAAATGACTACCTATTGTACACGATGATGATGTTACTAGATAACGAAATTAAAAGTAAATTTACGCATACAATTGCTGCAAGATGATGGATGTGCTCCTTGCACAGGTGCGTATATATATGTGTGTCCTTTGTTAAAATAAGACATGCGCAGGCTGTTCTTTTTGTTCGCGAGTGGATAGCATTCTTACTCAAATAGTAATACCATTTGTAGGCATACGTTTACTGAATGGCCCCACGTGAAAAAAAAAAGGGGGGGGGGAGATATAAATTTTCTGCATTTCAGCGACTCATTTGCATTTTATATATGAACGATCACTTAATCTCTGCACTTCGTAAAGCACAGACCGCCGCTGTCGTGTAACGCGAAGTGCTAGTTTATACATACACACTAAACACAAATAATCCCAGATGGGAGTAAATGCCTCGTCGCCTAGCGCATTCCCGAATGAGAGTTTAATATACTCCATTCATATGGAGTTTTAGTTAACTCCATCTCTCACAAGAGTTTTTATGGTGTCCAAATAAGAGTGAATTTACTTCATTTGTCTCGGGAGTTTTTACGGTGTTCCAATTGGAGTGAATATTACTTCATTTACGGAAGGGGTTTTTAGGTATCCTAATTGGAGTGAATATTACTTCATTTCTTGAGGGAGTCTTTAAGTGTTTAAATTAGAGTGAATATTACTTCATTTCTGCAAAGTGTTCTTGAGGTGTTGCAAATGGAGTAAATGCCAATCCATTTCTGAAGACAGTTTCTTGAGATCCTTCAACATTATTTATACTTTTTTTTTCCTGCAATGAATTGAAGCAGCAGCTTTCGTGCCCTGGCTTTATGACACTTATTAATGACTGATGAAGTAGTGCAGATGCTATGTTTTGTGTCGGTAACAACCTTTACCGTAGCTTATTTTGTTTTCCACCTTCCTAGTTAGATTTTGAATGTATTTATAAAACTTCACTGGAGACTAATATAAAATTGAATTATAGCAAGAGCATTTATCTACCCATCTAACTTCCCTTTCTCGGCTAGTCAACTCTGTTCAATAACGTAAATCGAAACGCGAATTCAGCACAAATAAAACGACCGCATTTGCGCTTTCACGTACGCGAGAGTATGTGACATTCACAAGGTTCAAGTTGGCACGGCGATTTTTCTTTATACCACTAGATCATTATACTTTACAGGATTATATTCTCGCCTATGTATTTCTTGTTAGCATTTCAACGCACGTTATGATTAAATGAAGAAAATAAAATGCGGTTTTCCGGATAGCGGTATAATCTATATTTTATTATCTGTAGGCATTACAACATCACACGGGAGACAAAACATAGAGGGAAACACAGAATTTTAAGAAAAGTACGCGTAATAAGAGCATGTTGCTTGAAATGATAGATATCAATTAACAATAATATAAAGCATATACCATACATCAGCAAGGCCAAGAGTCCAACATAACGCACATTCAATAAACAAACGCGCACGACAACAACACACTGCTGATGTACTGATAAAAGGAAGCGCGGACAACATTGAATGACAGAACGATGCGCAGCCAACTGTAACAACAACTTAATTACTCTAGTGAACCATACAGACTATCGCTCTCCTTAACTTGGGGGGAACACATTTAAAACAAGATATGTAGTCCACTTACAAAAAAAAAAAGAAAAACAGCTTAACATGGCAGCCGACCTACGCACTTTTGCAAACGGTTTTTACTCAATATGTGACATTGTGAGAAGTCCGTAGATAATCCCGTATTTCAAAATTGGATGGAGCTGGATTCTTCCTAAATTATTGAGGACAGATGTCAACAAGTGAACACGCCCAAACGACACGTACAGAAAATTTGACTGCTGCCAAACCGACGTGCAAGTTTATGATCGCGCCCATTGACCATACCATTTTTAGGGGGTCCTGAATGGTATCCTCCTCGCCGGGAGAGGGAGTACACGCAGGCACGCTAGCGACAACGGACACGCCGCATTACGGTGGGGTCAGTGTCCACAAAACCTGTCAAACGCCTGTCGGAGTGACGAGAGACGGCGATTGTTCTCGCCTCCCCAACTTTCTTGCAGTCCCCATGCTTCGCGTCGCCTTGGAATTAGTGGCGCGTCTGTGCCTGCCTGCGCGCTGACCGATGCCAAAACCCCTCAAGCAAGTGTATGCAAGCGGTGCTGCAGCAAAATTATATGAACACGGACACACATGAAAGCTTTCATGCGTAGAATTTCACAAAAAAGCAGTGACGTACACACACAGTAAAAACGCACGTGCTCACACACGCGCACATACACTCAAGCAAAGTGCGCACGCGCCCTTTCCTCCCGCACTCACACCCAAGCACAGACACGCTATTTTTTCGTCATAATATCGGCCCGCCCACTTTGTATAATAATAATAATATCGTCATAATATCGGACCGCACTAATGGCATTCTCAGCTTAAAGCGAGTTGCTAAAGAAAGCGTTAGCGCCACATTAAAGGCACCTCCTTCGATACGTGTAACACTTAACGCGACGGCCGAAACGTTCAGGCTCAGCTGGTTCATGCAGCATCGCCTGCCATTCTCGAACAATATTATTCTGGCACGCCAAGGCGTCCACTAGAGCACAAGTAAACGCCACAACTCCGAATGCAAGTACCACTAGCTATCTGCAACGCTCACGAAAAATCGTTTCACCACGTTCACCACGTTTCACCTGAGGTGACTGATGCGAGGTTGGCTCCGCTGGACGAGGCTAGTCGGGCGTGCGTGAATGACATGGCGGCTGCCCGGCCTAGGGCAGGTGTCAATGGATGTTAGGCCTAAAATCACGTCTTCATGCCGTCGTCGACGAGGCGGTCGGAATCTCCGTCGTGTGCGGCGTGCTGAGGAAGATATCGAGATGTCGTTGCTGCCACGGTGACGGCAAAGGCTTGTAGAAACGGCCGCTGATTATCCAAAGTAGTATCCATGAGTTGAAGTGCACGAAAGAAGAAAAAATTGCAGAGCCGTATAGGACACGACTGTGCTTAGTATGCGACTGCCGCTCTAGCCTCGATTTTACTCCATTTACATATGAGATTTCTCGTGAGGGAGAAAACTCCATTTTAAGACCGATTTTACTACATTTATGAGTGTTGGGATTGAATTCACGTTTTTATATCGAATACGTTCCCACTGATGAAATAAGATTTGGCGCCGAGTAGTTTAAAAACGTTGCGTGTCGTATCTCTTACCTATGCGGCCTGTAAGTTGTGTTTACAGTGCACGGAGGAAATACATTTTCACTCCATTTCACGGCACGAGGTTTTCGCACTGATAAACACCATTTTGTAAATGGAGTGATATCAGGTCATTCCGTTTTTTTCCTCCATCATTTCGGGAAGGAGGTAAAATCATGGTTTTATGCTCTTTTACTCCATGGTGATGGAGTAAATGTATTGGGCGATGGAGTTTTAAAAGGTATTAAACCATAGAAACCCCCATTCAGGCTTATTTGTGTTTACAGTGTATGGAACTGACATTTTAGATGTCATTTTTTCTTTCTATTTATTACAACCACGAACAGTTGTGACGGGCTAAATGTCCCTTCAGCTTGCCGTTTGGAAGGCGTGAAATAAGGTTACGCATAGGACAATGTACCCGTGCATGCGCATAGCCTATTTGCACCAGCTGTTGTGATTGCCTATAAAAACCTGCCGTGCTTATTGAATGGAGTATTTAGCGTTCCCGAAGTCCCTCTAGACCACGGTGCATTGTTCTTACACCGTGCTCTAGACAAACAATAAGTTGCCGCGGTCTTGTGTCTCGGGTAGCGACCTTCCCCGGCGCGCGCCTGCTTCGATTGAGCAATCGAGCGTGCCTCAGCGCGGATCTTCTTCGCAGGCCAGAGCAGCCGCATGCGGCATCGAAAATGGAGCCCGTGCACTCGGCTCTGGCTGCGTGCGACGTTCTGTGCCTTTGGTGCGTGCGGAACGGCGTCGCCTTGCCGACAGGTGCATTGTTTGTGTTCACCGCACCCCATGCGCACCGTACGTGAAGTCCGCTCGTTGGCAAAACAATGATGTTGGGATCACTTTCGACCTGTCGGTTCCCACACAGCTCTCATTGCACCGGTGCTACGCAAACAACAGCTGTGGCGACGCGAGTTACACATGGGCATGCTACTTTGCGGCTGTAACGGATGACTGACGCGTAGTTTCAGCGACGCACTCTGTAGTATAGAACTTTGACAACATGGAACTACAAAAGGAAAGGTTTCTTTCTTTCTTTTTTTTTTTTGTAGAATGGGAGAATGTAACTTGTAGGCGCAGATGTTGAGGGCCTGCACTTTTGTTTCGGCGACATACACGCCGTGGCACTCCGCAGAAGAAAAGGGGGGGGGGGGGGGGGTGCTAAGGACGACCGTAATGTGCCATGAAAGGCACATTACGCTCGGCGAAGTGTGAAGGCCACACCAGGCAGTTTGTAAAGTGTCCAATAGGCGCGTGATCTACAATGTGCTCTTGTCGTCTTGCAGTCGCTGCTACGTGGGACAAACAGGATGGTGTCTCAACACAGGACTGAGTGAGCACGCGTACAACATTCGAATCAAGAGCCAGAGCACGACGGTCATCCACTGCAAGACCTGTGCATGGGTACACACTGGAATATATATATATATATATATATATATATATATATATATATATATATATATATATGCACGTGCCCTTTATAGGACCCATATGTGCATTTGGTATTCACAGCCCACGACATTGTTTTAATAGGCAACCGTTGTGTCAACACGCCGTTTACTAGCCTAACCAGCAACTAAATCGCGTATCTTATAGGTGAGCTTAGAATGCCTTAGCGATTAGACCATGCCAGTGGCGCGTTGGACACGAGCATTTTTTGTTTTGTTTTGCTGATCTCATCTATTCTTCGCGTCTTCTTTAGTGTTTTATAATTTGACGTCATACGGGAAACCACGTGGTGTCATGGAACTTATTTATTGTTCAGCGACGCAATAAACAAATCCAGTTGTTCGCAGTACTCGCGGGGTGTCTGGGTGTGTGTCAGTCCCCGCTTCTCTCGCTGTTTTCATGCTGAGAAAGGCACAACAACGCTTGCGAACCGACACAATGTTTGCGTCAACACGTTCCTCACATTTGTCGTCTAGACACAAGATAAATGAGCTTCGATCGTGAGAAACGTTAGAGATGGCGCAGACCGGAAAAAGGTTTCCTATATGGATTGATTCTAAGCCACTGCACATGCGCGCCTCGAAAGCGGCCTTGAGCTTGCGCAGTACATCGCTTCGAGTACTTACCCGGTGCCGTGCCGGAATATCTGTCTGCTCCATCACCCTGTTACCTCTATGCTAGTACCTTTTTTTTTTCTTTTCATTTCCTTCTGTCAGCTATTTCTCATTTCTACATATGAGGCCGTCGGTTTTAATGACTTCTCGCTTTCACTTCGCCCCACAGTCACCAACTCCTTCCTCATGTTCTCGGGGTTCAAATCCTACTTCATATTGATTGCTCACCACTTTTTTAGGCCGACCCCAATTTGGCCGTGCCAGTGATTGCGACACGCTGATTACAAACTTTCCGGACCTCAAGGTCTCGTAAGTCGCCCCTGATGGCACTACGTAATGGACTTTTCAACAGTCCCGAAAGCCTTTCTTATAGGAGGGAAAATTTTGTTATATTGTTTGTCCGCCAAGAGCAAAATAAGTCAAGAGAATAGGAGCACGGGACCCGCGCGTCAGCGCAATGCCGAGATATCAAGCCAGCTGCGTTAGCTTTGAGTCAGCCGTAACGACCAGCGTCGGCTTACAAAAAAATAAAAAAGGGAGGTTTCAAAGCAGTCGTAAAGCATTGTTTCCTTAATGCATAAAATTTCGTTACTAACGCACGCTAGATGCACGTGCTCTATACGGCACGCAAGACGCCATTGCCGAAAGACTCGCTGTTACAGCGCACACTTTGTACATCCTAGTAGAAATGTGCCGTATTTGTTGCAGGGTTTGTGCGAAGACGGGCAGGCTTCGCTGACCCCGAGCGTCCGGATTCGGGCTGCCCGAAGACGGTGCTCAGCAGGTCAGCGAGCGTGATGCTAACGAAAGAAAAAAGGCGCCCGCGAGAGGCGCCGACTGTGTGCACCGTGACCGCATCGACAGCCGCGTGTTTCTGCGAGCAGCTCTAGTCGCACCTGCGAATGAATGACGTCGCGAAGGCGAGCGCATGCGTTCTGGAGCGCCGACCAGGGAAGGCAATCGGCCGATCTTTGTAGGAAGTGCCGAAACATATACAGCCGAAAGGACGTGCCTATCGCGCCAAGGGCGGCCGCGAGTACTATATACGAGGAGCTTTCCCTTCTTTCTTTTTTTTTTTTTTTCGGTTATCCCCCTGAGAGCGCTCCGATAGGCCCATCAGGGCGCCGTAAATCAGCGAGTGACTCCTACCGCTCACAGTGTCAACGTCCGCAGTGCTCGCGCTGGTGCTGGAAAGTGAGGTGCACGCCTTATCGCGGAGGAAGTTTGCACAGTGCCCGACCATTCCATTTCTGTTACGGCGCCCGTATCGCACAACCGCTGATTTGGGCACCACCGGGAGGTCTAGCACGCCAGATTATATAGCGATATATAGCGCGCATGCCCTGACCACTCGAACCCCGCTGCCCGAGCAGCGCACGTCCACGCCCCCTCATCGCTGAACTACACATTTCTGATATCTGGCGGAGAAAGTTTTATGACGGTGATGACCTTAAAGCGTCCCAAAACAACACAACCCGGCTGCGAAAGACGCCGTATAGTGCAGGGCTCAGCTTTAATTTTCGCAGCATGAGGATCTTAAAGTGCACGAAAGCGCTAGCGCTTGTGCATAATTTCGCCCCTCCACCGGAATCCGACAGCGGCGCGACAAGGAATCGGAACTCGCGAACCTCGTGCTCAGCAGCACAACGCCATGTATCCACTGAGCCACCTCGACGCGCCGATAAGTTCTGGGTTCTTCACCTGTTCCAAACGAAGAAAATTAAGTGTAAAGTTTCGAAATTGTCGACACGAACTCCGACGTAGCTACGACGTGATTCATGTTCAAAATATTTCTTTTTTTCAGCGCAAGGAAAGACAATGACGAGAGAGAAGCTCACACGAACAGCGCTGACTCGCAAGCGAATGTTTATTGCACAAAGAGCGGACGCCAAAGGGAAATGCGCCTGGGCAACAGAACAAAAGAGAAAAGGCGAAGCAACAGAAGCACGAAACGCAACGCAATCTATTTAACGGTTGTGCGGATTTCTGAAAAATTCTATCTCGTTATCTCAAGGAGATTAAAGGTTGGCCGGTGCACTGCGCGCTGTGCCTGCTTATGTGATAAGCCTCTCTTTTGTTCATGTCGCTGTGCTTTTGTGTGAGAAGTTTTCAGAAACACGCACTATAGCGCTAAACAGATTGCCCTGCCTTTCGTGTTTTATCGCCCCCACCCCCTTTTTTTTATTGCGTTTTTGGACACTTCAACCGGATTTCTGCCGTCGGTGTCGCCGTCGTCGTCGCCGTGAGGTTCCGTATAGATAAAATCTTCGCAGCGCGCCGTATGCCCGAGCGGAAGCGTGCGGGGACGTGCGCTATCACGGAGAGCGAACGCACTCAATCTCCCACGCGCAAGCAAGGAAGCGGGAAGCCAGCGCCGGAGGGAGAGGGGGGGGGGGGGGGGGCTGAAAGCTTCAACGTGGACTTTCGAGGGCCGCCACCGTCGACTCGCTTTGGCAAGCAAAACATCAAGAAAAAAATCAAGCGCTTTAGGAGAGGAGGCGGCGAGGAAAGAGTAGATGGCGGTACTTTTACTATATAGGGACTTCAGTGTACAGTAAAGCACGTTAAGCGTCACGTGCAGTGCTCCACTGGATTGGTTTATCTGATTCCGCTCAGGCTGTGGCAAGTGTTACATTGGGCAAACTGGGCGCTGCGTCAACGACCGAATGAGAGAGCACGCGAATATTTTAAAGAATGATGCGAGTGCGCACTTGTCTGCGCATTACAGGTATTGTCATTGTGAACCGCTGTTTTCTAATGCCAGGATCCTAGGCAGAAGCAAGAACAAAACCACACGTGAACTGTTAGAGTCATATCATATCCAAATCACTGGTCCAGCCTGTGTGAGTAAAACTACTGTTACGCTTTATGATTCGGAATTGAGATTGCTAAGCATTGGACAGTGATGACAATGTTTTCGGCTGACAGGCGCCCTTTGTGTGTACTTATGCGTTTGCGCATGTACGTACATGTGTATTTATAGGATGCCCTGTTTCGGAATAAACAGTTGTGAGTGTAGCGCTCGTCTTTCCTTTCTTCTCGTCCCTCTCTCTGATATTTTTTTTTTATTTCAGAGTTTTTGCGCTACAGATATCAAGATATAGACCAACTCTCCCAAGACCGAAGTTATTCTGAACCTAAATCTACACTTCAACAAAAAGCGCGAAAACGGGACACAGAAAAGGAGCACACGACACAGGCGCCTGCGTCGTGTGCTCCTTTTCTGTGTCCTGTTTTCGCGCTGTTTGCTGAAGTATGTGTTCGCACCAACAAGCCCGGCTAGCCCTTATTTTGAAGTTCACCTAAATCTAAGTGCACGAGCGTTTTTGCAGTTCGCCCCCATCGTATCTCGTAATGCATGTCATTCTGGAAGCAGATTGACGCTTCTAATGTTGTTGTCGCTTGTTCTTCAATTATGAGGTTTTTTGCGTGCCAAAACCACGATCTGATTATGAGGCACGCCGTAGTGGGGGACTCCGGAATAATTTTGACCACTCGGGGTTCTTTAACGCGCACCTAAGTAAGAGGATGTTTTCGAATTTCACCCCCATCGGAATGCGGCCGCCGTGACCGGGATTCGATCCCGCGACCTCGTGCTTAGCAGCCCAACACCATAGCCACCAAGCAACCACGCGTGTCCGCTTGTTTCTCGTAGCTGCGACAACAAGGGGGAAATTCGATCGCAATGGCGCCACCTTAAATCACGGGTTCTAACCCCGCGAAGCTGCACAGTGAGTAATATGACTCGTGAGGCATGCCGTAGTGGAGAGCTCTGGATTAAATTTGACTACCTGCGTTTCCTCGACTGGTGCCCCCAATGCCCACGGCACGAGCGTTCTTGCATTCCGCCCCTATCGGAATGCGGCTGCCGCGGCCGGGAATCGTACCCACGACCTTGTGCTCAGCGTAACACCATAGCCCCGAGCCTCGTATATACATGAACGCGACGGCAGCGTATCGCATTTCTTATAGTGTATCAGACCCATGCTACGTAGCTGGGCAGAAACAAGGTGATGTTGTTTGCCATCGCTTGGAGATACTCAGGTTATTTTTTTGCATTCCACCTAAATAGATAATTAGTCTTAATTAATTGACTTTTCAATTATTATAAATGAATGAGAAGTGTCAATGAGAAGATTGTAGAGCAACATGAGAAACTGCCGATACAGCTTTCTGTTGCTCAATACGTGCTACATAAAAGTGTTTTTTCCGAGCGTAAAAGATGCCCGCGAATACGCGCAAAACTGCCGCGCGACTGGCCGCTCGAATACAAACCTTATACTTGCTCCGTTTAAAATAATATTAATAAAAAACTGCACAAAAGAAAGCGTGATCAATTTTCAAAAACTTGTTCTTTAGTCTACTATACAAAGAAAATATGGAGGGAAAAGATGCAATTTTATTAGAATTAAGAAATGGTTCTATACAGCTTTGGAAATAGTACATCTAGCACAAGACTCCCGGCCATCACGGTAAATAGCTCATGCTTTCTTATTATATTTAAAGTTTATCTCTGTAAGGCGCAATCGCTTCATGAAATTGAAATGTTCATTGCGGCCAAGACTTTAAAAGAAGTGTGTTCACATCCACCATGTCGGCACGGTCTTAGCGACTATTTTATACAGTGAACGAACACGATGCTTCTTTATATATATTACGCAGGAATAAATGCTAATTTAGGAGAAAAAAAAACGGCACTACAATAAAGGAAAGTGATTTTAACCTCATGCTCTGAAAGTTCAGAAGATATACAAACGTCCAGTTAGGTTGTTCCACCGCATGCATAAGCACTGCGAATATGACCGGTGTATTCCAGAAACAACAGCATAATGCATCTCTAGTCGTGTCAGCATGTCTGTCGCACACTGTATAACGCCAAAGGCTATGCGGGCAAAGTAACGTAAACAAGTCATATGTCCGGTCACATGGATTCCTGAAAGGCAGAAACGCATTGTTCCCTCTTCTTTATCGTGCACCTTACTTGGCATACAATTATAGTACGATGTAGTGCCGCTTTACCCCCCGATCCTTCCTCCTGGAATCAAAACATTTTCCGTCAAATTGCATTCGGCACCTTTCAACAAAACAGACCAAAAGACGGGACACGACGAATGGCAAACAAGCACACAGAGCGCTGACTTCCAACTAATTTTATTGACACCAAGTTACCTGTTCTTAAGCATCCACAACCAATAGTCCAAGCCACTGCGCACCGCGTACTATACTATCTATTGCTTTGACTTTTTTTCTTGTTGACAGTCATCAAGGATGATAACTACGATTGAAGATAACTACAACGCAGCGCCCAGGTAGATTTCAAACCCGGAAGTGGTCAAAGTGAAAACTCGTATGTGGTCAAAAACAACCTAAAAAAAAAGGTAGCTCAAGAAAAGGGAGATCGTTGAAAAAAAATGAATAAGGGGGGAGATTCGGCAACCCTTCCCGTCAGTAAAACAAAGGGAAAAGGGGATGTTTCGTTCATAGATGTCGTGTTCTCCTTGAATATTCTCCAAAGAACGCCTAAGAAAGATATATACATCACTCGGATTCACTCATACACAACTCAATATCTGCGTCACGAGGACATCGGTGGAGCGCGAGCACTAAAAGCAGCAGTTGCCCATGGAAGGACCCGCTGTGGTTCGCGCCACGGTGCACGAGACGGGCTCAAACCAGCAGCAAATAACGAGGTGATCAAGCATGCTGGGTAGTCTACTTAAAACGTCATTTGTTCACTGCCTGGATTTACACTAGAGCGTAATCACTCGCTTTTACTAGCCACGCATATTTAAATCGGGTTATGTACTACTCAAGATAGCCTTTATTTGATGGAGTTATCATTCTATCGAATACCACTGTAACAATTTCCTGCAGCTAAAATGACGTTAACGCAGATGGCCCAGCGTCTTCCGCCAGCGGGGGACCCACACACGAAAACAATGCAAAGGTTCGTGAGGCAGAAATACTCGCAGAAAAAGCGAACCTCTTTTCCGGATAAAGCCCATCCTCCCTCATTTTCGCCAAAGTAGATCATTAAAAAATAAATAAACAAGGAAGCAGAACATTCGGGCAGAACTCATCTACGATGACCATCCAGGTACGCGAATAACCGAAAAGCGTCATGTGCGAGGCGTGTATACTATAGCTGCATCCGGGCTCTTACTTCGTGCTTACCTCTGGAATCGCGGCGCCGCCTTGAAGTCCGCTCACAGCCAGTGGCACTTTGCACAATTACCCAAACTGGCGCGTCAAAGAGCTCCATTGAAGAACGGCACTACCTTCGGGATCGGTCCACATATCTAGACTTCATTATCTCCGCGATCGGCGGAGATAATGAAGAGACATAGTTTATGTCTATGTCGGCTATGTCTTACTATATAGTAAGACATAGCCAGAAAGAAAACTGCTCTCAGTGTGCCAAGAATGCTATTCGCATTTACATTAAAACTACTTTGCGGTGCACACAACGTCGTCTTCGTCCGCTGGAGTATAACCGCGTCGGTGATTCAGTGGTTATGGAGTTCTTTGGAACGATAAACCCCATAAGTTGATTTGACTCGAATTGTTCGCTATAGAGTGCTGTCTGGCGTGGCTTCCGAAAGACATGCTCAGACGTCACAACTCCGAGAGCTTGCGTGGCGCCCAAGACCCAGAAAAAATTCAGGTCCGCTAGCGCAGTGGTTCGCAAGTTCGGCTCCCGCGTGCATATTGCCACAGGGACATTATTTCGACCTGGGGAAATTTTTGTTTTTCTTCGCCATATGGCGAGAGTTAAGCTGAAGACGAGGAGGTGGCCTAACGGTAACTTAACGGCGTAAAAGAAAGGACGGGCACTCTGTTGCAAAAAAGTCAGACGTAAGGAATTATGGCAGTGCACAGGCGGTATAGCCGTAGCTCAATACTTCATAATTTGCTCGGGAAGCTAACGGCGAAAGCATGAATTGTCGGTTCTTTGCACTGTATTGCTCCTTTTATTTATTCTCTGCTTATGTGCATGTATAGAGTTGCACATCAACTTATTGTGCCTCGTTAATTTCCCCGCCTTCAACCTCTGTCGCTCTTCCCGTGGAGTCAAGCACGAATGTCTCGGATTTGTAATTCGCATGCTTCGCAACATGGACGAGTCCTTACACCGGGACGAGCCCTGGCGGGAGCTGACACAGTGAAAGAGGGAGAGTGCGTGAGGGTTTGGCTAGGTGGACATGTAAAGTATGGGCAGTATTGGCAGCGTCGGCAGCAGATGCAGGCTAAAACGCACTGGTGGAAGAAGAAACGTTTTGTCACTGCAGCTCTGCGGTTAATCTCACGTTTCGAGGAATCAACGCAATTAAAGAAACCTTTTCACACAGAATCATGGCGGATATTACGACGAATAATTTCCTGCAGAATTGTTTTGACAAATAGGCCGCGCAGTAACTTGAGCAATAGCTCTGTCTGCGCACGATAGCATACAGACGGAAGACTAGAAAATGAGCGGCAAGTTTTCCTAACGGCAACGGTAACGCCGAAAATTCAACTGGTAATAAAAATAAAAAGAATTGTGCAATGCTATGACGCCCCCCCCCCCCCCCCCCCCAAAAAAAAAAAAAAAACACGCGCGGGTCGAATGAAATCAGTAAATACAACTTAATATCAGTTCGCATAATATCCGATACATTTATGCCTAAGAAAACGAGTTCTTTTCGAGGCCTGCTGATGTGATTTTTCTGTAACATTACATCGTTGATTTGTACGTTCTACAACAGTAGATGAAGTAATAAGTTCTGGGGTTTTGCGCGCTAAACCATGATATAATTATGGCGCACGCTGTAGTGGGGGACTCTGGATTATATGTTGACCACCTGGCGTTCTTTAACATCCTTAACACCCAATGCGCAGCACACGAGTGTCTTCTTGCATTCGGCCCCCATCGGAATACGGCCGTCACGCAACAGGAAACCAACTCCGTGGCATTGCTAAAGAAACTGTTGCAGATTTCAGGAGCTGTGTGAGGTTACACAATGTTACAAATACATTGTTCTTCCGTCTTCGTCATCTCACGTTGTTTTTTTCAAGCGTTTGAGGTCGATTTGTCGGTGGGCAAGTTTCTGTTTTCGAACGAACCTCTGGCTTCACTGCAAAGTGCTTAATCGCGCAGCAAAGACGGCTTTAAAGGGTGAAACACCGGGTCAACCAGGAGGGAGACCGGCACACGCGAGTGAGCGAAGTGTACAGCTTGCTAGTCGCTAATGACGTATTGACACCAGTTTTGTACATTCGACTGGGACTGTTACCTACCGAGCTCCTACTCTGATTGTAAGCCGGCGGAGCTCACTTGAGATCGGAGGCAATGAATGCCTGCCCGAGCACTCCGGAGCGTTCGATCGCTCGCCAGAGCAATTGATGGCCGGAAGCAAACAATCACGTCAACGCTGCTTTAGTTGTAAACAAACATCATGGACACACAAGCACGTACGCGAAAAAAACTTGCGCCATATATACACTTAAGATGCAGTAGCCACGTGACCAGAGCTATTTCGGATCTCGGTCACATCGTCGCACTCCCAGAAACACCACGAAGGTGGGCACATATGTTCATACGTCCAAGAGTGCGGCGTAGGTGTGCGTGATTGAAGAAATGTATCTGCAAGGATTTTCATTAAAACTGGGGGCTTTTGGTTCCAGCCAGCTGGAACGTGGAAGGAAATGATTCCGGCTGAAAGATGCGAAAGCTGCTGCTGTGTCCATCCGGTTTCGAAAGATACGCAATATACCGCATCTTTAAAGAACTACACATATTGCATCAGCAATTAAACGGTATCCAGCTTCCTGCGCAAGTAGTGGAAGATTATTGTCGTCATCCAAGTGTGAAGGCCGCGGCGGCCACATTTCAATGAGCGGGATAGCTGACGAATATGTTTGTCGCAGGATACTCAAGTCTTCTAGATTACATATAGCGTAAATAATTTCAGATTTCTTCCACGCCTATAGGCGCAAAAAAAAAAAAAATAGCCTGCGGCACGTGACAACCACCACCTAGCAAACGCCCTTCCAGAGCATCTCCGTCGCCTTGAACATTTCGGGCGGATGTAGATCTGACACCGCGTGTATAATTCACGAGCTGACCAAAACACCGCTTTATTTTACATCCTTCATCGCCAACTGCTCATCATATGAAAAGTGACTTTCTGAGGTTAGCACTTCACAACCTTCTATTTGTAGAGTTCCGGCACTTGGCAAGCATGTAAACACATGCACCGGACAGGACGGTATGAGAGAAGCAAGGGGTAGAGGGGTAGTGAATGCAAGGAGAGTGCGGTTGATGACCACGGGTAGAGGGAAGCAAATTTTACGCGGAGATATTAGAGCACTTTAGAAATAGCGTGACCTACACAAAGTATAGGATCAGCGACGCGCAGGCGCAGTACCAAAACTCGGCGTGGGTTCTTTTGTACTGAGATCGGTTAGCGTACGCCAACTACGGGTACGCTATTTATAAAATTATCTGTTTAGAAATAGCGAACGCAAGCGTCTTTTGTCAACACCACCTAGATAGCACAAGGCCTACGCACTCCGATCCATGACGTCATGGTATACCTGGCCCGACTGTCATAGAATCTAATGGGGATGCTCCCGCGAAAGCAACAGTGATTTTGACGTCACCGCTTTCGTCACGCCACCCTTGGCAGTGGAAATTTCGGGCCAGGTAGCATGACGTCATAGATCGGAGTGCGTATAGGCCTGTGCTATTTAGGTGGTGTTGCTTTTGTACGCTAAAGAAACCTTACTCGGTGGCATCGTGAATGCACAGAACCCACTCTTGTACACGCAAAGCTATAGTGTCCGCTAAGTTTGGGTCAGCTACTTAAAGCTCAAGTGGCTCAAGTGTGATGGCATCACCGTTTGCAAGTGACGCATCGCCCCTATCTCGGCCGGAGGCGCGTGTACACGGCAATACCTTAAAAAAAGAATTTAAAAAAAAGAAGAAGAGCGTTGAATCTTCAGACAACGCTAGACGCATCAACAAATAGTGCTTTCAAACAGCAACCTGCGACAAGTACTTCGCCGGGATCCGTTCACAGAAAGTAAAAAAATGTTTATCAGTTTCGCGAAATGGGGCTAGAGGAGCAGACCTCGATAGGCGCGGAATCGTGACAACTGTCACAGCATTTTGTTACAGCTGCAACAATGAGAAAGAAAGATATATGTGTGAGCGCAGTACAGGCAAGCGGTATTATCGAACATATGGCTCATCGCATTACGTTCGGAAAAAAGTTCGAGTGAGAGTTGCGGTGCAGTAAATGACAACTTTTTGAAACTTTTCGCCATGACTCCGTTTATCAGCGCATTTGCGGTTTCGTCAGCAGGCGGAGTGTGGTAAAATCGCGCTCACATCATCACTGCCTGATAATTGGTGGATATATATTAACAGTTCTGCATTAAGGCAACTCTGTGGAGAAATCTTTTCACCTGTGCTTCATATTAGCCTAATCTCCATTTTAGGATGAATGTAATGAAATTCAAAACCGCTAAAGCCGACAAGATCTCATCGGATTAGAACATGACTTTCTCCCCCGCCTTTATTTTGCGTCCAAATTTTTCTTTTGATGCAATCAAGCAGCTTTTGCCTGCTATTTGCTTTTCATTCGTAGAATAGGTTAAAAAAAGAAAAAAAAAAAGAAGATGCACAAGCTTCGTCTTTCGCAGTACTGAGCGGTTGCGCACGCCCCTCGTTACAGAACCGACGAAGAATCGCCCAATCCAACCGGGACCTCTACGTCGAGGCAGCGGGTTCGTGGACAATGTTTCTACTTATCATTCTGCGGAAGATCTGCTGGTCGCAGAACATTATGTCGGCAGATATAACCGCCGCAGCAGGATGTAATCCCCAATAGTAGTGAACAATGCGGCTTTCCACTGCAGGCCAACAACATAAAGAGATAACCTAACAAAGGGCAACAGCTGAATCGATGCTTCCACCACGCTATCCGCAAATAAGTGCTCCGTAATCTTCTCATGCTTTAGCTGCATGTACCCGTCCCGCCAACCGGAAAATAGGGTTGTCGCAAGGCGTCTATCAAGCGGCCGATAAAAGAGACCGAACATTGAAAAGGTGCTCGACTGCGGCTTTTCTTCTGTGTACTGTCGCAGCGTTGGCTGAGTATGTTCGAGGTTCGTCCATGTTTTTTCCCTCCTCGCCTTGAAGCCTCGTTTCTTTGACGCCCTTCGTCCTCCGCTTTCACGTATTGCTTGGAATACCGTGTGATGGCCACAGCAGCGGAGATGTAGATTGCATGTGCACCTGACGTCGTTTACTAAAAGAATCTCCCGGACACGTTTCGCGGCTTCCGAAAGTAACGCGCTGCTCCTGCAGAAGATGTGGAGACATACCTTGGAACGACTGGTCCTGGATTGTTTGCCGTAGACTATGACATGTTTTTTTTTTTTTTTTTTTTTTTGTCTACACTTTTAAAGCATAGCCTGGGACAGACAGCCCAATTCCGTATATTCAGGTCGACTAGGTGAAAAGCGGACATGCACGAAAAAATTTCGATGTTCAATTAGCTTATGAACGAAGTATAAATAACTAACTTTGTAAAAATGAATCAGGTTATTGCGCACGTTGCAACTTGTTGCGATTCCGGGAGACAAGAGACAGTCTTGGAGCCTGGCGAAGGAGAAGCGAAGAACTTTATACTGTATGTATGCAGTAGTTTGCAAAATATTGCGGCAAAATATCAGCGAAAACAAACTGCGACCTGGGGTGATATATTCTCGAACGATCACTCTCGGGAATACTCTCGCGAGATTTCGCATGAGTAGCGCCAGACGCATCGGCGTCTATAGAGCGACAGCATTCCTGGCACAGTGCCAAGAACACTGTCACCCGTAGACGCCGACGCGGCCGGTGCAAATCTCGCGAAATCTCGCGAAAGGATTTCCGTAAGTATTGTTTCGAGAGTATACACCTCCAGAGAGCAGTGATGAAGATATGTCCAAATATCGGGAGTCCTGTTCCGAAATATCCGGCCCGAAAATGTTCTACGAAATGCCCTGGAGATAGTTTTGTGCCGCAGTCCGTGATGTAGACTAGTAGTCAGCGAAAGGCAATAAAATCGCATTACAGCATCAACGCGTCCGCCAACCACGCCGCATTTGCTCGCGCATAGCCGGGTTCGGAGCAGCCTCACATTTTCCCCTAACATTGATTCGAACTCGCGCCAGTAATGACGTCAGTTTCGTTGCACATGCTTTACGGAAAATATCTGCAATAATCCGGAAATTAAACGCTTGGACAATACACGGAAAGTATACATGGCGTTTAGGTCAAGCTTTGAATGCTCTGGTGAGATATGAACGTTGGGCAAACTAAATTACTGCTAGTATTATTTGACCAGGCGGACATAATTTTCAGCTGTTAATATCGCAAAGGCGTAATTAGCTTATATATATATATATATATGTTATTGTGCACTGCACGGATCATATATTACAAACCACAAGGAGATCGTCCTTCGAGAGAGAACCGGTTCTACGAAATTCTAACGAATGCTTGATTGGAAACGCCCGGCTGCCGCAAAGCGCTCCTAGATTTCACTGCCATGCGTGTGAGCCGCGGTGTTTTCTATTAGCTGACATGCTGATATGGGACAATCAACGCCAGCGAGTCGTTTTATACGCCCTGCCTCCACCGAGAAGGGCGACGCATACCTTCAGCAGCAGTTTAATACAGCTCAGATAATTTATTTCCCCTCTGCTAGTAGCACATTAAAAATCTTCAAAATCAATTTTCTCCGGCAACAATATGATTTTTAGACTGCGGGCATACTGTGTACATCGTTTATTCAATCCATATGACCGTGGCCTACCACCGTTACTATCAAGAACTTTACACCGATAGATGCAGATTCTGTCAAGAAAGGGCGGACTTGCAACACATGGTCTGGGCTTGTCCTGGGACACCCACACAGAATAAACCGCACAAGACCAGAGGGCAGTGGGAGACCGCGCTGCTCAGCTCTGCACCGGAAGACCAAATTAAGGCAATCCAGCAGGCCGAAGATGCCGCCAGAGCCCAAGGGCTCGAGGCCGTCATCTAGGTAGAGAGGCCTAGGCCTCACAAATCTGCTGTACAAAAATAAAGTTTATTCCTCCTCCTCCTCTAGCCCCTCCTCGGTCGAGGAAATGGGGGTAAGCGAAGCTTGTCGTGTGTTTCTTCGGTGTTCCTCCGAGTGAATTGCACTGACGAGTACCACGTTGTGCTCGAACCACAACCGGTGACACGCACTGCAGCTGGCTCCAAACTTCCGGTTGAGAACATCGCATTGAAACCTGACCGTCGCACGGGGGAAGTTGGCGCTAGCGTTGCCGAGGCGTGCACCACCGTTGTCAGGTTCCTCGAGGGCAAGACGACGCTGACGCTTGGCCTCAACATCGCGCTCCCGCAACTCGGGGTCGGCAGCTCTTCGCTGACGTTTGGCCTCAACATCGCGCTCCCTCAACTCGGGGTCCGCGGCTCTTCGCTGACGTTTCGCCTGGGCTTCGGAAGCACTCATGCTACAATCGGCAAGTCGACGACAAGCCCTTTCCCGAGCGCGTTCATTCTGGATGGATTTCCATAAAATTACTTCAAAAATTAAATCTGTCCGTTACGTAAGACAATGAATGGCTCATACCCACTTAAGCAATGGCTCATACCCCCATAAACGCGGCCTCCCCATTACGACGACAAAAGAGAAGTGAACTTCTACGCTGGAATAATTAGCGGCAACGCAGCCAGCTGTCGAAGCAGACGATGACGACGACGAACGCGGGAGCAGTGGCACGAGCGCGTGCAGAGCACGAGCACGAGTGCAACCCGAGGGGCGCCAACGAGCCATCTGCGGAAGAAGGCGACGACGCTCGAGCCAATGCTGATGATGATAATTTTGTGCGTATACATGAACGCCACCGAAACCTGTAAGCAAGCTTCGCTTGAAAAAGTTGCAGTAACGATCTGAAACGTGATTTTTAGGCTGAAGCTAAGCGGGAAGCATCCTTTTTTAAACTTGTTTGGCCTAGTTTAAAGTTCTAAGGTGGAGAATTAGCGTGTTAACGGACTCATAAATTAGTGCTTGCGATGCGACAGAGACAAACGCTGTGCTTCTCAGACGAAACACGTATCCCGTCGAGCACAAATTTACCTTTTAAAACTGGATAATGTCCATGTACTCGGTGTCCTAAGGTCAAATTAGCATATGCTACCGTTAGTTATTCATTTCAGTGGCTTATTTGCTGTGTTAAATCGTTCTTCCTCGTTTAACTTTCCGCATGTGTTCAGCTGTAACCGCACAAAAAGTGAAAGCTG
This sequence comes from Dermacentor silvarum, assembly GCF_013339745.2. Classification (NCBI taxonomy): domain Eukaryota; kingdom Metazoa; phylum Arthropoda; class Arachnida; order Ixodida; family Ixodidae; genus Dermacentor; species Dermacentor silvarum. The sequence continues at coordinate 54,739,883 of NC_051154.1, read as the reverse complement.
ACGCGTGAGCCTTGCTGATGAAGGCTAGATATCACCATTGAGTCTCGATGTAAGCGAAGTGTGCATGCGAACGGCACATATAAATACCCGGGATAGAATATTTTCTGTCTAAATGTGCCAAGCACATCGAGAATAAGCATAATCAACAAAAAGAAGAAAAAAAAAAACATATTTCGCGGAAACTTTTTCAGCGATAGGTGGGAAACCCTACACAGAAAACTGGAAGTGGGCTTCACCCCAAGCCACCTATATATGGCTTCTTTCGGGATTTGTACAGACAGCTCTCGCCATATGCCAACCATAGGTGTACATTTCATTTGCTTTACATCACGTGTGTGACACTATTGCAGCCAGACATCTGGCATCGGTCTGTCTCGCCTGACTGTGCTTTCAAAAGAACGCGAGTCGCGTGCCAAACTTCTTTTACGTCGTCCTGTGTTCCTGCTTTAAACCGACAAATGATGCTTGCCTCCTGTCATTCAGTGTTGACCGATGAGATTTAGCCAGGTACTTCGTGCTTAATACCGAATCTCAGCAAGAAGAATTTTTTTCCCTGGTATGTTGCCATTCGTATGTAAACGGTTAACAGTTTATTGCAAGACAAATTTTGAATTTGCGTTTGACGTATTCACGGGAATCGCCGTTTAATCTATTCGTAACCACAAGCTAGTTTTTAAAGTCATTTAGAAAACATACTACGACGTAGAAAGCGTTTCTTGCCCGCACACCTTCAAACAACCCGTTATAAAATTGTCTGGTGCACAGTATTCTTACGGCCTGCAGGTATCCGTGTAAGAATCAGTTGTGTTTCAAAATAAAATAGCTTCCGCGTTTACACACCCAAGGGGATTTTATAGACAGGCATGTCTATCTCGACAGGAGTATACCTGCTACACTATAGCGTCCTTATTTATTTGCAAAACCTTTGAAGGCTTTGCATGCTATATGTGTTGGTGACACTTTTCAACGGCCTTGCTCCACACAGTGAGTTGGTTGACTTGCTGACGCACGGCCAGAAAGACCGCGGTCCCATTGCGCAGCGCATTGTGCGTGTGACATCTTGTGCACTGCTGGCTGAGTTCCAGTGCTTCGTGTATTCGGTAACGGACGCATAATGAGGGCTTGTACGAAGAGGTACGCCTTATCTATGTTCCACGCTGCCTTGGCTTTTTTCTCCACCGAGATGAAAAAGTACCACGGGACATTTTCTTATATCTAAGAGAACTACTACGTACCCATCGGCAAGCGATGTTCCGATCAGCATTTTTACAACAATCGTTTAAATATCAATTAGCAGCTCTTTTTCAGTTCTTTTTTTTTAATATTGGCGCCCCCCGAACGCACGAAATACGCTGACAGCCCACTTCAGTTCCGGACAATAGACTAACTCACAATATGCTCACAGTAAGCTTTCTTGAAATCAAGACTGCATATTACATAGAGTGCGCATTTTAACTCTTCACAAGCGATGCCTCGTGACACGCACATGTCTTCTGCTTTTTCTTCTTTTTTTTTTGTTACACTGCGGGTCACGTGAGAGAATTTCGTGCTCGGGCCCTTTCACATGCGATTACCGCGTGCCTATTACAGTCCGTTCCAAACATTGGTCTAACGCTACACTTATATAGAGTACTTATATTATTCTGTGCCGCGTGATGGTTTTATGTGTGCTGTGCGTGAAATGATAGATGATTTGGGAAAATGAATTTTCAGAATTCCGTGGGTCTCAGCAGTGATAATTTTTTAACACTTTAAAATTTTTACCTTCATTCAACTGCCATCAATTATGATGGCCATTCTACATCCAACGTACCAGCATCTGTCTCAGTCATAGCCCCCATTTAGTGCGATATATTTTTATCCTCTGTTGACAATGTAATTTCTGCTAAGTTGGAGGACATGCCTGTAACGCGAGTGTTTAGGTACGTTGACGACTACTTAATTGTTATGAAGAAATATGTGTGTATGCATTTTCATAACACGGTCGAAGAAATTTTGGGCATGTTCATCAACTCATCGGGAGGTTTTAATTTCACATACGCATTGCCGATTAATAACCGCATTCACTTAATGCTTCATATTAATCTCTGTTTTTCTTTGGATGAGCATGCATGCAGGGCATATTATCCCAGATCTAAGGAAACCTTGTTGCCCTACGACATCTCATACTGAAAATTGATTAAGAGCTACCACACGCATTGAGGCAGCACTGAGTAAGTCGTGTGAGCATGAGTGTGAGCGAAGTTTATTAAATCAGACAGCACGATCACAGACGCAAGTTTCCCCCGTTCTGTCATCACTTCAACATCCGAAGCTAACTTGCAGAAAGAAAAAAGAATAAGTTTGGAACCAGCACACAAAGAAAAGAATAAAAAAGAATAAAGGCAGGAGACCAGTGCACGTGCATGGTTCCGTACTTGCACAATTTGTCGCACAATCTAAAAAAGTTTTCAATAGACATAATGTTCACTTACTTTTCAGTGCCTCGTGCAAGCTTTCCTCGGTGTCACGGAGCCGCATAGTTTCGAGTCATCGACACGCCAATTAACGGGAGTCAAAAACGTCCGTGGTCCCACGGTGCGGCATATAGTTTCGAGATAGCGACACGCCGATTAACGGGCCCAAGTGTGTGCGTGTGCGTCCGTGTGGTGCAGTGCGGGGGCGCGACCTCGGACAGCTAGGGGGGAATAAACTGTTTCCTCGCCCCTGATTCCTTGTTCCCTCGCCCCTGAAAGGGGCGCGGACAAGACTTTTGGGAGGAGTCACGAAATAATTAAGGGAACTCTGCATACCTGCAGTTCCCCGACATAGGGAACTGGGAAAGGAGAGGCTATTTAAGCGCAGGTTTTAGGCCCTGCTAATCAGTCTGGAAGCTGAACCTATGAGCTGCTGAGAAGCCGTCGGGGGGCTAGTGCCGTCCAGTATCGCCTGGGCCGCCTAGCCGCGTCGGCACTCCGAGTAACTAGTTGACGTACGAGACGACAAGCCAACGTCTGCAACGAAGCTCATGGTTGTTCGCCTCAAGTTAGCTCAACCTGCTTGAGGGAAGTCGTCAGATCTAGACTCCCGGGAAATCCAGCCCAGCAATCGCATCCACCTCAACAAGATCGGCCCGCCAGCATTCTTCAGGAAAGCTCTGCGCGCCGACTTCATGGTTTATGGACTTGCTGCTGCTGCCCGGCCACGCATATATGACATCGTTGTTTTCTTTTGAACTTTATTTTAGTGAAGTACTGATAAGTGTATGCTTGTATATTGGATTCACGCCCTGTTTCATGTTTATATCCACTGTTAATTGCTCGTCATATTTATCTGTCTTCATCATTGTGTTACATTAAGTTCAGCTGTGTTAGTCTGTTTTGTGTCTCTGTTATAATTTTATTTTTGTCATTTGTGTATATTTATCAGCCGATTTTTTTTTTTTTTTTTTTTTTTTTTTTTTTTTTTTTTTTTTTTTACTCCCGACTCTGACTGCTCGAGTACGGAACGACCAACCGGCTCGTATACCGAGTCGACCGACTTAGCGTCGACGACGAACGGGTGACAGCCGTGACACTCGGTATGTATGCAATTGCATGAAAACGCTCGAAAGGCCCTTGTGCACCACCAATCATAACACTTGTTTCACTGACTGCACGTGCAACGTTATCTATCAGATACCGCTGATCTGTGGTAAAACATATATAGGACAAACGGGACAGTGTTTCAATGACAGAGCTCGTCAGCACTGCTGTACGTAAAGAATGGATGTAGAAGTCAATTAGCGGGACAATGTAACAAGTGCGCATGCACTCCCATGTTTGAAAAGACAAAGTTCATAGGGAAAGGGAAATAATAGAGGCATATCATATTCAAAAGGAAGGCCGTAAATGTGTAAACGCTCCCTCTTTTGCTTTGTCGGAAAAAGAAAATAGCTTTTACAGCGAAGCTGTTAAGGATTCACTCTTCGATAGTCGCGTCCGGCAATAGAAAAAACTCTCATTGGCCGTATGCTGTATGTGCGAGTGAAAGCGCGCGAGGGCGAGGGACGCGCGCTTTCACGGGGAGCGAACGCACGGCGGAGATCAAAAGCGACTTCCCAGTGGGAGGAGAGAGGTGGGCGAGGAGGGCATCGAGACTGTACGTGTGCGTGCCCGCTCTCCCACTGCGGCGCATGCGCGCAGCCCTGCCGGCCTCTGCCGCTTGTCCCATGGACTCTCTGGGCTCTCGCCCGCCTCTCCCCTAACAGTGTTGACAACGGCGTTTAGCCGTTCCGTCACGAAGTCAGGGTTTTGACAGCGGTTGTGTGCGGTCACACAAATAACGCGCACAACTGTTGTCGACGGCGGCGGCGTTTTGCGTTGGTGACGTGTTTATGAAGAACGTGCCAACCTTTGCCGTACACCATATGGCGGTGTACCGTAGCGACCATAAGGTCATCGTCCCTGTGGTCACTAAATAAATGAAAACCACTGGATCATATATATTTATCATTCTTTATTAGTGCAACTACAACCAATTACACCATCACATCTTAATAGTCATCATTGGAAATACACAATTCCCACCATAGCACAGCTTCGCTGGTCTTCCATCTCCACCCCAGTGGAAGGACGGACACTTTTTTTCATGAAAGATAATGATCTTGCTGATTTGGCTGATGTATATGTGACTATGTACGCATGCCTATGCCGGGAAAGGTACAAAATGGCTGGTGAACTTCGAATAAACTTCCAGTTCGACGTCAGCGTCACTCTGTGGTACTTGTTTCAGTTCAGTTTATTGTCCTTAAAGACCCCGGAGGGGGTATTACATAAGGGGTGGGTATATCATAGGTTCCACATTTGGTACACATCATTAAATATATGCAAAGTGATCAATCACACGCTGTTTGAACAAAGACGGGCAAGCGGCTTGTATACCGAGTCGACCGACTTAGCGTCGACGACGAACGGGTGACAGCCGTGACACTCGGTATGTATGCAATTGCATGAAAATGCTCGAAAGGCCATTGTGCACCACCAATCATAACACTTGTTTCACTGACTGCACGTGCAACGTTATCTATCAGATACCGTTTCTTCGTGTCATTGTTTTATTTGCGCTGTTCAACTTCAGTTCTGAACCAGGTACTATACCACTTGATCAGGCCAGTCACTCTATACTTACTGAGCACGACCATAGCTGTCATTTGGAAACGCGAGGGTGAATTAATCGTCAAATCAAAGCACGAAGCTGGAACATTGGTAAAACAAGTTATTAAACAATTTGTTTACCTTAAGGTTTACTAATAACATATTCAATCTAGTCCTTTAGGATGCATGTTACAATAGCGGAATGGAAGACTCAGTGTTCAAGGCGCGACCATTTTGTACGAATCCTGAAGGCCCCATGCAGTCTAGAGATATTCACCAGCAAAAGGTTCATTAAATATATTGGAATTTCGTACAGCACTGTCTCACTCTACCTATAAAGAAGCTTTTTTTTTTTTTTTGAGGAAATTGGTGCGCGGAATGCATATGTATCACGGCGCATGCCATAGAAATGCGTATCGCCAAAGCAGCGCTAATATCTCAGGATTCTCTGCAGCAAGGGGACATGCCTGCTTCACTTGTACACTTGCAACAGGCGCCGTTACGTCGTTATAATGAAAATGATAATGTATGAATGTTCTTATTACCTAACCGAACCAGGTGATTCGTCGAACGCACATGTCCAGCTCTTCAAATCGAACTGCCTGGTGGGAATTCACGGACGCCTAGGACCTGACATCTTCGGATATGTTTTCCATGCTGTCATCGCTTCTCCTTTCTAGGTTGCCAAGGGCAAAGAAATGTCCAAGTGCGCGTGACTAGCGGCTGTTAGCGTTCAATGATAGCGACTGCGGATACTCGCACCACGGCAACGCCCGATAGCGCATTGGAGCCCGAGCGTGATCGCGTATCATACGCGGCCACAATGAGGTCTGTGTGATTACAAGGCTTGTCTTTGTGGCCTCGAAAGAAAGAAGTAAATAATGTCCCTGACGAATATATAACTTTAAAGAATTGCCCTGCGGTGAGACATTGCATTGCGCTGTGCAGTTTCAACACCAACCGCGACGTGCAAACGGCAACTGGCCCAAGTCGAAGCTTTGTTGATGTATACGATCAATTCACTAAGGTTTAAGCAACACGAAGAGAATGACATGGCTGAGTAGTATAGGACCCTCGAGGCCGCAACCGAAAGCACAGTGGGCCGCATGAGGCCCGTGGGCAACGCATTTCTGGGCTTCCAATATGGACAAAAAATAATTTCAAAAAAAGAAAGAAAAAAAAGGAAATAGAGCCGTGCATTCGCCATCAGTAGCTTTCATGGATATTTAGGTACTGTTTATGACACGGGCCTCGGCAGCTCAGTTCTGGTTGGTGAGAATAGCATAGACTATGATTTGACTGCGCCTTAAGCAAAAATGCCAATAACCCAAATAATAAAGAAAACGGTTTATGCAGTAGAAAGAGAGCGAAAGAAACGTTTATTGATGAAGCAGTGTCCCGAGCGAGGCCAGGTATCACCCTGAGGAGGGAAGGTTCCTTAGTCCAGGTCCAGGAACCCTCTGGCTTCGACTGCCCTCTTGGCCCTGGCGACGAGTTGTCGTTGGTGAAAAAAAAAAATACAGATAATGGACATTCAGAAAAGTGCAGTGCAGAGTGCGGCACAAGAACGTCCAAGTTTTTCTGGCTGTGTGGTTGTGCCTTCCTTGTGGCCAGTAATCCTGCAGACCATCCATATTATAGCAAATCCACATTTAGGAACCAAGAGTACACAAGACAATGATAGATCACCTAGATATAATCAAACTCGCAGTAATATCAATTTGCAAGCGTCAACTCGAATATCACACTCTTGGAAAAAATAATAGTCTGTAAAAAGGTGGTAACGGGAGCAGTTACTGACTTCACCACCCATTAATATTTATTTACTAGCTGTTTACTACTTTCCAAAATTCAGACTTAGTAAAGGGCTGTCTTCACTGAGCAGTTACTAGGTTTCACAGACCAGTTAGCACAAGGTAATACCTTGTCTCAACCGTGGTCTATTATGCCGTGTAATGCGATCTTAATGCGATGTTTAGATGAACTATGGTTTCTATCATTGCGTTGGATTAATAGTTATGTGGAGGAAGTGGCACGAAAGGGGAAAAAATTGCCGTCCACTCGAATGTACCACGAAGCTACAAAGGAAACTGTCACACACTCCGTGAACGAGGCGCCAACGCCGGACCAAATTCCAAAACCGACTTATCAGCTTCCGAAAATAATCCCACGAAAGCAAGGACAATTAGTAAGGGGCCCTCTAGAGGGTGCGCCAGCGAACGCCGGTTGCTGTCCAAAGACCGAGTCAGAGCCCAGAGTTGTCACAACACAACAAAATATATTCTTCACACAAGGCAGTTACACACACACGTGCACACTTAGGCTAGACGCATCACAATACAATTCAGACGGGTATTCACAAAACACCGGAAAATAATTAACGACAAGCACTAAGAGTCCAACACGTAAAGTACAAAATGAATAGGAACACGTAGTGTTCAATCGTATTCACCCGTGCTGGTCTTGAGCCGGACGATCTCGGCGTAGCTCGAGGCAAATCTCGAAGAAGGAACTTCTTCCGGAAATGCAGACGCTCGAGGAACTCGTCGACTAGCTTGCCGTCAAACTTGCGGTAAAAATGCTCTGTCGTTCCACTTACGTTCTTAAAAAAGCGTCGTTTTATGCATTGAAGCACGAATGTAACTGGAACGCCAATGCATTTCTCTGCAAACTTGGAGAATTAATATCTCGATACTGGTGTCATCCTGAGAATTCGTTCCAAGTGGATCCGCCTAGCGAAGTCCCCGGCTGGAATTTGTAAATTGCAATATGTGCCATAAGGTACCGTAATTAGTTAAAAAGCTTCATCAGTGAATTCCTGTTAATTATTCGATTACGCATTTCAACTTGTTTGTACATGTAATGTCCGCCTCTTCAAGTGGACCAGCTCATAGACTAGAATTGTGCTATCTGCCACAGGCGACCGCGACCGCGCTGGCGCGTCTTGACCGGCCGCTTTCGGAGCAGACAGTCCTGGAACGCCGGCCTATACAGTCGCCACACAAGACAGTCAAGGCACTCTTGAAGTTTTTGCGATCGAGTGGACTATCTGACAGACTATAGTTCTCACAGACGTTTCCAACCTCTTTTTTATTTTTGTATTCCTTGATTTTTTTTTCGTGACTGCTTTTTCTCTTCCCTGTTCTTTCCGCCTTTCATTTCCCCTTCCCCTAGTGCAGGGTAGCAAACCAGAATCTTTTCTGGTAACCTCCCTGCCTTTCCCACCACGTTTCTCTCTCTCTCTCTCTCTCTGCCACAGGCAATATTTAAAATTTTTGAAAGTGTTCGCTGAAACACCCGGTATTTGTTTATTATTATTGTAGAGATCACAAAAGTCTCGAAGCTCAAAGCCGTGGCGTTACGGCGTGCTCAGACCACAGTGTTCCAGTCCGAATGCCGGCCAGTGAACGGTGACGATTATCGCAATCGTGCAGTCGTCGCTGCGCGCTTTGTAACGTATAAAAATCCGCCCTCTAAGCTTCAGTTACGACTCCCAACTTCAAGGCATTTTCCCAGCTGGGCTTCGCTGATTGCTATTTGCGCAGACTTCAGCTCAGCTTATAAGCTTTCGCTGTCCGAGATGTGGCGGCAAGTGTCAGCAAGATAAAGAAAGTTCTCTGTGGACATATAGACCTAATCCGCGCGAGGTCGCCGTGGTCACGCTCCGTATAGAATGTGTGTCAGGCGATGAGCAATTTCATGGCCATCGAGGAAGGCCACCAGGCTTTTTCATGCGCGCGAGCCTCGCATTTGACTGCGCCTGTGGAAGTGCCGTCGCATGTGTCCGCCACGAGCCCCAGCTTGCGCAGGGGCCAGGACCTCTGCGCGCCGCGGTGTGTGTACACTTGATCGAGTGTGTCCTTCTCTCTGGCAGTCGGGGCACGCGCTCGAAGATGTAAAACCGTATATTTATGGCGACGAGCCATCGTTCGCGCGCAATTCCTGTGCGAATAGGATATAGCAGAGTGGTGCACGCTGTCCAAAATCTGTAACCATGTGAGCCAACGAGCGCGGGTAGGAGGCGGCGCGGGTTCCCAGCGGTAACGCGAGCGCCTGGGTATGCAGATGCGCGCATGTATAGGTGGTAGCTCGCGCAGTGTTCGCTGTCACGTTATATACATTCAGGCAGCGCAATGCTGCGCCCGCCTGTCTTCCTCGTTGGCCTCGGCGCCGCACTGCTTGGGTATAGCCACTGAAAACGCAGTCTCGCTGACTTCCAAACTATCTTCGAAGCGTTCCGAATCTATCCCTCGCTTCATGGCAGATACCCGGGAAGTTGTGGGTTCGGCTCCCACCGGCCGCAAATAGTTTTTTTTTCGTCCACTTTCATTTCCCTTTGCCTTATAATTTGTACACTTCAAACAACAACAACAACAACAACAACAACAACAACAACAACAACAACAACAACAACAACAACAACAACAACAACAACAACAACAACAACAACAACAACAACAACAACAACAACAACAACAACAACAACAACAACAACAATAATAATAATAATAATAATAATAATCTTATTAACAAATATTTCAAGTACAATTACGGAAATCAGGTTCTAAGCCATCAGAGTGGCTTGTCACGCGAAACCAGTCAGCAACAAGACTCAGCCACAAAAACTGACTATTTTAGAAAAAAAAAAAAAAAGAACAAGAGTAACACTGAAATCTAGGCTATTTGCAGACAATAAGATACAAGGAACAAAAACAAGTAGAAACCGAAGACACATTTCATAATGACGCAGATAGGAAAATATGACGCCCATAATAATTCCACGTATAATTCTTGCGAATATCGCGTATAGATTCACAGGACGTAATTTCAGCGGGAAGAGCGTTGAATATGTCGGGAACATAATATGCTCGAGTATATCTACCAAATCTGGTACGTGTGTGAGGAACTGCAAAATTGGATGTATGACGTAAATGACGGCAAATCACAGCGGGGACTTTAAATGCATCGGTCTAGAAATGTTTGAGTACAACAGTGTGAACAAAAAGTGATTGTAAATTCGGCAATCTTATTAGCTGAAAAAGGTTCACATCTTGTGGGCTGCATACGTCATAAGTTATAACACTTTTTAACACACATTTTAATACCTTATTTGCACGTTTATGCCAAATACCAGAACAATGAACAAGTATTGTAATTTCATACCTGAGTACACTGTATAGGCTAACGAGTGAACCAAAAGTTTCCTCACAGACAGAGGGAAAAACACTTTTATACGATAAAATAAACAGACGATTTTGCGGAATTCGGCGCATATGTAAGATAAGTGAATCGAAAAAAGAAGACCGGAATCAAACCATATGCCCAAATACTTTACTGAATCAGAAAAATTTATTGGAGGACAAAAACAATTGACACATCGAGAGGTGTGCAAATAAAGCGAGTTAGAAAGTGAGACACTCTTGAGTGGGCTATGGAAGAAAACCAAGCTTGATTTAGAATGGTTAATGTCGATCACATTTATATCAAACCAGTCCATTAATTTTTCAACGTCATAATGAAGCATTGAGAAAACATTTGAAAAATTCACGTGTGGCTTCAAGTGTAGTATCATCTGCATATTGAAATAATTTGCAAGTGGATAGCGTGTTGCACATGTCCTTAACGTACACATTAAAAAGTAAGGAAGATAATATGGAACCATAATAATAATAATAATAATAATAATAATAATAATAATAATAATAATAATAATAATAATAATAATAATAATAATAATAATAATAATAATAATAATAATAAAACTTATAATTTCCGCTATGCTTTCCTTGGCTTCATAACTGTTGGCCTCATATGGTTGTGACTAACAAAAAATGGGCCCCTCGGTTTCCCTTCTCTTTCAATACCCAGGAATGAGACACTCGGACCACCATATGCAGCATATAAAATTCAACAATATCACCATGACACATTATGATACATAAGGTGTGTGCAGCCAAACGGTGGACTAGTCGGTAAAAATACACGTCGGCGCCGGAATTGAACCAGCGAACCAACGCTTAAGTTATCGCATATCCTGCCGTCTGCGGCTGCCGAAAGCTCGAACAACGCACGCACGATTCAAATTTTGTGGCGCTTTCGATAATTGACATTTTGGAAACATTCGTAGGCATACTTCTTGAGAAGTGGATAATATACCGCGTTTCTTTTTTTAGGTAACGAACTGAACTTTCTCTTAGAATAGCCCACGGTAGATAACACGTAGTTCTGCCACTTCCTGGATGACCTGAAGAGACCTACTTGCACAACACGCGCCGTGATGGCTTAACGGCCATGGTGTTGACCTGCTAAACACGAGGTCGCGGGATCAAATCCCGGCTGCAGCTGCCGCATTTCGATAGGGGCGCAAGGCAAATTAATCTGGAGTCCCCCACTGCGGCGTGCCTCTTAAGCGGATCGTGGTTTTGGCACCTAAAACTCCAGAATGTAATGTATACTTCCACAACACTTCGCAATTAGCTAATGAACAAAGTTCCACTAATGTATATTTTTAATTAATTCCTTCTGGCACGTCTAGCAATTTCAGAATTTGCTTATTTACAGACCTGACGAGCTCTATGTGTGTATCATTGAATGATGGGAGGAGGGGCTAACAAAAGCAGTAACATAACTGAAGCCGCTAAGTGATCGAAGCATGTCCATTTAATTGGAATCCTGAGCGTAACACCAGTTTAGAGAGAGCAGTCGCCAAAATGTGCTACAAACTGTATTAGCGTTTCGTGTATAGTTTAGCTACGTTGCCCCGCAGTGCGCAAGCCTTTCTAGTTCGTCGATGTTCCTACGACATGAACATGTCTCGATCCTGCGCTTAATTACGGCCTTCATGCAATTCCACAACTGATACGACAGTCGTCTAAAGTAAATAATTCACAGGCTCGTTAGGGAAATTCTGCTTCTTAGATAGCAGGGCTTGGGGGGGGGGGGGGGGGGGGATTTTATAAATGTCCACCTAATGGACATGTCCATTTTGCTGAAGTGCTGATTGGCTGGGCGAGAAGGAAACAGGCGCCCACAGCTAGTTTCCTTCTTGCTATATCAGCTCCAGCCAACCAGCGGCGGCCGGACATATACGCAGAATACCCACCCAGAACGTTGCGATTTGTCCCGCGAATAATCCCCACCTCTTATCGCGCTTCCTGCCGCAGGCGATATGTAAAAACGCCTTAAAGACAAAAACGGCAGGAAAAAAAAAAAAACGCTTGGTGTAGAGGTACCACAATATATATATATATATATATATATATATATATATATATATATATATATATATATATATAGAACCACAATTCACCAGTTACTATTTTTTTGCAGGCACTGTGACTGTATTACGTAGAGCTAGTAAACACAGTAATGAAATGAGCCATGATAAGGAGCCTGTCCAATGGGACAAATATGTCGGGCGCGACGCCGATCCTACGCACCTTCCTTAGGTCAGCCTGAAGTCTGCTGCCAGGAGAGGCCCACATTTGGGGATTGACACCGGCTAACACTGTCCTAACGTTGGACAACTATCGACCACCAATGTAGAGCCAGTTACATCGGCCAATATTGCCAACAATAGGCCATTGTAGGAGCAATCTCAAATTTAAAGTTTGAAACAGCTTGTCGCATTTGTTACAAACGTGTTGGCAACATAATGGTAGTGTTAGTAAAGTCTGCTGACTAGAAAATATATACCGACGGGGTTCACTTGCTAACTCCGACACGTATACCGTTACAATACAACGCAGCCGCATTATCATTATCAGCTGTGCATAAGCTTCCACGGGCATAATGATATCGCTGGCTATTCCGAAAAAACACATTTATACGCAGTAGAAAGCAAGAAATTAGAAACGAGAATAACGTATTGCGTTTTCTACGTCATATGCATTACACTATTATCGTGACGTAAACGCCAAGAAACAAAACAGGGGATTCTGCTCTTAGTAGCAGCTTTAGCATAAGAACATTTTTGTGAATACAGGCCCCGTTTCGGCGTCTGAACATAAACGCCCGGAGCATATAGTGAACAAAGCTGTTTAGGGATAGCACACAGGCCTCACGTACGAAAATTACAGAAAGTTGGCTGCCCTTAACAATTATGAAACAACATCTGGCTGTGGGACATGTCGTAAACAAAGACGCCCATGGTGGTGGCGTCGTAATTATGTTTTAAGAGTAGCTATACGTGAAGTACGGTTACCTAACATGAAGAGAATCAAATGTGTTATCGGCAAAGTATTACTAGATGAGCTCAATACATATTTTCACTGGAGGCGTTTACCGACCTCCAGATTGTGGTAATGAGTTTGTGAAGAAACTGAACGAATTTTTATGTATGAATAACAGTAATTCTTTCAACATATTTACTACGTTATCATTTCAATTCCCCCTTGAAAACGTGGGCAGAAGAGTTCCCAGATTCCCTGTCTAGAAATTCTGTACCTTTCATTCATGTTTTACTGTTCCATAGTACGTGGTTGGTAAACGCGCAAACTCGGATGGCAATAACACAGGGACAATTTTATATAACGTTCTTGCTCGCAGAGGCATATGGGGAGGGGGGGGGGGGGGGCGTATTCCAGATGTGCAGGTTTACGATGGCATTTCAGGCAATAAAATTATGCATCAAACCATGCAAATGAGTTTCGCTAAAAAAATGCATGTATTGTATTCTGACATTTGACAACATGACATCTGACAGCATGAAGATAACTGGACGCTTCATGTTACGTGCTTCCGTTTGTCAGTGCTCTAGGTGAGTAAGACTATTCAAACCAACTAGCGTGTAGCTTTCTTCCTTAACTAATGCATCGTACTACCCGTATTTCCACGTGCGAGTGAGTAATACAGACATTTCAGACACTTCGACCAACAATTTTTATTTTGCAACACTTTGTGAACAAAGTAAGTGCTCTGTTGACCAGTTGTGTCACTTTTTCAAAGACCGAGTTCTTAAACGTATCAGTAAATTCTTTGCGAAAGGTTTTCACGTGTGATGACACTCTTACCCCATATTTCTCCACCGATAATAAAGTACCACCAAGCGACGACATTTTTATCGCCGCTCGAACCCCATGGGTCACGAAATAAATCATACGCCTAGGACGTAAACTGAAAAAGGCCAGAAAGCAGCAGAAAATTCTGTCGTTGGTATCTAGCATAGACGAGATAACTGGAACGCCTCTAATTCTGAAAGATATGGTTTAAAGAAAGTGAAAGAACGCTATCAAAGAATACATTTTACGAACTTTCTTCTGACGTCACCAGATAATATCTGACAATTCTTTTCTCCCAAAAAAAGAATCTAGTTTCAAGTATTTCGATAGATGGCGCTGTTGGGACAGAGGAGCAATAAGCAACCACTCAAGTAACCACCAAGATAATATGAAAATAAAGGGGAAGCGGAATGCAGCAATAATGAAACACAGAGCACTGCGGGGCCACAATAAGTATGAGGTGGTGCGTGGAATCTGGAAAGGAGTAATGGTGCCAGCGCTAACATTCGCAAATGCCATTATATGCTTAAAATCGGATATATTGGCGGGGTTGGAAGTTAACCAAAGATCAGTAGGCCGGTTGGCTTTGGGAGCCCACGGTAAAACCACAAATGAGACAGTGCAGGGTGACATGGGTCGGACCTCTTTTTGAAGTCAGAGAAGCGCAGAAAAAAATTAGTTTTGAAGAAAGGCTCAGGAACATGGATGAAAATAAATGGGCGGCTAAAGTGCACAGGTATCTCTACATGAAAAGCGTGGACACAGAATGGAGGAAGAGGTCAAGGAAGTTGGCAACCAAGTACAGGATAATCGAAACTGTAAATAGACAACCAGGGGTCATCAGAAAGAAAGTGAGAGAAATAGAGACCGTGAATTGGATGCAGAGAATGGAAACGAAAAGGACAATGGAGATTTACAAGAGAAGAAAGAAATTAGAAGGGAAAATCGGTACGATAACACAAAGGGCAGTGCCTTGCTATTTGAGGCTCGAGCCGGTTGCCTAAGGACGAAAACATATCGGAACAAATATTCGGAACTAGATGAGACATGTGTATGCTGCAGTAAAGATCCAGAGACCACTCAGCACATCCTGATGGAATGCGACGGGATCCACCCAGCGAGAACCGTAGGTAACGTGCAACTTCCAGAAGCGCTTGGGTTTAAAGTGGAAGGAAACATCAACCGATCAGCCGTAGAGATAAGCAAGAGACGTTAGAGTACTGGTGAAAAAAAAAAGCAGGGAAGAGATTGATACGACCTGATTTGTTAAAATAATAGGTAGCGGTACAAGGTAGTTTTTTTGGGGAAAAAAGAAAAAGGTATACAAAAATGCTAGATAAGGAACTTGTATAGTATACCTGATTAAATCAAGCAGGCTAGGTGACAATATTTGTCCCCGCCCCGTTTCAAAGTTATTGCCATTAAATCATCATCATCATCATCAGAGAGAAATCGCACGAGCAATGAATTCTTTCTGCTCAGTTTTCCTGTGTGATGACTATACTTTAATGGCCAAGTACCGCCTATCAACAATTTTTGTATCGCCGAAGAAGACTTACTTTTATTTCTTCTCTTGGTGTCAGATCCTGAGAAATCGCCAGGAATCGATGCTATAGCAAGCGGCTTCCTCATTCGGTACGCTGAATGGTGCCCGAAATACGTATGCTTGATTTTGAAAGCCTCCCTTTCTACGACTGGAGCTATTCGAAAATCACTCCCACGCGAAAAACAATGATCATTCATTTGTCTACTCATTTAGGCTCATCTCTTCGTTTTGTACAAGTGCAAACATTATTGAACGTACAATATTTAAGTATATCCCTGTTTTCGTTGAAATCAACAACGTTAATACTCCACACCAACACGGTTTCCGGAAACTTTTCTTAGCAATTACGCAGCTCATTGAAACAGTCCACGACTTTCAATCATGTAAGTCATCAGACATTGCTGATTACATATAACCAATTTTCAAAAAAAAAAAAAAATGCGGCTAGTTAAACTTACGCGGATTACAGCATACATTACCATGAGGGGCCAGTGTATAACAATTGATGGTGTAAGCTCCGCTACCGTGCAATCGGGCGTTCCACGAGCTCTGTCATATAGGGCTGTTTTTTTTTTTTTTTTGTGGTGGTGATTTTTACCGAAATTTACTTATAAAAATAATTTCGGGCATGATTGTATAATACAAATATATATTCGCAGTCCCACTGATCAGGAATTTTTAGAAGCTCACCAGCCACACTACAAATGTGGTGTATAAAACGGCAGACGACAACTACACAAAAACCGTCGCAATGAAATGAGAGTCACCAGAAAAAGAATATAATAAACATTAGTATTTACTTACCATTTCAATGGGCATGCTTTGCCAGAGGGTTCAAACACAAATATTTGAAAATCATAATCGCAGCTGACCTAGAATGGAACGAACATGTCACAAGAAATTTTTAAAAAGGGCTTTGAAAGAACTTCGTTACCCGACATGGATGTTTGGAAAAGCCACACCCGACATACAAATCCTCGCATATAAGATTTTCATCATTTTTTTTTTTTTTTTTTGTGGGAGTATACGTACGCGCTGCAGTTCTATGGGACCTCTATACCGTGACATTCAAAGAAGAAAACGTTAAATGAAAATGTGTTAGGATTTTCTGTAATTGTTACCCGCCGCGGTGGCTTATCGGCTATGGTGCTACACGCTGCTATAAGCACGAGGTCGCGGGATCAAATCCCGGCCGCGACGGCCGCATTTCGATGGGGGCGAAATGCAAGAACGCCCGTGTCCCGTGCATTGGGGACACGTTATTAAGATCCCCGGGTGGTCATAATTAATCCGGAGTCCCCCGGATTATCCGGATTGTGAGACACGCCGTAGTGGGGCGTGCCTCATAATAAAATCGTGGTTGTGGCACGTAAAACCCTAGAATTCATTCATTCGTCTATATTTGTTCAGCTGGCAGACATCGTCAATATGGCTTCTTTTACAAAGAGTGAAACTCGAGAACTTAGCACCGAGAAGAAATATACGGCAAGTATCAGATTTTTTATTTACTTTATCAAGATAAAGTTGAACGTTTGTATGTTAGACCAGCTTCCGAAAATCTTATGCGCTGACGTTCATTCCAAAAAGAAAAAAGGAGAAAAAAATTGAAAAAAGAAAAGTTGTACACTTCATAAATCGCACCGATACCTTCGAAAACTAATATTTCCCCAGAACAATATATGAATCATCAGCCGAAATTACAGAATTTTCAATAGCTTAGTCATTTATAAATGCGTTGCTGAATCGGTCGTAACCAGTTGCTCTGTTTTTTTTAATTGATTGTACAGCGATGCTGTTTTTGTTGTATACATAAAAATGATCACAGCTACAGGGTGAAAGAGCAAGCTGGCAAGTGCCCAGAATAAGGAGTAATTTGAGTGGTTACGTACAAATTACTCCTTATCTAGAGGCTCCAATCTGCACAATCGAATGGTAACAATAATTCCACCATGATTTATAAGCAGCGTATATGCCGGGATTTTCCAATTTCAGTCAACGTTGCATTGTACAACTCGTTGTTCTGCTCCATTCTTAGTTACGGCGCACTTGTCTGGGCGACGAAAGCCGCTGAAAACATAAATAAGCTCTTAATTTTGCAAAATCGTGTCATTCGCTTAGTGTGTAAAATGCCTTATTTATCTCATACTGGCTGACCTGTCCAAGAAAATGCACATATTGTAAGTGCGGTTTCACTTTATGATTTTAAACCATCTCGCTCCTATGCACTAAATGCAAAAAAGAAAAATAACTCATTAGAAACCATTGTAAGGCAATTTAAATTAGTTATATAACGTATGTTACCCGCAATACTGAATGGCTGTCAGTCGTTGCTGTACGAATTACTAGAAGGCAGATGCTACGTTATCGGCTTGTTATATGTTGCTAAATGAATTTCACAATAAGGGTATTGACATAACAGCGATACCGATAAAAGAGCTACGAGACATATTTGTGACGAATATTCTCAGTGCAAAGGGCACTTTTCTACGTTTTCTTGTTGCGAAAGCTTTGTTACAAGTGAAATGGAATATATGTGTATTGTGCTTGCGTTTGATTATCTTGCTTTGCCTTTGTGTTTTGTTTGAGAAATTGGGAAAGCTGTGCATATTAATCCTACGTTCCAGCAATTCTGTTTACATTTTTTTTATTGCCTCTCCTATTCTTCACCATATTTCCTTAATTCCTTACTATGGCTGTATACAGGGTGCCCCAGCTATCACGCAGCACGATTTAAAAAAAAAAAAAGAGGAACAGCGTTCCGCGAAGCAAACCTAGTGCGCATTGGTTCCAGTGCAGTGGAGTAGCCACCAGTAATTTTTTCATTACTGGCATTTAATTAGTTAATTGTAATTAATTATATAACTCGAGATGTACTGCCCTAATTATCAAAGTGTCAAATTGTAGAGCAACATGAAAAACTTCCGATACAGCGTACCGTTGCTCAATACGTGCTACATAAATGTGTTTTTCCGAGCGTGAAAGATGCCCGCGAATACACGCAAAGTGCCTCGAGCGGCCAGTCGTGCGGCAATCTTTCACACTCGGAAAAACACATTTATGTAGCACGTGTTGAGCAACAGAAAGCTGTATCGGGAGTTTTTCATGTTGCTCTACAATTTTCTCATTGACACATGGGTAGACCACGCTTCGTACGAACTCCCGAACAACAGGCAGCTTACGGAGAAGAACGCCGACAGCGAGAGAGCTCGTGTTCGCCGTGCCGATGCTGCAGTCCGGGCACAAGAACAGGCCCGGGTGGCTAAGCGCAAGCAGCAACTGCGTACCGAGGATCCGGCAGCCTACCAAGCCGTCGTTTAATGAACCGTCGGCATTAACCCAGTGATAAACACCGGGGCCGCATGTTTCAGCTTCGCTGGTTAGCCATCTGTACGGAGTGCTTGGGCGGTGAATTAAAAAAAAAAAAAAAAAAAAAAGTTTGGCTCAAGCTAACTGAAACACTCTGTATATGCCATTGTGGTGCTGTATGTTTCATATACGTTTTAGAGCGAAGAAGGGGGGGGGGGGGGGGGGGGGGGGGCTTTCTTTGCGAACCTCCCCGGACATTGCAGACCATGGCTGCTGCTGTCTTGTCGCATAGCTCACACACGGGACAGCGCTCATATAACGAATGACGTAGCCCCATCTGTACTATCCCTACACATATGCCGGTGTCCGACTCTGTTCTCTGCTGCATTACGCAGTGACACCACTTTAGGAACATAACTATCCTGACTGCAGCAACTAAACGCCTTCAAGCGCATAATTGCTTTAACAAAGCGAAGCTCCATATACATTTCTTTCCCCGGAGTTTGGCGCGGACAGTGAATTAGAAAACGTTGCAAAATCCGAGATGGTGTACTGAAAGGTGCATTATAAAATAATTCACACCCTTAAAAGTGAAAAGGGGTGTAAATCAATCCATATCTCACACCATTACACCCAAAGGGTGTGAGCTATCGACTTATTTACACCCTTGTTTTTTAAGGAGGTAAGTTATTGTGCAGTGTGGGCTGACCCCGGAGGGGGCAGCGTAATTCGCGATCGCGTGGTCACGTGTGTCGCCTGGTGGGGGCCACCACGTGCCCACATGTACGTGTGCCCACTCCTTATTAAGGCCTGATATTGAGGCTAGCCATACGAAATAAATAAATAAATAAATAAATAAATAAATAAATAAATAAATAAATAAATAAATAAATAAATAAATTGTAATGATGAAGATAACACAAGCGTCGCTGCGGCCTCATGGCTCCTGAAGTGAGGAAGATAAAGATCAAACAATCGGTGTCGCTGCTTTCCTTGCCCTGGCGCCTCCTGTGGGACTCACTTTAAACGAGTCAGCAGACGCACTAGCAGCGGCATATCTTAAAGGCCCGGAATACCAAGACTTAGTTTTTATTCCCGTAGGTCTAGTCTGGCACCTTCCCCTCAATGTTTTTATTGCAATGAACCCGAAACTACGGATCATTTCTAGAGTGTCATAGGTTCACCGTGCATAGAAAACGACCTCAGATCGAAGGTCCCCTCCGCCAACTTGGATTGGCCATTATGCTACCTTTCATACTGTCTTTGATGGCGTCGGCACTAGGACTCTGCAATAGGAACGTATGTGATGCCATATTTAATTTTGTAAGGGAAACAATGAGACTCCCATGTTAATTTTATTGTTCAATAAACAAACTTCAAACAACAAGAAAACAAAAATATTGACTCAAATTTTAAGATAATATAGCATGAAAATTGATATTAACGATTAAAATTAATTTAATATCTCACTCTTAAATAATCAAATCCTATTTGAGTATTCTTCCCTTTTTTACCCACTGCCGCGCGATTCATGGCCAATCCACCGTAGCGGGTTTTGCTGTACATATAGGCACCAAACCAAGCGCTGGCGCTTGGCTGAAACTGCTCGGCTGCTCTCTGCGCTGGACCTGACGTGAGTGGGATTCCCGCTAAACGCCAATAATTCCCCGTAGCAAAATAAATAAATAAATAAATAAATAAATAAATAAATAAATAAATAAATAAATAAATAAATAAATAAATAAATAAATAAATAAATAAATAAATAAATAAATAAATAAATAAATAAAAGTACCTTACGCATAGTCGTGCTAGGAAAGTTCAGCTGCGGGTAAGAACACTGTATACAAAAATTCAAAGCCCTTCCACTACCGTGAAGATGGAAGCCAGCGAAGCTGTGACTATGGTGGCTCTGCTGTAGTGAATATTGCTATAGTGAATTTATATATTATCATTATTGACTATATTGAGCGTCTTCGGCATGTTCGTCAAAGAGCAAGGACACCGCGCCATCTTGTTTTCGACCGGCGCGATGACCAAGTAGTGCGTTTGCTGCGCCAAGTCCGCCCCATCGTCATAGGCGTTGGCGCGACGCCGACGAGATCTCTCCCGCTCCTCTTCTCGGCGGCTCATGCCCACATATCTAACGCTGGTATGATCCACACGTGATTTCTTTCTTACCTTCCTTCTTTCTTCCTCTCTTTCGCTATTTCCTTCCTTCCTTCTTTCTTGTCCCTGGCTCACACACGCATATCGAGTGCGGGTATGCGCCACACGTGATTTTATTATCGTTAATCGTGACGTAACTGACGAGCAGGCAATGTTATTGATGTCATGACCTATCAGCCATGTTAGTCATACATTCGTACCCTTCCATGCCAATTTTGGTATATACCAAGTGAACAGACACCACAAAACTAGACGCCACAAAATTGTTGCCTACTTCCGGCGTACACGGACGCGATCTCCCATGGAACCTAGCCTATAACGGCTTCGCTATAAAAGGAATATACCAGATCAAACGATAAACGAGAGAAAAAAATTATTACGTGTCTTCAACATGACACTTTAAACAAAAAAGCTACTACGCGACACGTCTTTGAGAGCAGCCCGACGAGTATATTTATAGCCGTACTTTTGGGCGCACAGTTCTTTTCCAATAAATGTATAAAATTATGGACCTAGCTTTCTATGGCCTATTGTCTGCACATATACACGCCATGAGGTAGCACGCAACTGCTAATCCAGCACAATGAAAGAAACTGTATACGATTAATTTAAATGTTGCACTAAAACTGTCATCACGCAGCACAATAACGGCTAGACCACGGAGACGGCGAGGTACAGGCACCTTGTTTCGCCAGCCATTTTTCTTCACTTTAATAATAATAATAATAATAATAATAATAATAATAATAATAATAATAATAATAATAATAATAATCCGAGGACACCTAAGCACTGCTTAAGAGTTGTGAATGCGAAAGCAATAATGTTCAACTGCACGCCGCTGAGCGGTCCTTCGAGTTTTGCGCAGCAAGTAATATACCATAGCGGTACGTGCTGCCCGAGCCAGCAAGCAGCAGCAGTATCCTGCGGTACCAACGCCGCATGCCACCGACGCGGCGATGCCCTCTCCTCTCACGCAACACCTGGCGCGCTAGCGCTGCAGCAGGTGTTCCCTTTCGCCCGCTCTGCCAACGCCTCCGAGATAGGCCTGTGCACTTCGAACCATGACGCCATGATACCTTGCCCGACTGCCATATAGAATCTAATAGGGATGCTCCCGAGTAGGCCGCGGTGATTTTGGCGTCACCGCTTCGCCACGCCGGGCTTGACAGTGGAAATTTCGGTCCAAGTAGCATGACGTCATAAAGCAGAGTGCAAAGGCCTGCTATCTAGGAGGCCTTGGCTCTGCTCCGTCGAGGAGCGCTCGTACGCGCCGAGAGCGAGGGTGACGTGGCGTCGCGTAGATGCCCTCACGCAACACCGGGCGCGCTATCGAAGCAGCAAGTGTCCCGTTTCTCCCGCCCTGCTCTGTCGAGGCTCAGCTCGTGACGTGGCGTCGCACAGAATGGCAATGCGAGTTTACGTGCCGTTTCGCTGCTACAGACGTTAGGTGCCGTTTCGCCACTCGAACCCACGACATTTGGTGGTCGCAATGTTCATCCACGTAGGGATGACTATAAGTGTCCCTTGACCCTTTTTTTCTCTTTTTTTTTTCACGTTTCCTCGTTCCCGTACGTCGACGTACGGTACTCAGACGCGGTCACGCCGAGTGGCCAATCTTAGGGATGATGGTGTCCGAGCCAATGTATAAAAGAATGGATAATGAAATTGATAGTTAGAACATACGGCCTTTTATTCCGTGTTTAATAGTCCGTGCGGTCACAGATTGCGCGCTCGCTCTATAGATAATTATACATGTTTAAACATCCATTTGTAAATATGGCCTATTTTAGCGTTTTAGAAAAGGCAATGAAAACTGCAGATCCAAAACAGGCCACGCAAGTATTAACGAACTAAATTCGTAGATCACGCAAAAGATATTCTTGCATTCTTCTTTCTGGGGTTTTACGTGCCAAAACCAGTTCTGATTATGAGGCACGCCGTAATGAAGGGCTCCGGGTTAACTTTGACCACCTGGGGTTCTTTAACGTGCACTAGAACGCTAGCACATGGGCGTTTTTGCATTTCGCCTCCATCGAAATGCGGCCGCCGCGGCCGGGATTCGATCGATACCACGACCTCGTGCTCAGCAGCGCAACGCCTTAGCTGACTGAGCCACCTCGGCGGGTAAGATTCTCTTGCATGCGTGTACTTGAAACATTAATTTTTTATTTATATTTATATCGGTAGTTTCACCCCCTCAAATAAAATTTAATCGTTCATCACATGATGAATAATTTTTTCCCGAGAATATAACTTCGCGATGTCTATGCCTAACTATAGCACCTGCGATGTTGAAACAAGCCTCAACGTTGAATGTCTACACAGCAGCTACTGCAGTGCTTCTCAAGACTGCTACTAGCCGCAAGCTGAGCTATGACTTGTAGAGGTCTAGGGCTAGAGTACAGCTTACAAAAGACGGCTATTAGCCGTGGCCTTAGCTAGATCAAGCTGGATAAACGTGTGTATCTTTCTTGGGCGTCCATGAGACTTTTTGTGTAATCTGGGTTTTGGAACATTTTTTTTTTGTATATGGGTGCGCACCAAAGTCGCACGAACACAGCACTCGTGCATTCATTGCTAGATGCCGTTTTCGCTTCTAAATCTGCTGACAATCGGCGTTTTCGGCGAGAGATAACTTTTGTTGCGATAGCAATTATATGGGCACTCCAAGCGAATTTATGCCGTCGGCGTCGTCAGCGCCGTGAGGTTCCGTATAAAGTCCAAGGGCGATAAAATCGTCGCCGCGCGCTCTAAGCTGTATGCGAGCGTGAAAGCACGCGAGCGAGGGACGCGTGCTTTCACGGAGAGCAAACGCGACGTCTTGCGTTGCGCGATAGGCCGCGGGGGGATGGGAGGGAGGGGCGACATTGTGCTGCGGCACCAAATGTGTATCGTGCGACCGGGCGCAAGGGGAACTGGAATCTCGCAGGCGAAAGGAGGAAAGCGGGAAGGCAGCGCGGGATGGAGCGGGTGCGGCGTCGGCTCTACGAGCAACTGCGTACTTGTACTTTGCGAGGCGGCGGCCGGTCGCGCGTACCGTATATCGAAAGCAATCTGCAACACGGCTCCTACCTTTGTATGCGCTGTGCTTTCGCCGCTCATTTTCCGTTGAAGCGATAGACCGCACGAACCTTCGTTCGCTGCTGCTGGCGCGCTTGTTCACGCCAGCGTTTTGACAGCGGTTGTGTGCGGTCATCGAGTGTGATCTATTCATGTTTGATTGTGCGCGCTGACACCATGCTTGTTAATTCAGTTAGTAAGCGAATGTGTCCAAGTCTATACAGCCGATAAAACTGCTGTCCTTACTCCGTATAGCTCTCTACTAATTTGCTATTGCAATTGATGCTTCGCCTTTCGGGCGAAACTGCGAATTTTTATTCTTCAGCTCATTCACTGAAAACAGACGGGGAAGTGCCAACAAGGCAAGTTAGAACAATCCGGCGAGGGCCAATTTCAAAATCGAAATAACGATAATTTTGATTCATGTAAATGTATGGGTGCCAGCCGGGACGTCTCTCTTTGGGTCATCCCCCTAGCAGCTGAGGGCACAAATGCGGAGTGGATTTGACTGTAGTATAATACCTGGACCACCATGGGCGTAGCTAAAGGGGGTTGGGTAGTCGAACCCCCCTTCCCCTCTTTCCCACAGAACAGGTTTCAGGAGGCGGGTTCAGAAAGAGCGACATGGACGAAAGGGAAAGCTTGAATGTGTGAAAGCAAGGCGAGGGCCAGTGGCAGTCCGAAGGGAGGGAGGGGGCTGGGGGGGGGGGGTTGTCATGGGGCGATCTCTCCCATGCACAGAACATTGTGGCCCCACTCATGGCGCGCCTCTACCTCATTAAAGATCGTGTTAAGCATAACTGGTGGGGGGGGGGGGGGGGATCAGCGCTAAAAATTCCACACACAGGTAAAGATGGGACGAGTGCGTGTATAAAACTTGGAGACATAGTTGCTCCCCACCAGGCATTTGTGTCATCGAAGAGCTTCTCATTTCTGGTACTTGACCAAATCGTCGACCACGCTACGTGGAAGAAAGCATTCCAAAAACATTGCGACTTGCTTGTCTATAGAAATGCATAATAAGCACCCCTTCCCCCCCTTTCCCCTTCTTTTGCTTTCCCTTGCCTCTGGCTTTTATTATGTTGATAAACTTGAGAAGAGCTTGCTGTTAGGCTGGTTTGTACATGCTGTTAAGAATGAAAACAGCACAAAAAATGGGACAAGGAGGAAAGACCTACACAACGCTGATTGGCGCACGGCAAAATATATCAAGGATGGGGGTGCTGGGCCAGGGAAGCCAAGAAACAGCCACAACAAACAGGTGGAAGGGCAGGTAGGTGAATAGCCTCGAAGACCACATAGAAACAGAAATATAGGAATGTTAGGGGCCGCAGCACCGTTCAACAACCCGGTGAATGTTAAAGAGTGCGACAGTGACTAACGGACACAAATTTTAAGAGGAGTGGGGTGATGGATAGGAGGTGGGGGGGGGGGGCAAACAGAAGGCGTCAAAAATGACGGCGGATAATTATGGACATTGCGAGAGCGTCTGGTCACTGCCCGATCTCTTAACTTCATATATCCATGGCCAGTCGACAAGCCAAGGCTCACCTACTCCGTCGTAACACATGCTGCTTGCTGTGGAGAGCCCATCTTAACCAAACATCTCGGCAATTTTCAGAATAGCCAGGTGTCAGGAGACACGACACTTTCGAATGTCTCGGAGCTACTGGCCCTTATTTTACTGTGAACTACGGATGCCGTAATTTTCACAAACGCTTCTAAACAGGAAGCAGCCCTGCTTCGACTGTCTGCCTCATCAATTCCCGAGTGGGATCAAATAACAATATGCGTCGCGTTACGACTACAATACCATGATTGTAAGTTACTTCTAAACATCTCTTCAAACAAGTCGGACAGCAGGTCACCGAAAGTGAGTGAAACATGCATCATATGACACTATCGGAAGTTCAAGCGCAAAGCTTCATTTCTGTATTTTGAAATCTAGAATATAGCATGCCCACAACTCCGAAAGCGCGCTTGATAGGCGACTTGAAGAATAGTGCCCGCCCTCTTCCGTATGTAGCCGTGGATGTACCACTCATTAGAAGATCTGGCTGGAAAACAACAGTTATCTCCACTGTTACCTGGGCTGCAAAATGCAAGCAAGACAAACGATAGTGTGCTGTCTTGTTTTTGCTTGGACCCGTTCTTAGCACTGTTCGTTTTTCCAAGTCATGTACCAGCTATAGGTCATCGACATACACATTATATAAATGCATCAACTCGTAAATGAAATTTTAGTTTCTTTTAATATCAATTTTTTTAAATAGCAGAAGAATGATAACATAATTTGATTAGTGGCTGCATGCTTTAGCAATGAAAAACTTTTGTCAGAAGTTATGCAAAGTGTTGCTTCTGCAACGCAGACTTGCATCCTCGTTGTTACAGCGTTCTTGTCTGGGGAGTGCTAGGAGTTTGTCTTTGCGTGGTCGACAACCTCCATATATATATATATATATATATATATATATATATATATATATAGAGAGAGAGAGAGAGAGAGGTGAAAGAGGGGAGGAGTGGTAATTGTCGGGGAGAACCCCCCCTCCCGAAATAAATTCTGGCTACGCCACTGTGGGCCACGATTTTGTAGCGATGCCTTCCGTTCGATTCTACAAGGGCAAATCAGAGTCCTTGCCCCTATTTTTTATTAGCCAAAATATGGTACATGCAGGTACTTACAAAGATATGTACTATTCTACATAACTTGCACTATTTTTCCACATAGTCCCCACACCGGTTCAGACATCTGTCCCATCGCAGTGCTAATTTTGAGATGCCCCTGCGGCAGAATTTGTCCAGCTGACTGTGGAACCACCGCTCATTGTCATGCAAGTCTTCATGGCCTTTTGCGAACTCACAACACCACTACCTCACACTTCTCAAGGTTCTCAAGGGGAGACACCTTTCCCCATACGTGGGCTGCATTTCCCTGTGAATTTCGAATGGGCGTTCGTCTCTTGTTCCATAGAAAACTAATCACATTTCGTTGCTCATACGCTGTGAACGTGTCAAGCACAACCACCATATTTAACAACTGACAGCAGTGCCGTGTCGCAGAGCTACCAGCAGATAAGGCCGGGCCGGTCCAAGATCCACCGCTGGGAATGAATATGTTGATTTCGCATTTACAGCTGGAACTTGGCTTAAAAAAAAAAATAGAGGCAAGGACTTTCTGATTCGCCCTCGCACGCCACATTTATTGTCCACTGATCATGGCCGGCTGATACCCTCGATAACGCAGGTAGAGCGCCACTCTGACCAGCGACGAAGTGCAAAAAGGCATAGCATCGAAAAAGGCATCGCTACAATATAGCCCCCTCACAGTTTTGTACACACGCAGTGCTGAACGAGAGTAGGAAGTAGGGTACTTCTGTGGAAGAAAATTATTGACAACTGCTTGGCAACTTACGGAGATTTTTAGACAAGTCTATTTCAGCCAATGTTGACCCAATGGAGCAGCCATGTTAGGTATGCAGTTAGAGTGGCTAGACCCATTCTAGCCACCCTAACGCAGTCAAGTTATCTGGCCAACCAGCGGAACCACCTTCGCACTTGTCTTTCATTTGCTCTTTCTTCTTCAAGCCATCTTCATTCACTGTCTCTTAGGGCAATTTCACATGAGCAGCGAAGAAAACTTCCCATAAACAACCAATGCTAAAAAACCACGCTTTTCTCCTGGATTAATTGAAAGGATGTGTCCAGAGCCACTTTATTGTGACTCAGTGGCATATATCAGCAAGTGCATATGAATATCTGTAGAGAAATGACAAGTCACACAGACATACACGCACACAGAGAAAGCAGACTGCTTGTAAAAACTACATAAATAGAGAGAAGTATTCCAATTGTAGTTCTTAAAATCTCAAGATTAAAGGTACACCACTGTATGCAATAGCACACAAAGCTGAACTTGCATAGTATAAAGCATATATTCCTCTGACACCAGCCACAAGTACACAGCAAGAGTGACACATAGTCATCACATGCACAGTTGACTGATTTTTAACAATTCCATTCCGACATTGCTAATGGTCTATTGAGAAAATATGTATGGGAAGCACAGATATAATAAACTGGCAAGTATGAAAAATTGCTGGGGTGGGAGTATTTATATTATTTTATAAAATAATGCATAAACAGTGACAATCATTAGCATAGTTTCCAATAAAATTTTAACTGCACAATGCCAGCCTTGCAGATGCATTGCCTAGTCATCTTAATCCTGAGAACCTATCAGTATGGTTTGATGCTTCCTAGCTTGTGCCAAATAACAATTATCGCTCCAGGTTTTCTACATACAGCACAATCTGTGTGACTGCATGCCACACCTTTTTTGACAGGCATGAATAGGATAGGTTGAACTTTCTTCCAGCTGTCTCGAAGGACTTTGTAAACCTGTGCGAACCTTTGAATTTGACTCATGCTTGCCTTCAATTTAAACAATCTAACATTAGGTTGACGAGTTGGTCAGAGTAGCATAGTCAACAAACCTGTAATGTGTAGGGCTTCTGCAAAATCATAACGAAGCTGGTGCTATAGCACATGTGCAGTGTATGGCTGCCATCACCTATTTAGAGCAGCTGAGGGGTGTGCTATGGAGCAAGGAAAGTGGTATTTTATTCCAGGCAGTGGTAAAATGCTTTATGTGCGGCATGAACAGCAATCACTATAATCCCAAGTACAACTGTTAAAATGCAGCTGCTTCCAACAAGGTATGCCTTCTGTGCCCTGTAGCAAATTGCTGCATTGCCTTAGACAGATGACGTACAGACGTACAGGCTTGAACCGTTTGGATGTTGTAATGTGTGACAACAACACTATGTCAGTTTGGGCTTCTGATCACTACTATGTACAAATGTATAAGAAAGCTTCACATTTCCATTACACAAGCGATAGAATCTGAAAGCAAGTGACAAAACAGCAGTATCTCACAGAACTAAAATAAAGCAATAAAAAAGCAATTATGACAATTTTTATGTATGCAACTTTCCAAATTATTACTTTATAGCAGTGTGCAATATATGTTACCAGGGCTGTGTAAATCATAGTATTCAGAAACAAATATATGTAGATGGCTGCAACATATGCTATGAATTATCTGAATTGAGTACTTGTGAGTTAGGTGATAAAGAACAACACGTTTGCAGTCAAATATTTGCTTTGTTCACTCTGATATGAAATTTGCTAAAATCTAAATAAAGTTACAGTAACAAAATGCTAGAATAGGCGTCAACAAGCAGTCACACAACTGAACATGACATAAAACTGCATGAAGCACAACACACAAGTGAAAAGCCACATAGCTCTAAGTTTGACTGCTTATAAGCAGGGTTCAGCATTTTCACATTAAGCTGAAAAATATTGTGCCAAATTTTTTTCTGAATTTAACCAAAAAGCATCAGCAAATGCAAATTTACCAGAGAGCTAAGATGCTGATCAGCAAGCAGCTGTGAGCCTACATGGACTCCTATACAAGGAGCCTGGCGAATTCAAGGTCATGTGTCAGCTCGCCACCTAAGCAATATTTACTTTTTTATTGTATTTGCATCAATTATGCTTGCTGCTGCAACAAAAACAAGAAGTGGGGAGGTGAGAACCCTGGCCTGGGTGGCTGCAGTCTTTGCGCTGCGGCCACTGCGGTGGATGAAGTCGGCAACTTCACCGATGGTAATGTGGGGTCTTATCTACCTAGTAATTTTTTTCTGTAGCATTGTTTGGTGCTACGAATACTATGAAGAAAGTCTCATTTCATTTGTGCTCGAACACCAACTGCACTCACTCTCAGTTCCTACATAGTCACATTGTCATATGACATTGTGTCCTTGCAGGATTGCTTCTTGAAAACTTGGTTATTCTGTATACAGGATACAACTACAGTGTTGAAGAGCAGGATCTGGTTTCAGTGTCAAGAAAATTAGTAAACCAATTACTCCCCAAAGAAAAAAAAAATGATTCTCAATGCAAAAAATTATTAAATGAAAGAAAGCTAGTAAAAGTTCATCTGAAAAAAAAAATCAGAACGATAACGCTGAACCCTACTTATAGTCCTCAAACGAATTGTACATCTGTTTGTTAAGCTGATCCATTATAGGTCAAGGAATCAAAGAGCTAAGCAAATCGCATAATCTTGGCTAATATTTTTTTGCTGAATTCCCTTCTAAATGTTACGCAACCTGTGCAGCAACAGATAGGAATGTGTTAAAACTGCCAAATTATAAAGCACTATAAAGAAAACCACGCAAAAATGTGAAGCCTGACAATTAGTGCCTAATAGTAATATTTCTATTAAATTCTCACTTAACTATTGTCACCCCACACATAAACTCAGTAGTTTTCAACAAAACTGTGATAAATACACAGCAAAACACATTAGATGCACACATTCACTGAAAAACCATCAAAGGTTTCAGTTGTTTTCAATGCCTAAATATATACTATGCACTTGACAGAGTACTACAGTGCAACTAGAATGCTATATACTGAAGCTTAATTGCTTCCACTCATTGTGTAATCTTAATGTGGCTAAGCACACCTTCATAAAGTGCAGTTTAACGTCCCTATATTTACATAACTATAGTGACCTACTGACAAACTCTGCATAAATATATTTTGTATGTAATGAATTCTTTACACAATTATAATTAAGCTCCCTCAAACTGCTCTTATGCCAAAATATTTCTACTGGCAGCTTTGGCCATTTTTCAGATTATACTAAAGTTCTGAATGCAAAAGCTAGTCCTCCACAGTTGAATTCCATCATCAAAACCAAATCAATATGGCCCATGTTATAAAATGAACAAGGCATGTACACATATGGGGCTCAAATTGGCTGTTCTGCCATTCCACTAGCATACAGCTACACCAGTGAGTTAGCTTGACTTAAAGGTGTCTATTTCATAGCAGCAAGAAGGTCCAACATCATAAGATATCGGTCACTAAAGGCATACAGACACAAAATTGCCGTCCAGGCTATTAATTACCATTCGAGTTGCTTCAGCATGTGACAAATGTCCAACTCTTTAACACCAAGATTCCCATGATCCGCGCCTGCCCCCTCCACCGACATCACAGTTCATGTACAGACCTTATGACAGCCCAAATCGCTAATGTATACAAAACGTGGCAGCCTTCTTGTAAACAACCGTGTGTAATGGCATCAGGCGACACCATGTTGCTGAAAGCTTTATGCATTAAGCCACCTCCTGTGGTGCCAAGCCATTTCTTCCCACATGCCTCAATTCAAGATACCTGATATTTCATGCAGATCGAGAATGGCCACCAGAAGGGACAGATGATGCAAGGGTTCACTCCATGTTCGAAGCACCAGCTATGTAATAAACTAGTCCTAAAGCCTGCTTTAGTCTCAAAGCCGCATTATACATAGCGCATGTTTTGAACTCATTGCAATAACATTTAACACATTTGTTTTAGACTATAGGAATCGAGGCCGCACATCATTATTACACTTGGAAACTACCTAATAAAGGGGGAAGCAAGAAACAAAAATTTTGAGCATATACTCCACTAAAGCATTCAAGAATGTCAGTACTATACTTTACAATTGCCTGCCTAAATCTGTTGCCTAAAGGCTGTCACATAGTAGTAATAAATTTTGTGCTTGTAAACTGTGTTCATAAATATGATCTACAAAATTTTGCCCATATATGTAAATTTTACACTGAGACTCACAGTTCAGATGATTCTTCCCATTCCCTACATCCATCTTCGCCTTCCAAAAATAAGTGCGCTGCTACAGCTTACGTTCATAAAATATTAAGCAGGCACATACAAAACCAGCAACAATATGGACCCAACTGACATTCCTTCACTGTATCACAACTTGCAGCCAATATGCATGCTAGTATGTATGCAGAAAGAAGATTGCCTGGTTAGGTATGGCAGGGGTGTAGACAAAAGAATGTAATACTCACACTGATCTACTTCTTTGCTATCAGTCACTTGGAATGTGATCTCTGAGAAAATGAATACAAATAGAAGTTAGTGGTAAACGCATTAAATAGATCTTGAAGCTTATGTATGCACATTACTCAATGGGAACAGTCATCTTTGTCTACATTGACAAAAGGTCATGCCAAACCTGAAGGCAATGTCACCGCACATTCAGTGTCACATTATGCTGCTTGTCTATACTGAGTAACGGCTTATACGATTTCAGGGTAAGTGCTGCTCCAATACCACTGCTGTGGCTGTATTTCAGCACAACAGTTATGTTATACCATTCACGACTGGAACCCCTCCAGACTAGCCTGCAGCTATGAGGTGGCTTCAGTCGAGATATTTTTAACTTGCAGTTGACATAAATCCCAATATTTACCTACAACTGTGTCAAAATATAATTCATGAATGCAAACCATACTGTCGTAGTACATAATGATTGAATGCAAAACCACCTTGATAGGGGTCTCAAAATATGGGGCCTGCAAGGTTGCATGAGGCTCGTAGAAAACTTGTTTGCAGCCTATGTCGCTTTTCTGAGTGTTCGTTTAACCCCACACAAAGTTACCTTAGCTTCACAACTCCTCTGCCAAATGTCATATGGCAGCCTATGGGAAGCTATTTGTCATGTGCACGGTCTGATGCCTGATGCGAGTTCGTGACCCTTGAACTAGAAGCTTCAGCAGCATGCATTTTTAATACACAAGAAAATTCTAATGCTGGCAGGTGTTGAAGGTGTGCAAGGCCACACTGACAAGTTGGCACTCAGATACACTTGTAAAATGCAAGTCATCACTGTCTCTGTAAGCATGTGAGAAATATAAACACTTTCACAGAAGTTTCAGTAAGCTCCAATAACTAAGTGATTGTTGAGACTACGTCGAGACCAAAGGCATGACCATCACCTTTCATTCATGTTGAGCAAGTGAGATTACACACATACACGCGGCTCAAGTTGCACTTTATAAAAGCGGTCACTAGCATGTGGCTAATCCTCTTGCCTATCTAAATGTATCATTCATCACAGTTACTTCTATAACCATGGGTGCACAATAAAAAAAAAATGCCGCTGTAAAATTTTCAAATGTGTCAAATGGTCATTATTACTCTTCACACTTCGAAACAAGTGCTTCACAATATTAACCACCCAAATTATGCTCAGCTATGTGTGGCTGCTTGTGCTCTTAGAGGTGAAAAAACTGCTTGCCTACTGTGTATGGCACGTGTGGCCACGTACCACTGTACCCAGGACTGAACTTCTAGATAAATTTTGAAAGCTGGGACAATACATAATTTGCGATTTGACAGCATGTTATAGCAGCATTCAAATATTTGGTGGATTTATTCATGGGGTTTAATGTGCCAAAGCAACAGTGGGGTTATAAGAGAAGTTGTAGTGGAGGGCTCCGTATTAATTTCAATCATCTGAAGTTCTTAAATGTGCACATAAATCTAACTGCACGAATGTTTTTGCCTTTCGTTTACATTGATATCCAGTCACTGTGCCCGGGAATTGAACCAATGACCTCATACTCAGAAGCAGAACGCCACAGCCGCTGAGCTACGACGGCTGGGCCAATTTTTCACGTTTCTTTTGCTTATGTATATGATACCAGTGTTCTGTAACTAAATTTAAAATTTGCTGAATGTAGGTCACTCGGTGTATTAGTGCAAGTGTGCTGTAAATAGGAATCATTTAAGTTTTCAATGCAAGATCTCAAATTCTCCCATGCAAGACAATAGATACTTTATTCATGTGTCCTTATTTGTTATGAATTACAGGATAATAAAGAAAGATCACTTGCAGCAGCCTTCAATTTTCCACGAGATCTTTCTGACAGCCCGTAAGTGATGATAGTTCAAGATATTTCCAGCTCTGTAGCAAGTCAGAGAAGCTCAAACATAATGAAACAGGTAATTTTCAGATAATCGTACTGCTTCTTCCTTCCCGAAGAAATCCTTCCCACATTACGTTCATGTTTATCCAACATCTTTTTACCACAGCTAGCCGTGGCTTTGAAAAGTGATGCCAAATCTTCTAGTAGAGCCTGTAAGAAATGTTAATAATGCCAAGCTTCCTTAACGATCCAATTTTTGTTCATACTGTTAATGCGAAAGTTAGTCCCAGAGAGGCAAAGAAGCAACAAAAGAGCACTTAACCATAGCTCACACTTTGAGCAGTGGTGTCAGCAGCACTATAAGATAACTGAAAATTTATGGATTGTCAGATAATTTGCTACTGGCACCAAAATGGGGCACGGGAGGCAGAAAAATATTTTCTTACAGCCTGAGCAGAATGCCAGGAACCTTGAGGTGCACTTTGTTAAGTCAGACATACTAACACAGACATAACGTTTAAATCCCAAGCTTTGTGGCCAGGTTGTGGGAAAATTAAGTTTTTCTGAGGCTCTTGTGCTCCCCCCCCCCCTCCCTCCTCCAAAGTTTCTGGTGCTGAGAGTAGATCTCATCCAATATGCCCCTAGTAAAGTGGTAGTAAAATGAGGAATGTGATTCCATCCCCAGCGAAAAGGGAGAAAAAATCTAAAGGCAGTAGGTGACAGCATGCAAGCACTCACATAACAGTGGTGATTTTTCTTTTTCATATTTCACTCATAAATATTAATGCAATGCAACAAGAAATGGCTAGATGAAGAATGTCCTAACAAGGCACCATCACGAGCAAAAGTTTTGAGAACACAGGAGAACAAAAACTTTAATTCGCTATGAAAACTGGAATTGAGACATGCACTACAGTTCTCGACCTGTCCATGCGAGTTGTACTGCTACATTTCATGTTGCATGCTTAGACTGCAAGAAAATTGTTTTTTTTTTTTTTTTCATGGCACCTGTGTTCTCTGAACTATTACTTGTGAACGCACAGTACAGTATCGTACTTCTAAAACTATTGTAAAAAAATTTATGTTCCAAATAAAAGAGAAGTTCTCCAAGTTATTTCTAAAGCAGTGAAACAGCCAAAACTTCTCATTAGCTTTTGCTCAACATTTAAAGAATTTCAACACTGCATTACTGCACTAGAATCGTCATAATTTCAGTGTGTCTCAATGCAACCCTTACAAATAAATAATCATTTTACGATAATGAAGCACTTTGTGAAATATGCTGGGTGTTTCATGCCACCTGAACCAAAGAAAAAAAAAAAAATGTGTTACACCGTGGGTGACTATGAGCAATTACATATAATTTGCAGCCGTCTTGAGTTACTCTAAATATTTTTTTGTAGTGAGCTTAGTTGCTTAAGTAAAATCAATTACGTAAACTTTTAAGTATTAATTTTGTGCAAAAGTTCTCAACACGGTCAGAAACACCCAATGAAGTTGCTTCCACTATGTTTTCTTTTATGTAGTCTTTTTCCTAGGCTCTGAAGAAAGCCAGCAAAATATGATAAAATGATCTCGCTATGCACTTACATGCATGGATTGCAGTGCTCTCAATCATGTTTCCCAAAACCGAAGCATGCATGCTCATCACAAAAGAGCTATCGGCCCTGGCACTCAGTGTGAGCCATGTCACCATCTTTATTGTGAAAACAAAAAGCTGCCACCATTTTTGCAAATGATAAGTGGTGGGCCAGCACTGAAAGCTGATCAAAACACCCTGCTATGCATTTTTTGGTGGCCAATGTGTGGGCATACTTTTTTGAAAATACACTTGCTGCATTCCAGGGATGTTAATGAGTAGAGACAATCTTTTCACGTCTCATGGCTTTTCTTCAGCACCCAGCAAAAGGTACCACTTAAGAAAGAGCCTCATGGAGATTTTATGGGGTGTTTCCGAAGATGCTCTACAGCTTTTTCAATGACAACTTATGCCCTAACAATGTTTGAAAATTTATCTGATCTTAATTAGCTAAGTGCATGCTCACAAAATAAAAGAAAGCATAATCTGAGTAACTAGGGATAAATGTGAATAACATGCCACTCATCACATTTGTCAATTGTACCCTTAAGTATGGGCACACAAGACGACATTTGCAAGACATAAGATGACAGTGCCATGTCTCTGTCTTCTTCGTTATCTTGTGAGCCCCAGTCCAGTCGTACTAGACATAATCTAATCACATTGCAGAGGCCTTTCATTGTTTGCAAGGCGCACTCGCTACATTAGCTGTGAAATTCTGAAACCTGCAAGAATCAGCTTGTGTATATGTGAAAACTTAAGAGTTAACAAAATATGAATTAGAGCTCATGTAATATTTCCGTAGCAAGATTAAAAAGCATAACAATCACCCAGGGTATGACTAATTAAATATAAATCTGCACAGCTAGAAGGTACTACTGAGAACCTTATCTACTGCAAGATAACAAAAATGCTGACACATTGAACATAGAATAATGCAACTAAAGAGGGTCGAGGAAAGGAGGCACACACAAACTTTTTGTCTCCTTTCCAAGTCCCTTTGCAGTTTTTACAATTTTTCAAGAACAGCACGGATTACCATTGCCCAAACTGCCACCTTTATCAACACAGACAGCAATGTGAATTCTGCAGTTCAAGTAAACACCCAGTTAAGTAAAGCGTTATGCTCCAAGCGATTTTCTTTTCAAGACGTTATTGGTCATCCAACAAAATTTCATTTAAGCATTTCACATTTCTTTAAAACGAGCAAGCCCGCATTTTGGGCACAATTCACAACACACTTTCTTTTCTTTGGTTTGAACAATCACATGACAGTATATGGACATGTGTGTGATATAACAGATATTTGGTCTGTAAAAAAAAGAAAAAAAAAATTTCTCCAGAGTACACCATTCAATGGAATGCCTAAAAAAAGTCAACCCAAAATGTTACACCTTGATGTAAGCTCATTGAAGGCTTCATTACTGCAGCAGATAAAAACCTTTGTTGTGCAATGAGTTCCAAAAGAAAAAAAAATTGCCTATCTTGCATGTTGCATAAAAATTATGTGAAGCACACCAAGCCCCCCATGACTATCAATGAATAGCACAGAACAATTTCAGTCCATGAATACTATAGAACACAATCAGTTCCAGTCAGAGAGAAAGGCAGGAAGGTTAACCAAAAGCGAGTTTCTGGTTTGCTACCCTGCACTGGGGTGGGGGATATAGGGGTTAGAAAGAGGGCATAGAGAGAGAGAGAGAGAGAGAGTGAAAAAAACAAAAACACACAGGAATAGGTAACAGAAAAGGCGTTCCGATCACAGACGTTCACACAGGCCGGTTGATTTCAAGAAGCGCAGTAGCGCTTGCATGGCCTTCTGATGCGATGTTAAGTCGCGTCGAATCAGTTCCAGTCACATTCCCAGCATGATAATGCATGCTGCATTTACTGCGAGGACCAAGTGCTATTTAAGCATTAGCGATTGTAGATTGTAAAAAGAGTGCGGAACAGCAAGAAAAATAAAAATAAAATCTGGCCAAAGCTTGCTGTAGAATGACACTTTCAGTCGCATTTCTTTAGTACTGATGGGAAGAGTATTTAAGGTTCAAAGAAGAGCATTGCCAAATAGCATCGCTAGCCATATGGCAGCACGGTGCTTCGTCACGAGATGGCCTATACACCGTTTCATACATAGTGTGCAACGCTGTGGAGGCTAGGAAGACTTCTTGCAGTAGCTGCGCTTGCAACAAGAAATAGTTTGGTGTTTATTGCCAGCAGTTATTTCGGCTCAGTTCTCAATGAAGAAAGCTTCAATCCTTAAAAAAGAACAAACTGTGTTATATGGCTGTTAATGCGTTGTTTTATCATTTTGCTTTTTTCCTTAGTTTTTTCGGGTTTTTCATTAGCAGGCCTTTGCGCCAGCCTCATGTGTGGGCTCGCGCAGCTCATGCAAGCATGTGTGACCACGATACTTCCCCATGAAACGCGAAGAGTGATATATTTTTATAGCTGAACTTTCAGCGTAGCTTCCACAGCGTTGCACACCAAGTATGAAATGGACTAGAGATGAGAGCCAACATATAACACATTCTGTTAAATCACTGACCTGAAATGTGGGCTGCCAGTCACATAAAAAGTGGAGCACTTCAAGTATGTGTAGCATGAACAAGGATTTAGTCACGCAAGAAAAAGTAGTCATCTTGAAAAGCCGTGTCAAGAAGAGGGTGCGCTCTTTATCAAGATATTGATCATAAATTGCTCGCTTTATATTCTTTATGTCAAGAACTCACAGCTTGCTTCTAAGCTCTATAATTCCACAAAGTGCAACACATGTATGTTGCCATATAGGAAGTCCTGCTGCTAACCCATACAGATTAGAAGCACTTGAAAGAACACATGATGGCAGCAAGAATAAAAATTGTTGCTTTTAAGTGAACAACAGATGGCTGAACTGCATCCATGTGTGATTACAGTCGCCATTTTCCAGTCACCGTACTGCTGATCAGGATGTCAGCAAAATTTAATGAATTCTGGGGTTTTACATGCCAAAACCACAATCTGATTATGATGCATGCTGTAGCGGGGGGCTCCAAGTTAATTTTGACCACCTTAGGTTCTTTAACGTGCACACAATACACCAGTACACAAGCATTCTTGCATTTCTCCCCCATCGAAATACGGCTGTTGCGGCCAGGATGGAATCCGCAACCTCGAGCTCAGCAGCATAAAGCTGTAGCCGGTGTGTTACCGCGGCGGGTTGGATGGCAGCACATTTGCTGCCAAAATAGCACGCCATTAGACAGCACAGCAATACAATGTGGCAAGTGTTCCTGTGTTCGATAAACTTCAATTCCCATCTTTACCTGAAAAGGAGAATGCTGTGACAGGTTTGCTCTGTCAGCTATTGATAGCGTCAGCTAGTGGAAAATATTAGCACTAACATAATTTCATCTGTGACAGCATATTGTATTCCTTCCATTCACACCACACACCAAAATATACATGCGCACACACACATATACACACACAAATTATAACAGAATGACCAGTGCTTGCTTTGTATGTGAAGCATAGATAATTAAAATTAACATTTCAAGCATACACCACAAAACACATCACATAAGTTGTGGACTGCATATTGTTGGCCTGCCTAAAAAAATTTGAACATAGCAAGTTCTGCTGACACAGTCTATGCAATACATCTCTCAAAGATATTGATTGTTCACACAACACACACGTCAACCAAGTCCATAGACCCTTTCCTTAGGGAATTTTGGGCAGCCTGTTTCCGGCGTAAGGACAAGGTCCGCATGTCAACAATGGATTCATAAATGCCCTCGTTGTCTGTGGACCTCTGCATTGTTGAGTAAGGGGTAGCCTTACCAGGGGGAGGAGGCATGCCATGAACTGCAAAAGTAAAGTCTGAGTCTCGGGGAAAATCTGCATAGGCTGGGGGTGGGGGCGGTTGGCGCGTCTTGCGCACATACAAGCAGAAGCAGACAGATACTACCAGAACTACTGCCAGCGCTGTGGCTGTCACAATGGGCACAACTACGTAGAGCACTTCTCGCAGCTCTGCGTCTGATGAAGCTGACGTGCCTGGCTGCTGTGCAACTGATGTTACTGTCAACGGCACATTTAGCACATCACTAGGCTCACTGTTGCCCTGCCGGCTGTGGGCTATCAAATACACCTGGCATGGCAGGGAAGGCTCGAGGCCTGACAGAAGGTAAGAGGACTGCTTCCCTGAGGCTACGAATACTTCTTTCCAGGAATCGCCAGGCTGTCGGTAGTGCAGAGTGTACCCGGTGATCCTCTGCGGCACTGGTACACTGAACATCCAGGTAACTTGCACAGACGTCTGATCAACAGCTGAGACACTGAGTATGGGTGCTGGGGGAAAGTCACCATCCAAGGTGGTCACAGGTAGGGGGGGTGATGGAGGACCACTTCCAACTGCATTAAATGCTTTTACCACAACCACATAAGGTGTGGCCTTTGCAAGACCTCGCAGAGTAAAGCTGCCTTGGTCTGGATCAACAGTGTGGTAAGAAAAAGGGCTCTTTCTGGAGGACTCAGATGTGCTGCTGTACCCCACGTAATAGCCAAGAAGCTTTCCGTTCCAATCACTTTCTGGAGGAGGACTCCACGTGATGAGTACAAAAGTCGCCCCAGACTTTTCAATACGAACATTGACCGGGGCACCAGATGGCTCTTCTTGCGTTGTGTTAAATCGAATGACAGGGGAAGATTCACTAGTACCTGCAGAATTCACTGCTACAACAGCTACTCTATATTCAGTTGCAGGATGGAGGTCTCGGACAAGAGCCGTGGTGACACCACCACGGACAGTGTGGTTCAACATTTCGTCGTCTCGGTGCGACCAAAAGCGCACTTGGTATGACAAAACAGATGAACTAGAAGGGCTCTTCCAGCGGATTCTGGCACTACGACTCCACACATCCGATACTTCAACCTCGGTGGGGTTAGAGGGCGGCTGTTGGACATTTAGTCGAATTGCCTTGGTGTCTTCTGCATAGTCATTTTTTACTTTGCACGTGTAACGACCTGCATCGCCAGCTGTTACATGTTTTAGTATCAGTGAAGATACCAGTCGTTCTTTCTGAGTGTCATTGGACACAAGGACTCTGTCATAAAGTTGACTGTTGGCTGTTACTGAATTATCACCCTTTAGCCAAGTGACCACTAATGGGTGATCACCTGTAGCAATGCAAGTGAGGTTGGCAGTATGACCGGACTGCACAGTGAGATGTTGCATCAAAACTTGTGCTTGAGCTACTGTGTACACGGTAACAGCCACGGCTTTCTTAAGCACCGGACCAATTCCATTGTTCACGTTACATGTGTACATCCCAGAGTCGGACTTCTGGACATCCCGCATTAGAAGCGTGCCATTTGATAGAAGTTTGTGGCGATCAGAAGAATTTTCACCAGCTGGTGCTGCCTGTAACTGAGTGACTCTTCCTCCATTGTCATGCGACCATGCGATCCGCGGTGCGGGGGTACCTTTCACGTGGCAATTAACAATGATTGTGCTTCCTTCAGCAGCTTTCACGTCAGATGGTTCCACTATCCATCGGGGCGCCACATTCACTACAAGCTCCACTGATGCACTGTCCACACCCGCAGCGTTTCTAGCCATGCATTTGTATGTTCCACCATGGTCCTCACTCAGCGGCTTAAAGGACAAAGTAGACAAGTGAGTGCCAGTCTCTTCCTCAATAGAAGACAAAGAAGTAAGTCGCTTCTCATTCTGGTACCACAGGATCTCCAAGGGAGTGTCACCAACAACTACATTGCACGTAAGGCGGACATCCGTGCCAGCGACAAGGTCTTTGGGTAGTTGCAGGGGGCTCAGTTTCGGTGGTTTCTGTGCCCACGCGAACGTCAGCCCCGAACAAACACAGAAGAGGACTAAGATTCTCAGCTCTACCATTTCAAACGATTTTGACTGTACGCTGCTGCTATATCATGATTTTCACTTCACGGTTGTTTCGACTGCCTCTGTGCCGGAAGATCAGCGGTTCATATCGCGTACTCACATGGTAAATCAACGAAGTGCCGTCCATAAAATCGCTGTTACACATGGTACTCTTCAGGAACTTCAAGATGAACAGACGACCTAGTTACCAGGGTTAAGCAACAGAAAACACGCTTCACGGAACACTTTGTTAGTCACAGCAGCGCAGCACAGGCCGCCGTCGCCAACGCTATCCAACAGATAGCGCCACAAGCACCATAATTTTGTTTCTTTGCTTTGGTTTGTTCCCTTCGCTCATGTTTATTTTGGTCATGGAGGAATGGTTTTGACCCCCTTCGTAGCTGGGCCCAGCTCATAGGTTTATGGTTTATGTTGAGATGAGATTAGAAACAAGGCGAACTCTACCAACGTTGACTCTACACTTCTTGGCTTTTATGCAAAGTCGCACTTAATAGGACATTAAACTACGCGAAATATTATGTCGTCTGTTTAGCTTTTTGATAAACACAAGTTTTCCCACAATGACTTTACCATAGAATAAGGCTTTAAGATATGACTAGCCTATTTTTGCAGGAAACTTTATTATATTGCTATAGTCATGGCTACACCCAACCAATTATAGCAACAAATACCCCAAATACTCACGTCGCGGTACACCTCTCGCGCCCTCTGTCTGTAGCAATACGGCAATACTTGGCGCTGGGGTTTAACGAAATGAACAGGCTTTTGCGCATTTCATGCTTGTAGCGATGTCCACTTTGCCCATTCGTACGAGCTAAGTAGCGCCGCAAGCGTTGCTTGCTTGTCGCAGCGGTCGCAGACTCCTAAACCTCAAGACCCCTAGCTTATGCCTAGCTGCCCTAGCCGATACGTAGCCGCTTGGGCGAGTTATGCTGTTTTTTTAGCTTGGAACATCTGTAGTGCGTACTGCTTTTATAATGCGACTTACTGTTACGAACCGTTTTGTTCGGCCTTTAAACGGAAAGGAAAGGGACAGATGATCAGCTGTTCCTGAGGTTCCGAAACCAATGCGACTTTGCGAGCTCGGTGAGAATTTATCAGCTCTGTTGTTAAACTGTTCTTGTTGTAGATGCTGTTTGGGTTTGACGTATATTTGGTTTTGGCATGTTTCACTTTTTGTGGCGATCAGCACGTGCTTGCATGCGCAGCGCTGTGGCTGTGATGGTCGTTGCTCACCTAACCTAATTTTCACCTAACTAATCTAACAAAGTAATACAGCAAGATTGGCGAGTTGGTTTCCGTTAATAATGAATGTAAAGAGCGCAAAAAGGGAACGAAGACAAGACGAAAGAAAAGACGTGCGCTCAACCTAGGCTGAACTACCCGATTCTTGGCCAATCCCCTAGAGTGGGTATGTGCCATTAACATCTGGGCTCTACGTCTACCTAACGGAGCTACTTATCCAACGGAGCTACTTCCAACGGAGCTACTTATTGGATAAGTAGCTCCGTTAGGTCGGAAGACCAAACTAACAAAACTACTAATTAGTGTATGATTTCTTGAAATGACTTGGAAGACTAAAAGCGGATCGGAAAGTGTGGTTGAACTGTGATTAGAGGCGACTACAAGCTTTTACACGCGAAAATAAATGTGCAAACTTGTGCTTTTTGTTTGCAGGTTATAAACTGAATACATAAGGAGCCAAGGGCTGTATTGCTGAAGTGCCATGTCCATTCGCACCGTGAGTTACAGTTGTACACACCTTGTGTGGTTTTTGATGTTTGATGTGTTACAAACTTTCATTTGTAGACATGTACAGCATCAATGTTTTGAAGTAGGAAAGCCACTCATATTCTAGTGCATGTGCAATGACAGACTTTCCATTTTCATAGTAACTAATCAAAACTAGAGATGTTTACCATACTAGCTCTGAAATCTTTCCACACAGATGCACTTGAGTTTTGATCCCATCATTTTTCAACTTGACATTTGTGCCGTGTAGACATTGTTTAGGCGTTGCCACTATTTACAAGTATTGAAATGTGAGTGCAGAATCAGTAAAAGTTGCAGCACTTCCTTGGTGCTGCATGCACCTTTACACCAACTGCAGCAGCCTACATGATGCCATGGGTTCAGCTTGTGGCTGCAGCAGTTGTGTTATGACGGTGGAGGACAAAAATACTGATGTGCTGAGAGTTCTGCTGTGCAATAAATGAACCTCAGATGGTCAAAATTATTCCATGGCCCTCCACTACCGTTTTCCAGCATATTGCTTGGGATGTGAAACCTTGGCAATTTGGCAATATGGCAGTCTGCACATGCAATTTGCATATGCAAGTGTGCTGTTCTGAATATTTTTTAAGTGTTTTGCTTGATATTGGCTCCAATATACGCCACTACAACTATTTGCTAGTCTGCATTGCTAGTGTATACACACTTTAAACATTCAACTTCTGGCAAATGCTTGCTGCATTGTCATGGACATTCGCACTTAGCTGTATCAAGATGAGAGGGGCAGTCACATAGTGGCACTTTAAATTTAAATACTATGGCTGCTATCTAGTGAACCACCTGTATCCCCTGAATTTTGATGGGAAATGTTAATTGGGCATTCAGGACACCCAGATTATATCTCTAATGGACTGACTTTCTGGCCATTGCAAAGTGTATGCCAAGAACACATAAAGAAGTAACATAGATAGCACTTTTGTACATTGTAGAGCATTATGCATCTAGTAACTTAATCCTTCCAATATGTGCATTCAAAATAGACGAAGGGAATTAGCAACTGTCAAGGATGTATTGCAGGATCTTGGAGAGAGATGCGATGCCTATATTGCCAGACCAAGCTGTTCAAGTGTCACGGTCCAGGTACTGTATTAAAGGGACATAATTAAAGTGAAACATCAAATTGGTCTAGACTGATAAAATATTATTTCAAAACACTATTTTTGTTAATTTCATGGTGAGAGGTTGATTATTAAAAACGAAAATGAAGGCCAAGCTTCCATTTCTTGAATTTTGAGCCGAAACCCTATGCTGGTACATCAGTGTGACGACATGGATTTTGGTGCATTTTCTTGTATTTGGGCTATTGTGGTGCAGTAAAGGTTCTTGAAACTTGCCAAGTTCAGCCTTTGGCACCTGTTAGAATACAACGTAGTCCATTTTTACCAATGAAGCAAATTACGCAGATCCAATGCACATATTGAAATCTATGTATAGTGAAGCTTTCATGAAGCAGTTAAT
This sequence comes from Dermacentor silvarum, assembly GCF_013339745.2. Taxonomy (NCBI): domain Eukaryota; kingdom Metazoa; phylum Arthropoda; class Arachnida; order Ixodida; family Ixodidae; genus Dermacentor; species Dermacentor silvarum. The sequence goes on along the minus strand of NC_051154.1, from coordinate 54,695,153 downwards.
GAAATGCTATAAGTTCGCCCATTTCATTCCTGCATCTCTGATGTAAAGGAAACTGGCGCGGGAGCATGGGCTCGTGTGCACCCATGCTACACAATGGGACAACTGTTTGATTGCCTTGTATTTCTTCATTTCTTTTTATTTATTTTAAATGTACCGCCCGCTTCATTGCCAATCCCCCATTGCGCACGCTTATGTGCCATAGTATGCAAATCATCATCAACATGTGGCGATTATCTCAAACAGGTCGTTGGTGTTGGCGGGATAAATGTATGCGTGGGATTGTGGCCTAATGGTTGGGAAAGAAGGCATAGAAAGTTTAGGAAAGTTTGCTTTATTAAAGGAATTGGGTTCTTGATGTCGTATATTTGTTGCAGTGAGGATATTTAGGTATCATTTGTTTTATCACTCAGGAATTCTGTAGAAAACATGACCAGCAGCCTGGACACCTATGAGGGTAGTAAAGATGGTGGTGCTGTCCTGCGTGTGAGCTATTCGGCAAGACTGCAGCAGCAACAGCACCACCAAGCCACGGTCAGGAAAGTCCGGGAGGGTTCACAAAGAAAGCTTCGCTTTAAAATTAACTAGGCTCGAGCAGAAGCTGTGGAAACGTTGGTGTGCCAACTTGAAAGCAGAGCCACCTGTCTTTCATTTTGCCATCCTTTCTGGCTTAACAAGCCTCCTCTCATGGCGAGAGTGTTTTTTTTTTTTTGTGGTATTGTGAAAGTGTAATTTGCTAATACAGCCCTAACATATTTTTTTCTTAGTGTCCCTTTAATGCAGTAAGCCTTGCAAGACCTATGGCATGGTCCTTCAGCCTTAAATATAGGCAGAGACACTGGTCTAGTGCTCTAATTTACAGCAAAGAGGAACTGATAGGTCTTTGGTCAACTTGGGCATTTCAGTTTTTTGATTTTACAGCATGATCGTTAGTAAATGTCTGGTTCCTTTACCAGAGGCTAGTTGTGGATTCATGCAATGGTATGAAAAGAAAAAGCGAAAAAAAAAAAATTGTTCACTTATTAGTGACATCTTGCAGACCCAGCTGCCAGATGGTGCCACTCTTGGCTAGGCTCTTTGCCGATCCACATCTATCATGTAATACAAACATCACATGACAGGTATATAGTGTACCAAAATACTGGGAAGTGTGCCACGGCAGGACAGAGAGTGGGACCTTTCTGGGATGACATCACCAGGTACTGCTGTACGTTGCAGGCGTGCTCATAATACATAATTGGAAACTAACAGCGTGCTTGTTGGCATGTCTAGTGCCTTGCCCAGAGGCGATACGAATGCAAATATGGATGGATATGTTGCGTTACTAGTTTATCCTACCATTTGTACATTTGCTTGGTACTTTTTTGGTAAGTCACATTGCACAGGTTTGCATGTACAGGCAGATAACGTTGGCAAGTGCAGCAAGATATACAAGCCAGATGCAAAAATCCAGATTGTTAAATTGTTCATTCACACGGTGCTGCAATAAATGGAAATTTCAAAGAAGCAGCAGCAGAAGTAAACATGAATTTGTGCACTTGTACACAGCTTAGAACAAAGCGAGCGTAAATACCTGCAGTAGAAGGGGAAAAAGTTTTTTCTTTGCATATTTTTGTATGTAAATGTTCAAAAAAAATTGAATTGTGGTCCAAGTCCAGATTAATTTTGACCACCTGGGGTTCTGTAATGTGCACCGATAACGGTAATGTGCACCGATAACGGTAATGGCCGGTAACGTCAAAACAACATATAAGAAAACACTGTGCTGAAACCATCAAAGAAGATAGTCGATGTAAGCGAATAGCTGAATGCAAATACAAACGTTCGCATTTAGGACCGATGTTTTAAAGCATACCAGAGGCGTTCTTGCTTGGCAAGGTGCCTTTGTTGCTTTTCCAACTCCCCTTGGGTGAGGACGCATTTGGAGGGATTTCCGTTACAGCAAGTTTGGATTTGGATTTCCGTTACAGCAAGTTTCAAAATCTTGCGCTTGTTCTTTATTAAGTGATAAAGGGCTGGCGAAGCGACCAGCAAGGTGAATGGCAAAGCTTTTAAAGCAATTAAACTTTTTGTTTTATATTTATAAGCAATAAAGCACTGGTAAAAGAATGGCAAAGTGAACGGCAAGCATTTGTAGCTTCATTGCATAATTCTGTAGAGAACAGAGCGAGTCACCAGCACATCTGTAGTGGTAGTATAAGTGTGTATAAGCCGATTCGTTATATGTGTGTCGTCTCCAGTGGCATGAGCAGCAGCGTGGAAGGCGACAGCCCTCATCCTCTGCCGGTGCCACCAGAGCCCTCTTCTGACCGAGTCGGAGAGAGTGGCAGCGGGTGGGAGAGAAGGAGGGCTGTCGCCAGCGATCTGGCATTGCTCTCTCCCCTAGGCAAGATACTGGGTCCAATAAAATGGGCATGATAGCCAATGAATGCTGTTTGCTTTGTTAACTTGGTTTGCTTTCAGCCTGCATCTCATTGGCTCTCTCATAGCAAATGAGTTCATTTTGGTAATTTAATACACTAGAAGCTACTGCGGTACTCGGTTTGCCGCTTACAGCCAGGTCGCGGTGCCGCTCCCACATGTAAGCAGACTGTCTGACTGTGGCACACACTTTCATAGACGTTGCTGTGTAAGTCTTGGTGCTAAAGAAGTGTAACAAAATTATAAGCCAGGAACACGAACAGGGGCAGGGAAGGGCGTTTCAAGGCCCACTTCGAAGCTCCATTCAAATGAACTTTAGAATTATTTTATACAAGTGCTATTATAATTGTGCTTTTTCATCTTTAGGTGCTTGGCGTGTTGTCTCTTAGCTTTACTTTCTTGACTTAATGACTTTGCAATAAAGCAATATTGAAGGAGCACGTACAACATTACAGTAATATAAGTAGTAGTTCCATTTATGTGTGGAACATCGAAGTTTTGAAAGTTGTACACTTTATAAGAATTCTGCAACCTAAAACATACTTTGTGCATTGGTCTTCTGCATGATGAAGAACAACACAAATTAATCTTAAACACACTTACAAGTATGTACAGTAGTGCCAGCATCATTTATTAGCAGTGGCCAATCATGAGGGATCTCGGTGATTCTTCCATTGATCTCTTTGGAACGTATGCTGTAAAAATAGAGGTTTGAAGTGATATTCGCACATGATTCTGCCATTATCAATTTCAGTCGTTCCTTCATCATTCCTTCATCTATGGCTGAGTCTGATCGGTGATCAGACTCAGCTGGGGGTAAATAAATGCTTCTTTGCATGAACGGTAGCAGCTGTTGCAACTGGAAACAAGACCTGTCTCGCTTGTCTTGTCGTATTTCTGTAATTTTGGCCGCTTTGCTATATCATGACAATTCCTGCAATCGCACAAAACCCATATGGTATAAAAAACAAACACCGTGCATTTTAAAAGTGTCTCCAAGGCTGGACAGCTCTCGTGAAACATAAAGGCGGGAATGGCACAGTAAACATATTGGAACATGCCAGTTGCATACCTGCAACTATCATTGCTGAAGTGGCCCTCATGGCTTGATTCTGTCACGCCGCAGACGGCATACTTCCCAGTGTTCTTGTACACTATAACAGGTATTCCACAGTGCATCAGAAGCAGACGTAATATCCTGAGCTTGCACTGCACGGGGAAAATATCATACCTGGTGGTTACACCGACTACACATTTGTGCATGAGTGCGGTGTGTTGTCCCTTCTTTCTTTATTCTCTGTGTGTAGTATGTGGGGATCGGGTTTTTTTAAACAAGTTTTTTTTAAATCAAGTTTTTAAGGTCAGTTCTGTGTAATACAGAATAAGTGGTGGACACCTGAGCTGCAGACATCACATGATAATGTTTGGTTATAATTTGAGTATATCTCTAGCATCCAGAAAGTATTTCTTGGGCAAATCTATAGGGAGTGCATAATTTAGATGGGCATGTTCCTATTTTCACAGTAAACTGCATAATATCAACAGGATGAGACTTGTACGTAAACATTCCAATCAAGCCTGTGCAACTTGTGTTTGATAGGGTAAGGTGCAGCATTCCTAAGGCCTCTGTTGTCTAAACGTGTAGTGAAGTTTCTGAAAAGATACTTTGTTTTAAAGGTAAACAAGTATTTAAGTCACCTATGTTGGACAAATTCCTATGGTTAACCTGTTGCACAGCAATAATAAAGCTTGGGTATGTAGGGAATTGTATAGCTAATATTTTGTTGCATTAATTTTCACATTGCTCAGTTCAGCTGAGGTGCTAAATAAATGGTTTTGTCACATAATGTTAGCCCTTCATTACTTTACGGTAATGTAGGCATGTTTAGAATGTTCTTAATGTATTACCCTGGAAAAAACACTTAACCTTGCACTTGGCCGCGCAACGCTGCGATCGTAGCCCAGCATTTTCCGGAAGTGCGCGCAAACTTTTAATCTTAGTACTCATGATGATGATAATTTCTTTTCACGCGTCTCGGACTTACGGCCGTCACTGCGCGTTGCAATGCTGACAGTAGTAGTAATGGTTTATTGAGGAAAAGGACGCTTACTTTCTGCTGCCCAATAGGGAGCACGGCACAGCGTCAGCAATGCCAACAACGCATTCCAGCAGACCCGCTCCTGAATACGACTCTCTCTCTCTCGCTGTCATTTTCTTTATCTCTCTCCCGAGTATAGCGCGCAATACCTCTTCTTCACCGTGCAGAGCATTGGCACGAGCGTGTGCGAACACGCCAGCTGTGGATGAAGACGACGACGCTCAAACGCAATCATATAGTTCGCATAAATGCATGTTCTGCAAGCGTGGCTGTATAGCCTAGTGGTTACGACGCTCGCCTTGGGACCGTGGGTATGCGGGTTCGAATCCCGTCTCGGCAAGAAAGTTTATTTTCTTTTATTTCTTGATAGTTTCTTGATACGAACCACAAACCACAAATTACGGCTGGCTGAAACAGCTTCGCTGTTAAAATGCATACATAGCTCATCACTTGCCATCAAGTTTTCTAGTATATATGATTCTACAAATTAAATGATGGCATAATTTGGAAAGTGCAAAAACCCTTGACTTGTCATGCTTCAATGCTGTTTGTTATTCAGGTGCAAAGTGCTGCTTGTGTTCCATTTCTGAATATTGTGAATTGAAAGCCCTGTCTATATGCATCTGTCTAGTGTTCTTGTTGTCATTTGTATTTGTTTTACCAGAATGGATATATTAGTAATATGTTTCCTGTTTGGTGTAGAGTCGCAAGATGTTGCCAGCCACGCCTGAGCGTGTTGGGGGTCGATGTTTGCAGCCCTTGGAACGTGACAATCAAGGTGGTCATGCGTATGGTCGAGTCTTTCTTGAGTACTCACTCATGTCTGAATAGTAAGTATTGTCTTGTGCTCTTCTGTGTTGACAGTTTGTGACGACTTGCACTTTCTCTTTTTTACAACTAAAGGTCAGAAAACAAAGACCCCCACATTCATAAACATACTTCAACTGGACACTGCTACTCGACTCTGCTGAGCAGAGGGCAACATGCCCTTTGACTGAAATATTAACTGTGCTTCATTAACGACCTACTACAATTTTTGATCTACAGTTTTGTAACCTGTCTAGTCAGGAAAAGGGAACAAAAGCTGTGCAGTAAGAAATCTTGAGATGAGCACCTGTTTCGAGATCCACTCCCAAGATTTTCTGTTAGATTACCAGAGTGTATGAGGGAGGCTTCTGGGCAACCATTGATTGGAATGTCAATGTACTTCGTTGCTCATATTTAGGATGGATACCTTGAAATTGGCGCTGTTATCATGACTTCTGCTTGATGGAATGACCTCATTGCTTCTTTGCTTCAGTTCGGCACTAGTAACCTATGGTCTCGCGTGCATAATGTGGCTGCTGCAGCCAGCATCGAACCCCGAGACTTCAAGCTCAGCAGTGCAATGCCATAGCCACTAAGCTACTGCAGCGGGTAGTCTCAATAATTTCCACGCATTTGCTAGAGGGGGCCCCATGGCTTGGAGGATTGGCTGTTCAATTATCTCCCTGAATTTGGAATGATCTCTTATTTCCTCCATGGCACATGTGCTTTATGTGGCACAAGTTGTGGCACATTTGCGCGTGCAGCCTGTGGAACTCAAGCTCTGTGTTGCTGATTGCACGCACTACCGCAGACTAGTTGGGTTTCAAATTCTAAGCTGCATGTCCAGGCCTCACATAAAATCATATTTTTTGCAGCATAATAAATGTATATTTTTTGCAGCATAATAAATGTTTCGTAGTGTTAAATAAACCTCGCGCTTGTCATAGAAGAGGTACGAGTGAACATTTTTGCTCTGCTTTCTTTCCTTTCTTTTGCACTTATAGCTTGATGCTGATGAAACAGCAATTATCTGGAGTGTACGTGATGCCATCAGCCAGCTCAGCTTTTGGTAAGTGTCAGAAAGTGCGTATATCACATTAACTTATGTTGTTAAGTCTTCATGTAGTTGTTGATAGGCATTGTTTCATTAAGACTTAGAGAGTGACTCCAACCAAATAAGGGAATTTATTAGCCTGACATTTCGGAGCCAATTTGGCTGCTTCTTCAGGGGGTATTCTTCATTGGGGTATTCTTCATATTGTTTCATTGCAGCAGAGGTAGATCTTATTTTGCTTGGTAAATGTGCTGTTATTGTGCTGGAGTGCATAGCAACATTTCAAACTGCTGGGCCTTCTGTTTCTTGGGTATAAGGGAGAGGCTTTTCTAGCTATGACTTGTTATGTACTCGAAGCACTTGTCTCCAGGGGGCATTCTGATAAGGATAGACTTGGGTGGTACTGATTATATTTAGTTTTCAGCAAAAATTTTATATGAGGTGGGCAAAATGTCTCTCCAAAAAGGAATCAACTCTTGTTTTGCGAGATGCAGCGCGGATTTCAAGAAAAAAAGTTTTTAATTTGTTTTTTTTTCTTTAAAAAAAGAAGACCAATTTTGTGACTTGCAGATTTTACAAGTTTAAAAACCTGTCACTCCAAACTAAAACATTGTACACCACGAAAAGTTTTTTTAAGCTATTAGGACTACTGGCCCAAGGAAACTTAGACTTGTGCAGCTCACAGTGTTCTTTTTTTTTTTTTTTGACAAATTGCTATACTTTGCTTTTTGAGCAAGTGCCTCTCACTGACCCCGAAATCAGTGGTTTTGTGGGGCCACTTCAGCTAAGGTGACGAAGCTGAAAAAGTTATTGAGAAATCTTGAAATAGTTTTTTGCAAATTAACCCAAAAAAATGTGCAGCAACATTATGTTTTTATTTCGCAATAAAATCTCAAATGCCAAAATTGCAAAAGTAGTGAATATTGACCAATTTTAAGGGCATATAAAAAATTATATTTGCGGATTTTCATTAAAAGTTCATAGAATGCCCTCACAGGACTGATAAATCTTGTAGTGCCAACACACCTTGCATTATTTTATTTTAAGCTGAAAAAAATTTTGCCTATTTTTACAAGCCTGTACAGTCATCCTTATGATCTGTGTAGTAATAATAAGATCGAAATTACATTCATATTACATTTAGAGCTCACTATTTTTGTGGTAGTAAAGAAAAGTGACTCAGAATGTGTCATTTTTGCCTCTTCTGAGCCACGAAATGAATTGAGCTTGGGTTTGCAGGGCTCTTGTATCCGGATTTTTCCTACGGTATGTTAAGGTAGCAACACACGAGAGTGCACACAGCGAGCTCTATAAGACAGGTCTGGGGAGACTACTACTGGCACTGCTCTCTAATTACTCCTGCCATCTGCAATGCTCCCAGTTTATATGACCGATGCACCGGCCTATTGAGAAAGTGTGATGACGCCACTGCAGTGGAGGAGTCAGCTGGGTGTGTTCAGATAAGGACATACGCAAAAGGGGTCCCAAATATTGTTTTACTAAAATTTTCATATTAGGCAGAAAAGCCCTCCCACATAATGGAAGCGAGACTTTTCCCACATACATTGTTGTTTCACACAGAAAATATCATAACTGAGACAAAGTGTAAAAATCTCGTTATTGAGTTGCAGAATGTTGCAAATTAAAAAGCGCATTTTGTGAGCCTGTGTTCACAGAACTTGTTCTGTTACTTTGCATTCTTTAAGCGTCGCTGTCGTTCTTCTGTGAGTACTGACAAGATATTTCCCACTCTTCAGTTTTTGTGTTAAATGAAGGTCCTGGACCTTTAAACCCCCCCAAAAATTCTAGAAAGCCTGAAAGCACCGTAAATAATTTAATATAATAGCTCTTCTAGAGCCTGTTAAGCATTTGCTCCTTAAATAATTTTTTTTATTGTATTACGATTGGCAAGCAAACTTAACCGTTTCACTGCAGCTATTGCCATTGCGACATTTAATGCCATTAAGTATGCGCGTATAGCAGCGACTGAAATAGAATGGAATTAAGAAATTTAAAGCCTTACACTTTTAATGGCATTAACCTCGCCCGGTATTAGCCCCAATCTCTCGGCAAATGAGTTGAGAAAAAGCATGGCTAGGAAGGAGGGTAACTGGTAATCGTCCGTAGCTCTCTTAATATGAGACACCTCACTTAAATTGTGGCGCGAATGTTTTACTGTAGCTGTACCCTATGTGTCTACAAAATTTGTCTAAACTGCTTCTGGGCCCCTCACCAGGTCTGGCCATTCTTGAACTGACAAGCACAGTGCATACAATGCGCGATAACGATCATGTCTGCTAAGTATTACATCCCTACGTGGAAAGAGCTTAAATTTCAAACCAAACTCTGTTTGCCCTTCTCGCGGGTGCCGCGCTCCCAGCCGGAGTGTCAACATCTATCGTGCAAGTGTGCTTACGTGCACCCGTGAGCAAAAGTATACGGACCAGAGATGAATGCAAGTTGAAATTAAAGACTGCCGTCCAAACTTGGCATTATGAATTTTCTAGTGCACTCACGAGTTTCCGTTTATGCGTATTAATTACGAAGAAATTCTCTTTTTTCGGCGACCCTGTGGTCCGTATAGTTTTGCTCATGGGTGTACATGGAAGTGCTGTGACGTTGCTCATAGTGACACATGACTTGAAGAATTATTCAAGGCAACATCACTTATTTGTTTAGTCTGTTGCTTCAATAGACAAATTAAAGTTTAGGCAAATAATAAAACATACAAACCGAATGTCTGTGTGTTTTTATTTTACTTTGTACCATAGCAATAGAGATCACTTTCCATTTCGTCTATTTGTTCTCACGTCATGCAGTCGCGCACGCAGAGAGCGAAACTATGTAATTTTTGACCGTGTTGCAGCGCCGCGATCATGCTCTTTCATTCTTTCACACCTGCCTCTGTGCTTGTGATTGTGGCACTGACTTATACTGCTAATCAGGTGTTCCTGTGCAGAGCACACAAAATCGTTCGCTGTGCAAAACAATACAAACGCAACAGGTCGTACGCAAGACCATCACTGGCAGTGTGGCACTCGGCAAACAACGCGAGAGAAAGAAAAAAAGAAGCCAGGGCCCGTGAGGTATTCGTCACGTGATCCTCCGGCTCCGGTATGGGAGAACGCAGGGAAGGAATTTCGCTTACGGAGGCTTGGTGGTGATGCTCGCCTCCTGAAATCATGAGTCCGTGGCACTTCAAATATTTCTGTCTCTGCTATTAATTAACTAATTCAAAAAATTCTTGCGGTAGAAGACTCCTTAGAGGGCATGTAACAACTTCCAGCATATAAGCAAAATTTGCTATGTGGCCTGGTGAGGGGCCCTATAATACAAGAAAATGAAAAGTAATAGATGTGATGTCAGTACTCTTTTAAGGCAGTACATACTGGAATAAAAGTGTGCTTGTAAAATGCACTGTTGAGTGAATATTGTAGTGTATGTACGGTTGCGGCCACTGCTAGCGGGAACATGGGAGCTCATCGCAGCACTCTGCGGAGCACTCCTACCTGCGCCTCGTGAAGTCTTGGCAGATGACTCACCATAGCAGATGACTCGCCGGGCTTTTCGTCAGTCGCTTTGATTATGCTTGCGCCACAAGACTTCATGAAGTGCCAGGGGTGGGGCACTCTGCAAAGCAATGCCATGAGATCCTGTGTTCCCGCTAGCAGTAGCCATGCCTGTACACTTGACGAATGTTAAAAGACTAAAAACTGCCAGTTAGGTCTATTTTTTGTTTAAACATTTACAGCTGCGATTTAATATATTCGTGCTTTCTCTTTTTCGTTTTCTTATTTCCTGCAGTGTGGTTTGGAGTGTTATTTATCCGACAAGGCCTCTATCAGGGTGGTGTGTTTCGGTTCACTCTCCGTATCCCGGAAAACTACCCCGATGGAGACTGCCCGGTAGGAGGACTCACATTTTTGTCTTGATCAGTCCTTCAAAAGCATGGTACATAGTCATATGCATTTTGAGTAAAGATCTTCTGAAAAAGTTGTTTGTTAACACTAATCTTTCAAATGTTGATATGAAAGTTAAAAAGTATGACTGTCAGTTAAACCTAGTAGCAAAAGACCATGACATTTGTGCATTCTCAGAGGACTTGCTGTCCGTCTGAAAATGTTCACATACAAGGCGTTCTGAATGGTTGAAGCGAAGTTAAAAGAAACAAAAAATGGCAAGTCAACGAAATGACCCCTGCATTTACTGTGACACATGAGCTTGAAACTGTGTTTTCTGCATCTGTTCAGATGTCCATCCTTTACATTATGCTGTCATTGGCATGTCCCCATTGTCATTATTATGCAGGTGTTGTCGGGTCATTTGACAGGTCGTTTGAAAATGTTTCAACCCTTACCATTTTTTTGCCTGTGAATATCTAGTGGATGAATTATTTGAGGCTGAAACATGCTGTATAAATGCACATCCTGCTTTTCACTGTAGTTGCATCCAATACATCGAATAACAAAGTTTTAAAGAAGTAGTCTAACAAACACATTGCCCTACAGCAATGTTAACTAAAGGGAAACTGAGACATCCACCCAAATGTAGGAATTTGCTACAATTGAAACCCAACCGGGTTCCTCGAAAGAAAGCCTCGCAGTTGTAGAAAAATTCGTCCTGGTCCGGGACTCGAACCCGGGACCAGGACGAATTTTTCTTCAACTGCGAGGCTTTCTTTCGAGGAACCCGGTTGGGTTTCCATTGTAGCAAATTGCTACATTTGGGTGGATGTCTCAGTTTCCCTTTAATTACTTATCTCCACCTAGCGGATTTCCGCTGAACTATTACGTCATAAACTTGCCTTTGCTTCGAGTTGTCGACAAATTCGACTTCGCCCTGCCATCTGCTAGCCGCCTGGTTAGCTCAGATGGTAGAGCGGCTGCCCCGGAAAGGCGGGGGTCCCGGGTTCGAGTCCCGGACCAGGACGAATTTGTCTTCAACTGCGAGGCTTTCTTTCGAGGAACCCGGTTGGGTTTCCATTGTAGCAAATTGCTACATTTGGGTGGATGTCTCAGTTTCCCTTTAATTACTTATCTCCACCTAGCGGATTTCCGCTGAACTATTACGTCATACACTTGCCTTTGCTTTGAGTTGTTGACAAATTTGACTTCGCCCTGCCATCTGCTAGTGTTGTGTCTGGCGGTCCTTCGGGACAAAAGGAGGCCGGCGCCGACTCAGACGCGCCAATCTGGCGCTCCTTTCTCGCGGCCGAGAATTGTCACCTGGGACTGAGGGATTAGCAGTTGGTCTCCAGGCTATCTCATGCGTCGCTAAACGGCAGCGTCACCCCTTCGGTGCGGTTCCGTGAATTACCAGCACCGCCCGAACCACGATGAGGCCCGGCGCCGATTGCGACGCGCCAAACTGGCGCCCTTTCGAGACAGCCACCGCTCTCCCTGGTTCCGCGAACTGACCGCTATGGAGAGGCGAATCTTGAAAGGGGCCAGTGTCTGGCAATCCCGGGGGAACGACATCAACCTTCGGTTACCAAGGTGTCAACCGCTGCCTGTGTTCGGGGGCGACCTAGCAAGATTGGAGGCGGAGCCCGGCGGGAAACGACGACACATCACTTGCGGGATATGGCCACCTGATTCAAGATGCTGTTTGGCTAAAGAACTACAGTGTATTCCCTCGTCGAGTGAAAGAGGGAAACGAAAGGGATAAAAACAGCGGGACTTGAGTGTTGTGGGACGCTTGAGGTTTGACCATGTAGAGGACGCTCGACCATGTAGAACGCTCGGAGGTGCAAACGCTACCACATGCAAAGATGTTAGCACGTAGACGGCTCCAATATCATGAAGCCCTTCTTGTAAAATAATGTACAGTTTGTATATAAAACAGTTTTTCTAATCTCCCTGGATATCTCCTCCTCTTGGCACCTGGCACGGCACCATACATGCAACCTTCGTGGCCGCTCGGACCGTCGACATTCGCAACACTAGCCACCTGGTTAGCTCAGATGGTAGAGCGGCTGCCCCGGAAAGGCGGTCTGCAAGAAAACGCGTCTGCTTCGATGTTATCGCTGTCGGATGTTGACATCGTACATAGATAGCTTTAAGGACCACCTAATTAGTTGCCCCTGTGGATTTTTTATGTTCTTATGGCACTGTAAGGCAGCATGGTTGGTTATGACTGTAATAGGCTTTCAATACAGGTTGCAATGCCACTTGTCGACAGCGTCAATTATGGCCAAGCGTTTTAGTTCTGTTATTGCGTAATTCTGTTTGTGCTTCAACAATTTCCTTGAATAATAAGCCACAGGGTGTTTGTTTCCTTCGTCATCTGGTTGTTTCAACACAGCTCTAATTCCTCCATTTGAGGCATCGCAGTAAACAATGCATGGTTTTTCAGTGTAGCATATTCTCAGTATTGGCTCTTTGGTTAGCCATTTCTTCATTTCATTAAAAGCCTTTTCACATTGAACGTCCCATTCCCATTCAGTGTCCTTGCGTAGCATTCTTGGTAAGATGATAAATGATATTGCTAAAAGGGGGAATGTACTGCCTGTAGACATTGATGGTTCCTAGAAATCTTTGCAGGTCTTTCTGACATGTCAGTTTTGGAAACAGCAGCACTGCTTCAGCGTTGGTCTTTTTGGGTGTCACTATGCCTTGAGAAACTCTGTACCCAAGATAGTCAATAGAATTCTGAGCAATATGACACTTCTTGAGCTTCAGCTTATTATTCTCAATCTTCAGGGCTTCCAATAAAGCTTGCAAGGGACTTTTGTGCTGCGGAAATGTGTTAGAAAACACTACAATGTCATCAAAGTAGTTGACAACATTCTTTAAATGATGCTTTACGATTATTGATTTTACAGCCCTTTCAAATGTGGTGGGGGGCGTTCTTTAGACCAATAGACGTAACAATTTATAATGGCCATGTAACAAAAGCCGTTTTTGGAATGTCCTCTTCATGCATTTGAACCTGATGTAATATCTATCCTGATGGGATATCTAAAGTTGAAACGTATTGTGAGGTACCCACGTAATCAAGCACATCATCGATGCGTGGGGTAGGCTGATAGTCTGGTACTGTAACGGTGTTAAGGTTGTGGTAGACAATGCACAAACAGGTATGGCCTTTGCCTTTCTTTTCCGCTAGGATGACAGATGCAACGTATGGTGAGAAAGATGGTCATACTACACCTTTTTCGAGAAGACAGCCAACTTGTCTTGCATTCTCCGCTTTGTCAGCCTGGGAGCACCGATATGGTGGTCAGTGAATGGGAACGTTATTGGTCTGTGTAATGGGGTGTTGCTCACTCGTGATGCTCCCAAAGTCCATTTGGGATTTCGAAAAAAAATGTCTTCATACTTCTTAAGAACATCCTTGAATGCTGCCTTTTGACACTCCTTAGGTGGATGTCAACACTTTTCAATGAATAAACGTCAACGCTGAAGACTTGTTTTCGATATTTCGGAGTGGATTGGATAATATTGTTGTCTTGATACAAAGTCATGGTGTTGAGGTTCAGTGAGTGGTTGAGAATGCAGGTATTGTCCAGGCCAAGTAATAGTTGTTTTTTCATGCCTTGCAACACATGTGCTTGGACTATCTTTCTTAATTTTCCAATTTGGAGTTCTATTTGCATGTTACTGAAAGTTTTTGTTGATGAGGTGACTTGCTGAATGGGGATGTGTGAATCTTTGAGTAATTGCAGTTTTAGAGCTTTGAACACACTCTCGTTGATGCAGGTAATGATCGCTCTTGTATCTAGAGTCGCGTTCACAGTATTCCTGTTCACAAGGGCATCAAACCGTATCAGCATAGCTTTGGGTCGCTCTCCTCCTTTCCCTGGTCGACGGCAAGGGCGGAAATGCTTTCACGGCGAAGGCATTTGTTGTGCCTGTGAAGCTGTCATCTCAGTCTAGCTGAAGCACAGTGTCTGCAGTCACCAGTGGGCATGCATGGCAGTCCTGCTGAGTCTTGTCGCTTCACATCAGGATTACACACTACCATTGCCCGCCTTGCTGAACGGTGAATGTCGGCACGTTGCAAAGATGACTTGGCTTCTAGTGCAGCGGCAAGCCACTTCGCTGGCGTTGAGAATGTCTTTGCAGCAAGATGCATCTCCAGTTCTGTAGGCACATCGTTATTCAAGCCTGAAACGATGTGGGTATCCTTCAAGTCAGTCAGGCGGATTGTGCTTTCTCTTCGTGATACTGCTTGATTAGTTGACCTCCCTTCAGGCGACAATGTATGAACCAGCGGAATGGATCCCCGACTGGCGCAGCGAATTGTTTGAGCATGCTTTCTTTGATGCTTTCCCATGATTCATTGGTGTCGAAAACCTCAGTCAAATACCAGCAGAAGGCCTCACCTTCTAGGTAATCACTGAAGTTGGTTAATTTGTCACGCTCCAGCCATCCTGCGGTTGTCACCTTGGTGTCAAAGAAGCATTGCCATTTGTCCATAGGGACGTCATCTTTTGCTCCTGTGTACTTAGGGATGTTTATCACCTTTCTGAATGTGCTCGTGATGCTGCTTAGGTTGATCCTGTCGGCTTCATCCTGGCGACGATCCTGGCAACAGAAAGGCCGTGGTGTCGACCTGAACACTGGTTTTATTTCTTAGTCGCGCGTACACAAATATATATAGAAAATAATGACTAGGTAGGTACAACCCCACGCTATTGTCAGTGAACTTGCCCACTCCATTCACCGCAGTGGCTGCAATGTGAATACTGAATAACTCGGGTCACGCTCCTCGAACCCCTCTGTGTACCACCTGGTTTCTTAGTTTTTCTCGCAGACACAGGCAAAATGTACACAAAGAAGAAAAAGAAGAAAGATTGCTTAGGGAGCAGGCTGATGCCCAATCTTGACAAACTAGACTAAGTCTGGTTAACCTCCCTGCCTTTCCTTCCTCCCTTCTCTCTCTTGACAGGCTCGTTCACTAGAGCACATTGAGGCTCGCAGCTGCATGCTAACCACTATCTGAGCTCTCTGGTAAATTTGGTTTCAATTACCCTGTTCGGTCTAAGAGCTTGAATACTTCTTCGAAGCATGCAGTGAATAGCATTGGAGAGATTGTGTCTCCTTGCCTTACCCTTTTCTTGATAGGTATCTTTCTACTTTTCTTGTGGAAAACCAAGGTTGCTGTGCAATCCTTGTAGATTTTTGTCAAGATATTCCGTATGCCTCATGTACTCCTTGATTTTGCAGTGCCTCTATGACTGCTGGTATCTCTACTGATTCAAATTTCATAATCTATGAAAGCCATATACAGTATAGACCACTTATAACGTAACCGCTTATAGTGCAGGACTGGATATAGTGTGGTCTTTTCATACTCCTGTTAATTTTCCCATAGCACTCCATGTATACACGTATCGCTTATAGTGCAGTTGCGGGAAACGAAATACCGGTTACAATGCGGCTGCCTGGGAGTACGGAACTCAGTGGAGATGGCGAACGCTCCCCTCAAATGGCGCCCCAAGGTGTGTTCGAGAAAGAAAGAGAGACGAAGTGGAGGAGAAGGGCACGTGGTGCGAACGAACAGCCAGTGAGGCTGAAACCAGAACCTTGAGTGCGAGTCTTGAAATATCACGGCGTGCATAGCGAGCGAGGGCCACAAAACTGCCAATGCCGGCCAACGCTCGCTTCACGATAACGGCAGTAAACAAAACTTCTGGGAGCGGGCGGCGCCGGCACAGCACGGCGAAGGGCGCACGCGGAGATCGTGGAATGTGAGGGAGGAGGGCGAAAGGGAAGTGGATTTCGCCTCGGCAACTCCGCCGCTTCGGTGGCTCCCCTCGCCCTCCCTCGTAGTTCCCTCACTTTCGACTGTCACCGTGCGCGCGCCGCCGTGCAGGCGCCGCCGCTCCAGCCGGCCCGGCGCCAGCTCCACGAAGTTTCGTTTTCTACCGTTATTAGGAAGCGAGCGTTTGCCGGCGTTGGCCGTTTCATTGGCCGGCCTGGGACAGCGCCGCTGCTTCCCTCTGCGCCATAGCCGCAGCATGCAAGGTCAACACGTGACTAGAAAGTAGAGGAAGCATAAAGGAGAGAGAAGGGTTCACTGCCATTTTCTATGCGTGGTTACGTATAGACGTATTCCATGTTCTCCAGCCGCTTTTCCCCGGGTCATGTCTTGCAAGGTCCTTCTAGCTTCATCACTAGTTATAGAAGGAGCCTCTGTATCCTGTTCTTCACTACTTCGAATGAAAGTAGTTGGGCTGCTCTGGGTACTGTACAGGTCAGTATAGAATTCCGCTGCTTTTAATATGTCATCAAAATTTCTGATGCTATTACCCTGCTTATCTTTGAGTGCATACATCTTGCCTTGTGCTATGCTAAGTTTTCTTCTCACTGATTTCATGCTACGTCCATTTTTTGCTCAACCGTTTCCACAGTATAATTTCGAATATCCCGTACTTAAATTTTTCTTGTTGATCAATTCTGACAGTTAAGCGAATTCTATCTGATCTCTTGATTTGGACACTTCCATGCTTTGTCGTTTGTTTATTAGGTCCTTTGTTACTTGGGTGAGCTTACCTACTGGTTGCCTTGGTGCCTTACCTCCCACCTCAATGGCTGCTTCTGAGATCAGCCTAGTTACGGTTTGATTCATTACCTCTATGTTATCTTCATCTTCCTGTTCTAAAGCTGCATATTTGTTTGCGAGCACCAGCCTGAATTGGTCTTGCTTTTACCCTTACTGCGTCTAGGTTGGCCTGTTTCTTCTTGACTAATTTTATTCTTTCTCTCTTCAAATTGAGAGAAATCCTAGACCTCACCAACTTTACTCTACCTAACACTTCTACATCCTGCACTATGCTGGGATCGGCAGAGAGTATGAAATCTATTTCATTCCTTGTCTCTCCATTAGGGCTTTTCCAGGTCCACTTCCTGTTGCTGCACTTCCTGAAGAAGGTATTCATTATTCGGAGCCTATTCCTTTCCGCGAATTCTACCAACACCTGTCCTCTAGTGTTCCTAGAATCGATGCCGTAGTTTCCAGTTGCTTGCTCACCAGCCTGCTTTTTCTCCACTTTTGCATTGAACTCGCCATTACTACAGTATAATGAGTTTGCACCTTCCTCATTGCTAATTCATCTTCATAAAACTGTTCTATTTCTTCATGATTGTGACTGCTGGTTGGGGCGTAGGCTTGTACTACCTTCATTCTACACCTCCTATTAAGCTTTATTATGACAACTGCTCCCCTCTCATTAATGCTGTAGAATTCATCAATGTTGCCTGCTATGTCCTTATGGACTAGAAATCCTACCCCGAATTCTCTCTTACCTGGAAGACCTAGCAGTAACCAAGTGTATTCTACTTTGCTGCAGGTGCAAATTTTCGGCAGGAGCGTAATCTTGAACTCATTGTCTTTTTAAATGTTTAAAATGCTTTACACTTGGTTAATGCAATATTAGCTCTGTGTTTGGCTGGTTAAGCTCTGCGCCACTAGGTGACTAGACCGTGCATGCCAATCAGGCTGCTCACGTACGTCTACGCTAAAGCTCCTTCATCACAGCGGTAGTAGTATGGAGGGGCTTTAGTTTATGCCTCCACCCATGCATCAAAATGCCCAGCTTGCCTGTGGTTACCGGAATACTGGACACGCTCGGTGCTGCGACAGAACGCTCACAACACACGCTGCTTGGATCGCTCTCGCTGGGGATCGACGGCCAGGCAGCTAGCGGAGAGGTTGGAGAGCCTTCGCGTGCTGGCTCCAAGACAACCGGAAGTAGACGACACCACGTCACATCATTACGTAGAGCCAGTGAAGACGGAGCTTAGCCCCGATCACTCGGTGAACGAGTTGAGGAGAAAAAGCGTGGCTAGGGAGGAAGGTAACTTGTAATCGTCTGTAGCTCTCTTAATATGAGGCACTTCAAATAAACTGTGACGCGAATGTTTTACTGTAGCTGTACCCTACACGTCTACAAAATTTGTCCGAACCATTTCAGGGAGCCTTTAAAGCCGAATTAGGGAGAAAAAAACAAACATTTGGCATTTTTTTCTTTTCTTCTTAAACAGAAATGCTGAATCTTATTTATAAAGCTTGGACACCTTCCACTAAATGCAACTGTTTACATTTGGAGAAACGTCCGAACAAGTGATGAATTAACAGAAATCCGCTGCACTTATATGTGACAGGTTGCATTTAGTTTTGTTGTTAGGTGAAACTATTTGTAAACTTGGTCTAAAGATTGTCAAGGTGAAATCTGTTAAATAATTGCAGTTCAGGCGCCACTAATGTGTGAACTTTCTCGCATATTTTAGAATGTAACAGTTTAGAAGGATGCAAGTTATGTTTTTACACCTTGCCAAGTTATTTTTCAGTGTTGCACTTTTATGCTCAAATGAGCACATATATGTACAAAGTATGTTTCTTAAATTGTGTTTTGAATTGTACGATACCTTCCTATTGGCAAATCATTTTTTTTTGTTAACTTTGTGTTGATCCGTGCACAAATTACGCTTTACCTAAGTTCAGTGAGTCTAAACGTGTAAATTTTCACTTCAGGAGTGCAGAGTTTGTTTTGCTAGGAAGTGCAATACTAAAAAGAATTTTTTGTTCAGAGGAAGTTTTGCATAGCAAGCTAAGGTTCATATGCCATGCTGTGTTGTGTTTAACCTGTATTGATAAAGCATTCTTTAATTCAGTGGCCTGTTTCATTCTTGGTTCACATTTTGGGAATGTTTTTCTTCGTTTCTTTTGTGATTGTTGTTAAAAGCACTGACATGTAGTTGCTTACCCTTTTCTCTTTCTTGTTGGTGCAGGATTTGGTGTTTGAGTCGCCCATCTTCCACCCACTCATTGACCCGATTACAGGGGAATTGGAAATCAAGCGTAGCTTTCTTAAATGGAGGTATGTCAGGCTAAAAAGCATGCTTGTTACTTACGAAACCAGTAGCAGAGCTAGTCATAGAGTGCTTTGGGCTTATCTGCTCAAGAGGCATGTCCTGAATTGAAACATGAAGCTGTGGCGCACTGCTCAGTTGGCTGAGACAAAGCCTTTTGGGTCTACCATTCTGAATACTCTGAGGTTGTTTTGAAGAGTATGGATGTCAAAATTATTTTCTTTTTATTAATTTATTTAAGTCAGCAATTATGTAGAATAAAGTGCCGAGTTGTCATACATTTGCAGATTCTGCATACAATCAATAATTCAACGAAGTTCAGCATTTTAAAGAAGAAAATGCAGTAAACAATTTGATAAAGGAAGTAAGTTATGCAACTCTGTTACTCATGGTTTGCTTAAAGGGGACCTGAACCACTTTTTATCGAAGTCAAGAAATGCATTTGAAGTTAAATTAGACTATTTCAGAAATACTTTGCTGTAAAAAGTTCTTCAATGCGTTCAGCATAAGCGGAGTTATTGGCAGTCAAACATAGCATTCGTGGTGCATCTGCTCCTTCTTGAATTTGCACTGCGAAGGCTACGGTGGAACGGTGTGTGCCTGCAATGCTGCGCCTACTGAACGCCACCTTGGCGCGCAGTTAAAATTTGATTTCGGTTGTTCACTTAGATGCCACTATTTCCAATTTTGGGACCTATGATGCGCCAAACGTGCCAAACGCGGTTGTCCTCAGTGAGCTGCAGTGCGCTCAACCAGTGGACTCGTCGTTGCACCCTGCGGCGGCCGTGGTATCTACTCTACATAGCAGACCGCAGCTACATGGAACTGCAGCATTTGCTTCGTGTGTGCACTCGTATTCATATGCTCCTGTCTGGCTGTGCCACGTTTTTCTGACCGGCTTTGTCCTGCACCAGCTTGACCGAAGGATAGTAGCCACATCCAACTTGCGCATTTTGAAGCGCTATCAGTAACTCATTACGAAGCGAAGTCTGCCAAGGCGTTTAACCATGAGCGGCCAGGAGAGAGTGCACTGGCAAGCATGCATGCGATCTGACAATTAGTTTCGCGTGGTTCGAGGCTAGTTGAGTGTTCAAAACTAGTTGAAATCAGTGAGACCTGACAGCTACGAGACCGATAAGCAGGGTGGCCAAAGTTTAATTCTTATGCAGGCAGCCACAGCCGAGCGCGAGCAAACGATAGTTGGCTGTTCTGGAAGTACGTAATTATTATCGAAATTCGAAAGCAGATTTTCGCTGACTTCAGCCTATTTATTAACCTGCGTGAGTAAACTGCGTACACAGTAACAGTAGGAAGAAGCGTACTGAGCCAAACCCCCTTCTTGATTGATGTCAGTTATTGGCTCATAGCAGCGGCGTATGGGAATCGGCTGTATTACAAAATGAAGCGTCCAGAAAAGAGTGAGGAGCAGGCTTCGTTTGAAAAGAGAGTGTGTGAGAGAAAGGTGACTTCATGCTCTGCTTGCGAGATCCACGTGCCCTGCACGACTGCTAAAATTTGGCTGAGATGTGCACAGCAGCGTATGCTATCTGCGGACTGTGTTTTTTCACCAAGCCTGAGGGGTGGTTCAGGGCCCTTTTAACTGGTGCATAGAGAGAGTGCCTAGTGATGCTACGGCTTGTTGACACTTTGACTCAGGTGTAATAGCTCGGGTTTCAATCCGTTCTGTTGATGTTGCAAGGAATAGCATTGTTTTTTTTCTCGGATATTATAAAACAAACACAATTGTTTATTTTTGGTTATGCAGAAGGGAAAAAAATGTCACGGATAATGGCAAATGCACTCTTAGCATGACCCTCACATTCCTATCTTTGTTTTGTATCTCCTACGTAGTTTTGTTCGGACATGCACGCTTCCGCGATAGCACCACCATGTCAAGGTAAAATAAAAACAAAAATAAAGACATTCTACAAAACGTACGACAGATAGTAGAAACATGCGAGAGTGGTGGCCTTGTGCTACTGCACAAATATTTGAACAGAGAATCGCCCTGGTAGCGGTGCGCAAAGTTCGGGAGAAAACCCTCCCAACTGAGGATGCGTGCTCAGCGTGGTGCAGCCACGTCCACGAAGGGGTGCGTTCTGCAGCGGGCCAACAAAAACACACACTGAGCAAACCCAGAGAGATGAAAAAATATGGTTCTACGATTATACAACTGATGGCCGAACTACCTTGAAGCTTGCCAACTTTGTGTTACTGCGCACATCTGACTGGAGAGAGTGGAGAATGGATGGGGTACGTCAGTGACGCTGAAAGGGTGAAGTCTTCATTTTTTTTAATTGGTGAAACAGAAGCTACTAGCCCTAAGCTTTGTTAAAGGCCCATTTGATATTGATATGCTATTCAATCATACGTCCAACTCATTCCTTTGTGCTTGAAATAAGAAATTGCATGTAAACAGATGCGAGTTACCAAGAAGTAAGGGTTACAGGTTAGCTTAATTTCTTGCTGTAAGAAGCCTGCCTTTATTCTGTAGAGAACAAAAGAACTGTTGGAAACACTACTAATATTGAACAATGCTTTGTTATGCAGGAAAAATGTGAATTTCTTATGGCAAGTTCTGCTCTGTGCACGACGTGCCTTCTACAAGATTGAGACTCAAACGCCTCTGAATCCTGAGGCGGCCACACTGTGAGTCATGTTTTCACACGGGCATTTACTACTCAAGTGGAAAGGTTCAACCGGTATAACTAGATTATTATTCACTTCTTAATATTAACCAGATAAGACTGCAACAAAACAGAAAAAAGTGTGTATATATATATATATATATATATATATATATATATATATATATATATATAATAAAACAGCTGTACAAGCTGGGAATTGGGCAATAGTATAAACCCGTTCAGCTGGTCAGTTATTTTCACTCAGGTAACATGGTTCATTATATTCTTTAAGTAGTAGTGACCTGAAATTTTTTTCTTATTTTTTTATTTCATAGCTGTTGACCCAGTAATTAAGCTACGGATCCTCAATTTCTCCAGAGTGCAACAGATAATTATTAGCTTTCTATGTGCCCAGTTCAGAATACACGTCAAGGGAAGCGTGGCTTTGGACAGCATTAAAAAACAAATTCAGAGGCTTTACGTGCCAAAACCATCATCTAGCTGATTATGAGGCACACCATAGTGGGGTACTCCGGATTAATTTTGACCACCGGAGATTCTTTAACGTGCACCTAAATTCGAGTACACAAGCGTTTTTGCATTTTGCGTCCATCGAAATATGGATGCAGCGGCTGGGATCGAACCAGCTACTTTGAGCTCAGCAGCGCAACGTCATTGCTGCTGGGCTACAGGTGGCGAGTTTTGGAAAGCATGAAGCGGAAGACTGTTCGCATCACCGAAATTTGAGGTGGTAGTCTTGTGGTACCAGATACCACTGACGCATGCTGATACACTATGACTGTGCTGCTGTAAGCAAAGTCCATTCAGCACTCGATGGGATGAGAGAGCAGAGTCCCCCTGCATTTCCAAGAGAAGCACACAATTGAAAGGGCCGATTTGGCAGCTCTTGGTGATACAGTCATTGTATGGACAGCACATGAATGACCTGATGTGTGCTTGACTTGTTTGTTATACTATGTGACAGCAGGCTCCTGTTTTGGCGATGTGATTAGCCTCCTGCTTCACATCCAAAGCCATGCTGCACTTGGCCTGTGTTTTTAATGGGTCGGGTGAAAGGTGATGTGATTAATTATTTATGTTGCTCTAGAGGAATTGAGACTATACTGTACTTATGGTGGTGACAGCTACCTGTAAAAGAAAAAAAAAAGAGAGAGAGAGAAATGAAAAAAATCTGGACACAAAATTTTCGTGTCAGTATTACTCCTTTAAGCATCGCATACAGTGTGTTAGGAGGGCAGTGATATGTGACTTGACTTATTTATGTAACAGTATTTAGTTACCTTCAGCATGAAAATTTTAAGATTAACATGTTAACCTGCTTTCGTTTACTTGAAAGTTTTTAGGGCCCGGTTGCAGATTAATTTTTTCGGAAAAAGGGGGCTACTTGTTTTTATCAATATGCACAAGAATTTCAGTTCTTACCAGTATAAAGTACAACACTTTTGCAGTACGAGTACATTTTTGCCTATAAATAATAGAAAAAAGAAATTGTGAAAAAAAATTTATTTGCTTAGGTCAGATTTTGCTACAGCGATGTGGATTTTGTTTTATGATTAAATGAGAAATCATAGTTATAATTCAGTGCTGGCTGAGTGGCTGCCAAGCCATTGTGCATCATCCAGTTGCCGGTTGGTTGCTCTTGCTGCTGTCAAAAGACTAGAGGTTATGTCTAGCTGTGTTCTGTCATTTCAGCAGACACTTTTGTGCAAGATGATTACTGTACTCATTCAGCTCATGTTTACTATGCTGACTGCGCAAGTGCAGCGTCATTGCATTTTGCTGCAAGTCTATGGTGTTGCAATGGCACTGGCACAGGTGCGACAATTTTTTTAGTGGTATTTAAGTGAAAAGAGCCCTTACCTTGATCATGAATTTTAATTAGTTTGTGTGCCGGTGTGGTGTAAATGTGTAGTTGCAGCCATGTTGAAGTTCTTTCAGATTTCAGTAACACAAAAGCTGGCCAGCCTTTGTTTTTCCTTCTCATTTGGCTCTCTGGTAATGAACTATGCTGTGCTTGAAACTGTGTCGTTAAAGCTTAGCAGTCAAGTATTGGCTACTTAGAGGTATTGACAATCGCGTTATTATGCAGGTACGAGCAGAACTTGGAGCAGTTCAAGCTCAAGGTTGCTGAGAGCCTGGCGAGCTGTGAGCAGCGTCTTTATGAAAGCCCTGCCACAGATGACAGCCATGCCTTACACTTTCTACCATGGGATTCCACTGTGGAGGAACGTGTGGCTCAGCGGCACATTCTTGACAAGGTCCGTGTGCATTAGCAGATACAATCAAATCTTGTTATAACGGCCACGAAAATACCTTCATTATATCCAATATTCATTATAAGCATACACGCGGATATTGGCGGAAAAAAATGGCTTTCAAGTCTATGCGAAAGAAACGCAAGTGAGGTGCCTCTGATGAGCCAGTGAAGGGTCTCCTGCAGATTTTGAGGGCCCGTTGGTATCTTGCCGTGCCAATATGAGGCATGGGAACAACAGTAAAATACATGCACATGTTCTACACCGCTGCAAAAGTGCAACCGTAATATTGGTTTTATCACTCGGCATCGATACGTTGGCTTGCTGACTGCAACATTATGCATATTGTTACCATTTGGTGGTGCCACCAGGATTATATTTTGACCATAATAGTGAATGGCTGTGGTTTTGTGTTCACAAAGAAAGATTTTGTATAAGAGGAGTCTTCTGGACTGTGCATGACTTAATCAATTTGAAGACAATTGATATGTTTAGGAACTAGAAGAAAACCTAATCTACTCCTAGCTCGGTTTAGATGGAGGACGCTTTTTCAGTCGGCTCGTACCGATCATATGCGTACCAGGATCGCACCTAACATTGCTGCTGCCTGCTGTAGTAGCCAAGTTTATTGGTCAACATTATCTCATGAGCAACTTTGGTGCTCAACCTCAGCATGAGTGGGCGTTCTGAAGCATGGTGCCCTATAAGATTGCGATATCCTTATGACACTGAGTTGTGACCATAATCAGTTCAGAAGACTGTTATTCGCCACATTCAAGATCCCAGAAGCCTCTCTTTGTTAAAAAAAAGCGGCTTCTATGAGAGAGGATTCTGTGTCAACATAGACATCTGTGGAAAGAGCTTTTACTTGACAGTGATTTGTTTGGTGTTTTCGGTGACACAGGTTGAAACTGCTGAAGAAACAGTGGAGGACTCGCCTAGTAGTGTTGGCTTAACCTGGGTCAAGCGTGGCTGCATGCAGGTATTTTCGAAGACTGCATCCTGACATCCACCGAAGTGATTTACCGTCCTGGTTTTGCCGAACTGCCTGTTTGTTGTTTATGTTTGATCTACACTGAAAGGCATTTGTTGTATAATTATGAGGTCTTTGTTAGGAAATTTATGGGTACAGGTGCAATGATTCTTCATTTAGTTGAAGTTCAGGGCAACCACAATGTACGAATGTAAATGTTGGAGCAATGCACACAGGTAAAATGGTGGCAAAGGTGTATTATTCCTTTTTAAGTTTTTTTTGCAATGTGAATGTGAGGGAGTCACTGCCCGTGGTTCAAGTTTATGCACTTGACATATGACCACCAGCAGGTCAGTACTCCGTGCTTAAAAATAGTGTGAAAAAGTAGGCCCAAGATAAATAATTCAATATGAATTATTACAATTTAGTTGAGCTGCATGTTTGATGGATTTGCCTGACATTGAAATTGCACATGAAATTTGTTAGCTCACAGGAGCAAATGTTGTGCCATTCAGCTGTATTAAATGTAGGGTAAACTTACATTGGTTGAGACTATACCACTACACTTGCAAAATGTGATTAAGGACGAAGTTTGATTGTCAGTTCGTACATGTAACTTTCATGCAGCTATGCTCACCACTATAATTAATGTTGTGCCACTCAGCTGTGGTACGCATGTTACGGTACTTGCATGAATTCTGGAATAATTACTGCCGAATATTTGCTGGAATTCCAGAAGAGTGTGTAAACACAATGAAGACATTGGCAGATGACCAAAGGTATTGGCTGTGCAGATGTCATTAACCAGAAAAACCTGTCTGCCATTAGGACATGAAAGGGTGCGCTGTCTGGTATAACCTTTGTGATATTTTGAGGCAGTTAATGCATAATGTCATCGTAATACCTGGAAATGTGATTGTGAGTGAGAAGCTGCTTCTTGTCCTGCCATGGCTTGCAACGTTTTTCATTTTCAACAAACTAATTTATCTCAAATATGTGTGTACATCCTGTTGTAAAATTCTGAAGGACACTTTTCCTGTTGCCCCAGAGCTTATCATCTTGTGCACAATAGAACTGAAATTGCTTAACTTTATTGGCAGCGAGATCAGAGACCTGTCTTACTGTCAGCAAACACAGGTGAGCATAGGACTGATACGGTAGGGCTGGAATGCTCTTGCAATGGGAGCAATGACCTAAACATTAAGGCCATAGACTGCACCAATATTTTTTTTTGCACAATTGGAGAAAGATTGGCCTGATCTTCTTACATGTTTAAACTGGTGTTACACTATGTTAATATTGCACACCCTCATTGCACATGCCTACATATTATGGTAGTGAACCAAGAAGATATATGTACATATACCAACATACCTGCCAACTCTTCAACTCTCAAATTTTTCATAAAGTTTACAAATTTAGCCTCTTTCTACGATTTTAGGAATGTTGCATCAAGTTGTCAAATGATAGATTCTATTTGCAAAAAAACAAAATTTTAAGGTGTTGAATAATTAGGCAGCATAAGATTGCAAAAAATGCGTACAAGAAATAAATTGCAATGGTACTTGTGCTGTCCTCTTGTGGCAGCGCAAGATGCCATATGACGGAGGGGTACTTGCTTCTAGCAAGTTTATTCAGACAAGTTCCTAAAGTATGCGATATTGATAACAGCAAAGTTGTTGTCATCTATGCTGTCCCAACTTTGCAGCTGCTTGTGTGCTGTGTCTAAAGGTGAATGAACCATCATTAATAAAGTGTGTATGTATCCCATAAAAGGTGTGCGCTCAGGGCAAAATTTAATAAAACTTGTGCTTCTAGAACCCCCCCGCACTCCTCCTCACCCTCACCCTTCCACACAGACACACACACCTTGTCATGTGCACCACAAAATATTTATGAATTCAAATGTTTACAAGTTGGCAGGCATGTACCTATGTTATTAAGCTGTCACTTGTTTTTTTGATATTGTCAAGCAGCCAGAGGGACGTGCAGCCAGAGGGACGTGCAGATTGAAAAAAAGTTGGTAATTGCTGGTGCCATATAGGTCCATTTTCCACTTTGTTTCCACTTTGTTAATTTAATGGTGCTTACTGTTGCCTGCATATATGAGTTTTTGTGCATACCGTATTTTCTCGCATATAACCTGCACCAAAAATTGGAAAAAATTGCTTAACAAGTGGGGGTGCGGGTTATCTGCGAAGATTCGCGAAGGAAGGGGGTGGGGGTCGGCTTCACGGCAACGCGCGGCCTGTCGTACAGAGTCCGCGTTGTCCGCATGTCTATCGGCATTGACGTGTGTTAAGCCAATAAGAGGCCAACACAGGTTATAGCCAGATCCACATCCATAGTCTGGTTAGATGCTTTTCGCATGAGTCAGGTGCCGTTTCTGACTGAAGATCGTAGCCGCTGCTGAAGAAATCGGCAACAGAGCTGCTGCGAGATGGTTCCGAAGACGATTACGTCTTTGAGAGCGGCGATGAAGCCTCGTATGGCAGCAGTGAATCTGATGACAGCACTGACAACGTTGCGGCAGTCGTTTTGAAATAAATTTGTTTTGAAAATGAAATGATGACTGCGCGTAGTTGTAACTTCCTAGTCCTCATGTTTTTCGGATACGCGTGCGGGTTATACGCGAGGTTATTTTTTTTCTTTTTCGTGGAGTTCAAAGTTAGGGGTGCAGGTTATATGCAAGGTAGGGTTATACGAACGAAAATACGGTATGTGTTTTTTTCTCTTTCTTTCTTCCTTGTCATATATATATTAAACCTGCAGTAGCATGCCAAGCCTTTCGCTTGGCTAACTTCTCCCTTTTATCTTTATACATTCTCTCTCTAGCGTGCTCATATTTTCTGACATACTGGTTGATGTGGATGGTTCTGTTATGATAAGTTCTTGAAATACGCAAGTTGTGTGTATGGTGGGTAGGCTTTGCAGTGCAAATAATGTGGTGGAGAGTGTTCAAGCGGCTATCGTGCAAGGCTAGGGCTCTGGCATAATACAATACCGACTTTCTGAGCACTTTAGCTCAGAAGACCCAAAATGCAAAATATATCTTTTTGTCCACTACTATACATGCCTGTCACACATGGTACAAACTTGGCCAAATAAGTCTTCAAATAAGCACCATTTGAGATCATGCTCTAGTGCAACAAGATACTGCCTTTTTGGTGGACAGTTTTTTGATGCTCTGAAGTGAGTTGTGCTCACCCCAGACACTTGCCTCTGTGCTGGATATCAGTACACAGTATATTCCCAAACAGTCAATGTGGTGATGTAGGATTAGGTCTAGGAGGTTTATTTCTTTTCCTTTCAGTAAAAATGGTGACTATATATTGCTCCTGTGTGCTCTAATAAAGTTTTAAAGTTTTTTTTTTGTTATTATATATGCCTTCTACAGGCTGCTGCACCAGGTATCTAAGATGATGAATGTGCCTGCCTTCTTTTTCAACTGAAAATAGATGCATTTGTCTTTTTTTTTTTTTTTGAGGAATTGGGGTGCTGCAGAGGTAGTTTCAGATCTACAGTGTAGGTTTGATTTGAAATCGTGAGTGAGTTGCATGTCTTTTATTGCATTATTTGACCATTAAAAAAAAAAAAGAAAACTGCAGTCAAGGAGTAGAGATGTGTGATGGCAGGCCCTCATAAATGCCAGTGCATATAAAAATGCAGCTTTGCCTTTAACTTTGTTCTGGAGGCACCTTTTAGTGCATTGAGACGAGGACAATTTCCAATGCCACCTTACATGCAAATCATGAAGGAAACATGTCTTATTTCTGGTTGTAATGTGTTACATACATATTTTCCTGCATTATTAATCATACATCCGCAAATTGTCAACCTACATTCACTCTGGCTGTCGAAGAGTGTGGAACAGCATGTTTCATATAGTCCAGTACACATTCGTGTTGTTATTCAGAATAGTAGCCTAAAAGCTACAAGGTGCAAGTACCATGGCTTGTAAGAACTGCTGCATAACTTTTATAAGTGGTCCATGAATAAGCATTTTTCATGGCCTTGAATAGACCATGGCCTTGTTTCATTTGTTGTTTTTAGTGATGGCCGCCATGTCTTGTATTTGATGCGATCTCTGCCACCTGCAAATTGCTGTTGCCTTTTAAACATGCAAGACCAGACGGTTGCATCATTACTGTATATATATATACCTGCTGAATCATCTGCATTGCTCTTCTGTTAGCATGTCTGCCTAGTTGTTAACAGCATTTTGCTGTTAGGTGAGCGCTCAAGCTGTCTGTGACATGACACTCTTTGTAAGAGGCGTTTTGCCACCAGTACAAGTGTGCCATTTTACTTGCCCTCGTCCCTGGTGTCCCAACCACTTGTGTTGCAGCTGTGGGGTTCTGCTGCTGAGCACAAGGTTGCTGGTTAGATTCTCCGTCACAGCACCCACCTTTCATTTCACCCACAAAACACTTGTGGACTGTGCTTTGGGCGCACATTGAAGAATCCCAGGTGGTCAAAATTAATGTGGAGCCCTCCACTATGGTGTCTCTCATAACTCTTGTGCTGTCTTGGATTGTTGAACGCGATAATTAAAAAAAATCAGTTCTGCTACTTACATGTCCACTGCTTTGTGCACAGCTGTGCAGCACTGCAGCCATTCTTCAAATTCTTTCAATTTATTGTTATGTGCACTGTCATCCATCAGAGAGTTGGTGAACTGGCATAATTCTCTGTTTGACTGCTTCTGTATTTGCAAATTTGCACATGATAAAAATTTCATTTGCAGCTTGAATGTCGAAATTTCTTCATGCTCATTTAGTGCAATTGTTGGAACAAGTGTGACCTATGAGAAAGCACATTTTGCGTTATAAGGGAGAGACAGTAACACTAGATTCAGCTAGAGAAAATTAGTTCAAGACATTTTCTTAGGTTGCTCACAAGCTATATATTGGCAGTGATACTCCAGTGCAGTAGATTTCTAGGCCCTATATCAAAGCTTTGCACTTAATATTGTCTGAATCTTTCATACTTTTTCACTACAGTAAAACCTTGTTATAAGGAAATTGAAGGTGGTGCCGCAATTACCTCATTATATTCATTACTTTGTTACAACAGATTTATGCCCTCACAGCTGACATTGCCTGCAGGGGCAGCAGGGATATGTATTTTGAATTCTACCGATGTACCATGTATGAGAGTGAAAGGAGCAGGGGAGGAGGCGACCGCTGCCAAGAGGCTTCGAGTGCTATTGGCGCGCATGTGGTCACATTACCAGCCCGCCGCTGGCCATACCGCTGGTGCTTCTCTGGGGGAGGTGGTGTCAGGGACGAGTGCATGTTGTTCCAGTGAAGGGTCGCACTGTCTGCTTTCAGCATGGTGTGCACTGCCCTTCGCTTTGGGAGGAGGGGGAGCAGTTCTCTACAGTACGTTTCAGAAAGCCTTGTCTCTTCCTTTTTTCGCACTTCATTTATGCGAAGGAATTTACGGTTACTTTGTGGCTTGGCTCTATGAGATCATTTAGCATGTGAAAATAAAAATACAAGCAAAGAGAGGCCTTGGGAAAGCACCAAAGATTATAATAAAGCCGGCGGTGCAGGATCTCCAGGGCACCCAAGGGGCAGTGGGGGGGGATCAAAGCTGGGACCAGGGCGGTCCGTGGATTGGGGCTCCCAAGGCTGGAGGGTGCCGGGGCTGTTTGCCTACAAGATTTGCTGTCCACGATAGTGGACAGGCGATCCTATATACTCCTGGGCCGGTATTTTGTAGCGATGCCTTTCCGATGCTAATGCCTTTTTGTGCTTGGTCAGTGGTCAGAGTGACGATCCGCTCACGTTATCAACGGGATCAGCCGGCCGTGAGCGGTGGATGATAAAACTAGTATAGGATAAAGCATAACGCATTGCTACAAAATACCGGCCCTGGCATGTGGAGGCCTCGGCAAGCCCTGAACTTATGGACCACTCCAAGTTCCAGCTTTGGTGTCCCCACTGTCTCCTTGGGGTCCTGAGGTGCCACCAAAGTATACTAAATAATGACGCATTGTTTGCACTTAGTACTTGCAAAAAATCTCACTTCCCTTGTGGCCTTGCAGAAGAGACTGGCTTGCGCTGGCAGCTCGATTTCCATGCCCAGAAAGAAGTGTGAATGAAGGGAGAGATGGGCCCTTCTGGAAAGTCCTGTAGATAACCGCTCCCAGGGGGAACAACTTTGTAGTGGGGGGTGCGTGCACTAGTGAGGACAGCCCACCGACAATAATAATGTGACCGTGTGCATGCCAAAAGCAAATGAAAGGCCTTCGACGGTGCCTGGCTCCTTTTCTCCTCACCCTCTCCTTTTGCTCTTGCATGTGATAGTATTGGCAGAACTCAAAATACATAACAGGGGCAGCAGTGAGCTGCCACTGGGTAAGCAGAAGCCGATGCAAACGTCTGTAGTGCATCGCTGATTTACCTCGAGAGGTTGTTTTCTGCTGCATCTTCATCGGTGACATGACTGCTTTCTCTAATACAGCAGTACATGTTAAACCATTTTTGGTGTCATTGTACGTGCAGAACTAACGGCGCAACAAGTCGTACAGCATGTTGTGAGCATGTTGGTGGGCCTCTGCAAGGATTTGATTTCGTATAATGCTCATCATTGCCGGCATATTCACGAAATGTCGATATACTGAGCTATCATCGAGAACATTAGAGCAGAAAGGGATATATTATGCAAGGATTCTTTTACTTTGATTCTATTCATTTTGTACCTCCCGTCGCAGCAAGTGGCCGATACTGGCAGTAGTGAAGACCTGGCTTCTAGCCACCCAATAATGTAGGGCAACAAAAATTGAAAATAAAAAGTATCCTTACATAATACTGCCCCTGAAGTTGTATTTTTGTAACGATTCATTTCATTTTCTATTACCGTATGTTGTGTCGAGTGGCGAATAAATATTTATAAAATATGGTCCCAGAATGTGAAAAATGGCCTTGACTGTGCCTGTGCAGCAGTTTATTGTGGCTGCGGTTAGACCACAGAACATTATAGGTTAGACGATGCAACATCTACCAAAGCACCCTACCTACATGTGCCACAAGCCACACACTGCGCTATTTGCGTTTCATTCCTTTGTAAGAGTGCACGACTCTCAACCACAAGACGGAGCTACAGAGTGAAGGAGTCGGCACTGTCTGTAGAGTGCAGTGGCGAGGCCAGTTCTCCAGATAGCTGACAATTTGCGGAAGTATTGGATGCTGTGTTAAAACGATATTAAATGTACGACTTTCTATGGGAATACAGCAGGTAATTGTGATTACTTCATTGTGTCCATTAGTTTCTTATAGCCCATTTCATTATAACTAGGTATGAATATATTTGTGGCATATCATGTGGAAATGCTACATTATGATGGCATGTCAATTTTTTTTCACAGTTGCAATTTTGTGCATGCTTTAATATTTTTCTCACCTGAGTAGGACATTGCAAACAAGAGGTCTAATGCATAGATCGCCCAGTGTGTAGACAGAGGTACTTTAATGGGACAGATGAGTAACCAAGTATAAATAGGTGGCACCCACCCTGGTGGCTTAGCAGCTATGGTGTTGTGCTGCTAAGCATGAGGTCGCGGTATCAAATCCTGGCTGCGGTGGCCACATTTTGGTGGGGGCCGATATGAAAAATACACCTGTGTCCCGTGCATTGGGGGCACGTTAATATCCCCTGGTGGTAAAAATTAATTCGGAGTCCCCCCACTATGCCGCCTGCCTCATAAATTGTGGTTTTGGCACGTAAAACCACAGAATTCAATTCGATTCAACTAGCTGGCCTTCTACTAGTTGTATTTTTCAGCTTAGGAAAGCAGGTGACTTGCATTGTTTTAGCTGCCAATGTCATTCCCATTATTGATTGTTGCTTGGTGTTTTATTTTCATAATATTTCGTATACTTTTTTGTTTTTAATCCCAAAACACAATTTCCACGTAGTTTTTTCTCCAGTGGCTGTTTTATATACACGAAAGAGTGCTGTTTGTGTTTGCTTTGGTGACTATTTTATGTTCAGGAAAGCTTGCTTGTTTCTTTCAGCATATAGTTTTTTTTAGTGTATAATGTTTTTCAGTAGTTTATGTGATGGCTTAGGCAATAATGTTATAGCCCTTTTTTCTTCTTCCTTTAATGGGATGGCAAGCCTGCTGTTGTGAAGAATGTACAGACAGCAATTAAGCAAGTGCCTTCATCAGGCATATGAAACCATCATACTAAGTTATTGTGCCCAAATATGTTGCTACGTACAAATGTTTCTGTGTAATGACAAGTTTATGCCAGAAGCATATGTTTGTTATATTAGGCATCTGGCAAATGCACTATAGATGTCGTGATAAAGGCTGGAGGCTATACTCGCCGACAACTTTCTGTGGCAATGAAGGGGAAGCTACAGAGGCAATGTGTGCGCAAGTGACACTGCTTCTGAAAAAAAGTCCATCTCGTTCATCTGCGTTAGTTTAAACCGGGGCAGAGAAAAGATAAACACCTTATTTACAACAGCTAAATAAGACAAAATACGCCACTGAATGTTAAATTTAACTTATGTTGAGGCTTCTCCCGCTCGTGCCCGGGCAAACGTGAAACTGTCGCACATGGAAGGTGCGTCGATTCAGCATCTGTTCTGAGAAACCAAAAGCACTGCCAAACACTGCCGGACTACTTGGTGCAGTAACACGTGCAGAAGCTCCTCCCCTGTAGCTTTCCCTTAATTGCCACAGAAAGTTGTCCACGAGTATAGAACATTTTGCTTAGTTTTTACAACAAGAAACATTTCTGATTACAATAAGCATGTGTACTTTCGATGGTTTAATTATAAATGGATGCTGCATCATTAGCCACCTCCACACATTGAAAGTTAAATGTTTCAACTTGTAGAATCCTGCACATAATGCCAACCCGACCGTAATGGGCAATTTTGTGACCGCATAGTCAAAAAAAAAAAAAAAAAAAAATTACCTGCCTCTAATACGACTTAAGAACCTAAAGTTATGTAAACCTCACACAATTGTAACAGGAGGAGTAAATTTGATGTGCCAAAGTCTAAAACTAACACTTGTAATGCACGTGGAATATTACAGCTCCAGTTGTCATAATTTCTGTTGTGGTTTTTTAGCAGGGAAGAAGTTTGGGCGTGTTGGTAGGTCAATTATCCATGTGCTATATTGACCTTAAGTACTGACTGTTCATGGTTGAAACTGAATTTATAAAACCATTAGCTTCAAGAAACACTAAAGACAATTTTATGCTTCGTTTATTTGTTTCTGAAAATTTTAATCATGTATTATGGTTTCTATGCTCATTTAAGTGTGTTTCTTGAAATGCATGTTCAAGAAAGTCCATTTGTAGATCCCAAACTCTCAATAATACATTAATATGATCTAATCATGCACAAGATGCTAGTGATATTCATTACAGTAGTGTTTTTCTGAAACCTGGTGTTGTGCTGACTCAAGTGGCAAGCACCCTCCATAATGGAGGTAGACAAAGAGATGTGCACGTGCAAAGCCCTTGGAACATGGGGTTTTCCTTGAGCGAAGTATTTCCTGAGGCCAGCGTTACAAGTGGAGTGTTCTGGCATGACAAGATGCAGCTTACAAACTATTTCACGCTATCACATATGTATGCAAGCTCCTCTGTTTGTCTGTACACAACGGGGTTCATCACATGGTATCTAACAACACGAGTGTTAGTGACTTCTTGCGAGAATGCCAATGGAGTCACCAGACATTGCTCCTTTCCTGCATTTTGTAAATTGGAGTTCTACGCCCTGGGAGAATGATGCATCAACATTCTGCATGACATTGTTTAGGAGAACACCCCAATGTGTGGTCTTCATTTTTCTGACAGTCTAGCTGCAAATGCTAGCCAAAGCTTTGACAATGCTCTGCACAGGGTTGTACAAAGGTGCTATCACCACCAACCACTAGCAGTAAAGCCTAGGCGATTGGACTTTTGCCAGAGGCCAAAACTTCGCCCATGCTCTGCACTCCTGTGTTTGCTTTAACAGAGGACTACACTGTAGATCTGAAATTTAAATAAACTTGGGTCCCTTTACTCTACATTGTACTTTTCTTTTTTTTAACTGGAAGTGTTGAATAAACCCCAGCTTATAATAGGATGACTGGCTACTCAAACAGCTGAGTGTATTGTACTGCTTTTGTTGCGATCTAATGCATGTCAAAGAACGAATGGTGGATCAAGGAAAAGCCTACTTACTTCTCCAAAGAGCACATGCAGCAGAGGGTTCCATGGTATTAAGTCTAACAAAAACGCTCCGTGATGAAGTTTGGATGATGGCATGCCGTGGCAGATGCTTGTCAGGCAAAACGTGTTGCATCAGTATCTGCCGTGACTGGCCGCGACATTCAGTTTCACACTTCATTGCGCTTTTCATCATGGGACATTTCCATCTAATATACGATAGCGGGACAGCCTTTTCTGCACTCCCAGCGTGCTTGGTTTCGACGTTGCCTGGATTGTGCATTGAAATTCAGTGATAGAAATCAAGTCAGGTGCGATTTTTAAGATTTAAAAAAATGGGGGTGAATTAAAATGTGACTGTCTTCAAATTAAACAACTGCTACCAAAGTTCTAATAAAAAATGTTACTTAACAAATGCTTGTTCATTAGCATTCTGAAACTTACCTTGTTTGCAGCAGAGTATGTCTGCCTTGCCTAGGAACTCCTCTGCAAAAACGCCATGTTCGCTGCACTTATAGCCTCTTTATAAAAAATCGGTATAGTCTAAAAAAAAAAAAAAAAAAAAAAAGATCCTGTATAAATTAGTGTGGGCTAGGAGCTCTCTTACTGTAGTATTGAAGAAGGCAGCTGAGAAGGATGCAAATTGATGTCATGCCTTCTTCACGGTTGTGTATTTCTGCAATTTTGTTTGTGTGAAAAAAATACATTTTATAGCAAGAAATTGAACATTTTGAACACTAATTGTTCGAACACTACTTGTTAATTGCCTTAGTCATTCTTAACTAAACTAAAGAGAAAAAGAATGCAGGCGCGTGCTTGTGCCCATGCTTGCTTGCAACTTCTTTTCTCTTGCAGAGCATAATATTAAACAGTCATGTAACAATAGGTGGAATGTGTAAACTGCAATGAGTTTTGTAATCGTAGATGCTTCTGCTTTGATGTTCTTTTACTGCTGGAGAAACACTATATTTACTTGTGTAGACAGCACCTTCTACGTTCGAGGTCAAAATTCCAAAGAAAAAAAAAAAAGTTGCACCTAGGAATTGAATTTTCAATGCATGGCGTTCTGGATCAGTTGATACCATTGCTAAATCTTGTCAAGTTGCTGGAATACATAACAGCATGAATGGCACTGAGGACGACTATCTTTGGGAGTGTGCCGATGAGGTAACAAGCTCTGGTGATGATGGGAACGACATCGAGAGTGGGGGTGCTGAAGAATGAAGCGGAACTTGATCAGCAACGCTAAATCTTGAATAAATGAATGTTTAGTGTGGAACCACTGTTCGCTTTATTGTATTCATCATTCGCGATGTCGCTCACAGTTTTAGCGGGTAGTCGTGTACCGTCTCATGTAAAAACTGCACCCTGCAATATTTACAAAATAAAGGTGCAGGTTTCGCATGAGTAAGTAAGGTGTTTCAACAAAACACTGAGTTGCAACACGTCATGTAGGTTACAAAAGGGATGGGCAGACACACAACCAGCAGCTTGCAATTAGGTTCAGTGTACAGGCTATCGTCTATAAATAGAAGTGCCATTATGAAGTATGTGTTCAAAGTTGAATATTTAGCTTCCTGAAAGTTTGAAGAGGCTAGGGGGCATCAAGTGATGGTGGTTGACTGGGGAGGGTACAGGGAAGAGCATGAACTAGGATCTAGTTGCGCCAGACAGCTTTAACCTCAGTATTTTTAAACTTAAATGTTTCATGAAAATTGTGTGGAATAATGGTACTGTGACAGTGTGTAAGAAGTGAGTGCCCTTGAAACACTTTCATTTTCAAACATGACTCTGGGTGCTGTATTTTATTTATTAATTTTTTCTTTGTTGCTCTTTCACGTTCGCAAGTCTTAAAAGTTCCAATTTCTGTGCATCACAACCCGCCGGAAGGTCACGTGCTACATGCCTCAAGTGTATTGTGACCCACCGGTGAGCCATGTCTCTTAGTGCTCTCTCTGGCCGTTAAGCGATTGTACTACTGCTGTCATTGTATTTTTTGTTCGGCAGACAAATTAGAAACATACCAAGTGGTATCGCTCTGGACGCAGAATATTGATGTTTTTACCAAAATTTGCCGGCACTTCGGATTTATAAGTGCTTAGATAAATAGGTGTGCACAGGTTTATCCACTAGGGGCTGCCTAACATCTTAGGAGCACCCACCCCACGTCGTAGCACTCTCACTGGCTCACGGAGCTCCATACTAGCTAGGTGCAAAGTTGCCAACCATCTCAAATGGAGCCATTCAATAATATTTAATCAGAAGTGAATGAATAGGAAACTTGTGCCAACTATTTTCTGCACTTAAAGGGACCATCTACCATCCAGAACATGTCCCGAAATCGTGGTGCCCATGGAAAGATAATCTCTCGAACTGAAAGAAACA
Organism: Dermacentor silvarum; assembly: GCF_013339745.2. Lineage (NCBI taxonomy): Eukaryota > Metazoa > Arthropoda > Arachnida > Ixodida > Ixodidae > Dermacentor > Dermacentor silvarum. Next base: position 54,657,509 of record NC_051154.1, on the reverse strand, counting down.
AGAATGGTTTCATCCCTAAATAAGGAGCTATATTCTTAATTCAATGCACAGAGCAGTGAAAAGATTGATTCGACACACATTGGTGAAATATCTTAACCAAATAAGCTGTCATTCCACGTAATGCCAGATAAATATGCATGCCTTAGCTACTGTCAAGTATGCTTCTGTTTTTATTAGAAGTTATCTTTTCACTGTCACTGGGGCTTTTGCACCTTTTATTTTTGTGTAACTATGCAGTGTTTAAGCTGAAAAGTAGTACTGCTTTCACACTGTGTGTCATCACATTGCCAATTACATATTCCTGGCACTTAAGCTTGCACATTTCATGCTTGCTCCTTATTTCCCCCTTCTGGCTCATTCAAGAAGTACTGCATGTCATTTTCATGCCCTTGTGTGATCGGTTTTCCAAAAATGCCCTTCTCAGTAGTACCGCTATGTTGCCATCCCCTCTAGCTGCTAAAGCTTCTCTTGTTTAGAGTTCAATTTTTGCGGCATGCTTACAGTCACAGTTATTAATGCAGCCGATGTCTGTACAGATATAAACGAGAATTTTAAGATGTTTCCCCAAAGACTTTTGCGAGTATAGACGCTTTCAATGGCAAGCTTTTGATTGTGCCACCAAAGTGGGGGTCCTTTAAAAATGGGTAGGTGGTTCCTTTAACTTCATCAATGCACATAATGCTGTTCTAAATTGCCAGTCTTTTATAGTCATCTGTGGCTTCGACAATACCATTTGCTATGTGGGAATTCTACTTTAAAAAGCAGTAGAGTTTCGTTTGCATATCACCTGTTACCTACACTGTGCATACTGCAAATTTTATAGTTTATGGCAGATCACTGGTGGACCATGGATTTCCTGCTCAGCTGGAGCACCTTCATGCCACTTGCAATTATTTGCAGCGAGACATTCTCCTGTGTTAGTTGTTTGCAGTTTCGCAATACAAGAAAGGTTTACATATTTGTTGCTATACGTAAGGGATACCTGACATTACCTATCAGTGACCTACAATGCAGTAAACATGTTAAAAAATTGAACAGACAACATTCAGTCTATAACTTCGACAGAAATAAGTTTTTTTGCATAGTTTCTCATGTATATAAATTGTAGCAACTTTGGTCATGTTAGTTGCTAGTAGAAATTTATAGAATTGTAAAACAAATCTGAGAAATTTCAACTTTTGTGTTGCAGAGCATTTTTAATATTTTGCCATGCTTTCTCGTGGTTAAATCTTTAAAAAAATTCTCGTGGTTAGTATCAAATTTATTTCTGCAAATGAATGAGGAATGTAGTCGTGTGAAATGTGTGTTACAATGTTCCTGTGGCTTTGGCTGCAATCCATATGAACTACTACATAAGTGCAGGCAGGTATACTCGCAGACTGCTTTCTGTGGCAACAAAGGGAAAGCTACGCGGGTGGAGCTTCTGCATGCTCGTGTTGCCAAGTATTCTGGCAGCATTTGACAGCACTTTTGGTTTCATCGAAGAGATACTGAATTAGCATAGCTTCCATGTGCAATGGTTTATTTGCTGAAATGCCGAAGAGAAAAGCAGGAAAATCAGTCACATTTTACACTTAATGGTCTATTTAGTCTTATTTTACTGTTGTAAACAAGATCTTATTTTACAGTGAAGCTGTTAAAGGGCAGCTGAAGCACTTAAAAAAAAAAAGTGAGCTTTCAACCAATTTTAACAGGCCAGAAGTCACTGCTAGTTCCTTTAATTTAGCAAAAATTAGCCTCAGCGGTAGACGCCACGGGTCGTTTAACGGGCTGTGATGGCGAAGACGATCATGACGTCATCTTGGGTATCGGCGAGGAGCGTGATTCGAATAGAGCGCTCACGTGACATATTGACAGCATCCTCGGGCCTGGTCTTTCACCGCTATGCTCGGCGCCCGAAGAGGGCAGAGCTTCAACGAAAATTTAAACTGCGATTGCGGCGCTGCTACGCGCATAATCGAGAAAATAACTGAAGGAGTTGAATTATACTCTGTCAGCCTTCCAAACCCCCGTAAATCTTCCAGTTCTAAAACCTCTTCAGCTTCCCTTTAAGGGAAGTTCCACAACCGTTTTTGTCCGATGGTGAAGGCCCACGTGGTCTATGTCAAATGTAAATGCAACGCAACATGTGTCGGAGCTCTGAATTCACTTCGAAATGTAATAATAAACGATTATAAAAGTTACCTGATGTATACCTCATTTAAATAGACAACTTACATGCCTGGTTTTTTTAACCAGTAATTCATTTTGTTCCTCAGGTTGCATTACACTGGCTTCACGTTAGAGGTCAGCTAGGAGTTTGTAAGGCTGTGGTGGTGAAAGCTGACATTGTGATGCTGCAACGCAGCCTATGGGGGGGCCTTCACTAAGAATTTCCTTTAAAATATATTAATGATTATAAAATAAAAGTTACCTTGCATATATCTCACTTGAGTATACAATTTCGTTGCGCGGTTTCTTTAGCCAGTAATCCGCAATTGTTGCTTTTCACATCACATTTAATTTTTTTTACACGTCAAGAGGCCAGCTAGGAGTTTTTACGGCTGTGACAGTAAAAGCTGATGACGTTCTCCAGCAACGTCGCCTCTGCAGGAGTCCCGAAGCGACTGTATGACCAGGGCGTCGGTGAGAATGCACAGGCACCGTAGGTGACGAATCATTATTCTAATAACCACCAACAAGCAGACGCTTAGCACACCCAAAGAGTGTGCAAAGTCGCTTATTCTGCTTTTCTGTCTGGCATACGTCTGCAAAGGCATTCCCCCCCCCCTCCCCCCAAACCATGGCACTTGCATTTTTATCCGATGTTTGCACCATGTCATGCACCACTGCAAGCATATCTGCACAGCTGCTTTGTGGTGTGGTGCTGCTACAGGTTTTTCTGTTTGGCACTATGAGAAACTGAAATCACTTTGGATTGTCTTATAGTGCATTGGTGACCTTGCATTGTGGTCTGCAGTGAGTGAACAGATGGCTGGGCAATGCAGAACACTGCATTCTTCATCGAAATACAAAATACTCCAATGAAACACATAATCAAAATGGTCTTTATTCTGATGAAAATTAGAATTGCACAGTGCCCGAGAGATATGAATGCATAAGCAGCATGTTGCCCCAAGTAAAAAAAGTGAAGCATAACTGCGAGTCGGCCTAGTTGGAACAGATTCATTTTCTTAAATTTTTGTGCGCAAACAAACAGGGACGAAGAAAAGGAGACACAAGGACGAGCGAAAAGCGCTCGTCCTTGTGTTTCCTTTTCTTCGTCCCTGTTTGCGCACAAAAATTTAAGAAAAAAAAATGTGAAAGGTTAATTCTGGAAATAGTTCCTTTGTTTTTTCACCATAGTAATTGGTTGCCACATGATAATAATGTATATAAAATGAGACCTAAGGCTTGTTTAGTTTTTTTTTTTTTTTGCATTTAGGGTGCTGGGATTGAATACAGTAACAGACGGGTGCATTCAAATGTTCTAATTAAGGAGAACATCTTTAAATGATGCTCATTCATTCGAAGCCTACTTAAGTTAAACTTAAGTCGGCTTCGAATGGATGAATGCAAGTGTGCTTGTTTCCATTCTTGACATACCTTGAATCTGCTTTGAGTATCAATTAAATATGCATTTAGTTCCAGAAAGATAATTGTGCTATGGCCTCATTCCTTGTTTCATTCAGTGTATTTTGAGTTTCCAGAAATGTTAAAAGTTCTAAAGTTTCAGCATTTCATGCTCATGCTTGGCTATAACCAATGTACAGTTTTTAGCTTTACAGATCTAATGTGTCTTGTCTATTCTTGGCAACCTCCTACTCTTTCTGTGATTGGAATGGCCAATATTCCTGAAAGGCATCACTGAATTATTTCTGTGGGCTGTGTTGTTTTTGAACTATACAAGTACCTGCTGTTGTGCTATTAAGAATGTGATTTCCATAAATGATATTATTGCCCAAGTCTAAAAATGTTGCGACATGCTGTACCATTGTTCCTGGCGATGTATTTATTTATTTATTTACAGTACCCTCAGGGCCCAGAAGGGTGTTACAGAGGGGGTGGGTACAATAAACGATAACAAAACAACATGGCCAAACAATTAGTAGTATTTAGAGTGATAAACTCAAAATATGATCAGTTATTGCAATCTTGCAAGATGATGCCTCCTCGATGCAGGCGATGGAGGGGGGAAGGCGGTTCCACTCGGCACTGGTTTTTGGCAGAAATGAATCGGAGAAAACATTTGTGCGACAGAAAGGAATGGACACTTTAAGCCGATGATCAAGACGCGACATGTACGAAGGTTCTGAAATAAATTCTTGTTTAAGTGAGTTATTTTGATAAAAGATTTTTTGAAAAAGGCAGAGACGGGAAATCTTTCTTCGAAGCTGCAAAATTAACAAGGCCAACGTTTGACTTCATTAAAGAAACGCTAGCTGTGCGAGAATAGTTTGATAGGATTAAACGTGCTGACCTGTTCTGAACTGACTCAATGGTGTCTGCTAATGTTTTTGACCAGGGTCCCAGACAGATGACGCATACTCTAGCTTCGGTCTAATTAGTGTTTTGTAGAGCAGTAACTTCAAATGGGGTGGGGCTTTAGAAAAATTCCTGCGAACGTAGCCAAGAGATCTGTTTGCATTGTTAGTCATGTGTTCAATGTGCGCATGCCACAAAAGGTTACTGTTTAGCTGAATTCCAAGATATTTATAGGAAGTCACGTGCTCAAGGTTGGTTTCATTGATAATATAGCCGAAAGGAGTGGGTGAGTTTGACCGACGCGAGACAGACATAATTTTGCATTTAGTCGGATTTAAGAACATTAGCCATTGTGAGCACCACCTTGAAATGTTATCTAGATCTGACTGAAGCATAAAGTTATCATGCTGATTAGTTATTTCACGGTATAGAACGCAATCGTCGGCAAAAAGTTTAATAGAACTATTAATTACGGCAGGCAAGTCGTTTATATAAATTAGGAATAGTAATGGTCCCAAGACAGAGCCTTGAGGAACACCTGACTTCACGGCGCAGTGCAGGGATGCAGAATCGTTAGCTGTTACAAATTGGCTACGGTTGTTTAGAAAACATTCTATCTATTTCAGAATATTAGGATCAATATTAAGAGTACTAAGTTTAAGAAGCAATAAGCGATGAGACACCTTGTCAAATGCTTTCGCAAAATCTAGAAAGGTACAGTCAATGACCTGGCCGTTGTCTAAAGAGGAAGAAATGTTGTGTATAAACGATATTAGTTGCGTTTCGCAGGAGTAGTTTTTGCGAAACCCATGCTGAGATGAAGTGAAGAGTTGGACTCAAGAAATGAGACAAGATTGGAAAATATGACGTGTTCAAGGATTTTGCAAGGGACGCTGGTAAGTGAAATGGGTCTGTAATCGAGAGGGGAATGCAGGTTACCTGATTTCAACAGAGGGACCACCTTCCCCACCTTCCAGTCTGCGGGCAAAGTTGAGCACTCAATAGATTGGGTGAAAAGGTACATAAAAAATATAGAGGAGTAGACGGCAGCATTCTTCAAAAATTTCGAATTAATTTCGTCGGCACCACAGCAAGACGATAGTTTTAAATCTTGAATTAACTTCAATATCCCCGCAAAATCGACAACAAGTGGATCCATGGGAAAGAAATCTTCTTTGCGCATGTGTGGCTCTGTATCAATACAGCAAACAGAAAATGATTTCGCGAAAGTATCATTTAGGACATTGCAACATTCTGCATTGCTCATGGTGTTACCATCGTTATCTGTAAGAGATATGGTATTTTTCTTTATTTGAATAGTACTCCAAAATTTTGATGGATTGGTAGAAAGAAGTGAGGGAAGATGGGTATTAAAAAAAACATCCTTCGCTTCTTTTAACGCGGTACGATAAGCATGCAGCGCATTAGAATAATCATTCCAACGAGTAGATGTTCGACTGCGTTTTGCAAGATGGAAAAGCCGTTTTTTCTTGTTTGACAGTCTTTTTAATGTCGTGGAAAACCAAGGAGAGTGTTATTTCCGGAACGTCTGCGCAGTGGCACATAATTAGCGACAAGTGACGTGGCCTTGTTTTTAAACAAGTTCCAATTTCAGCCGGTACGGCTGAAAAATTCTGCTATACAGTCGTCAATGAATACGGCAAACTCATTATTAATTGCAGTGTAATCACCACTCGCATAATCTCTGATAAATTTTGCATTGTTCTTCTCATATCTAACGGAGGCCTGTTACAAATGTTACAGATTGTAGGATTTCTATTTATGAAGATTTAATAAAGCCCAGTCATTCCAATTTGAGGACACAAGCTTATTTAAGTGTTATTGTTGGACATCTTTGGGCGATGTGTAGCAGTGCATTTACAGATGGTACATATACAAAGCAAGGGTGCTGAACTTCATTACAACAGCTTTTAACAATGTCAGCCAGCATTAGGGTTGAAAATAAACCATTTCCATTAAGAGAACACTACACTGAATACACTACATTACTCTCAAAAGTATTGCCAGGTGGGCAAGTCGGTTAAGCTTCATTTCAAAGGATTCAGAACAACATACAATAACAAAGAACAGAACTGACCACATTAGTGCCACATTTTTTTCTGCCCCAATTCAAATGCTCATACTTTGCAACCTGCAAAAGCAGTAGCTGAAAAGTGTAGAGCTGCATCCCAAGTCTAAGGGCTTTGTTAGGACCGAAGTCTAACTCTGGTCCTTGTTGTGCTCATTAACATTCATCTAAAGAAACAATTTTCTAAAGAATGAAGCTTTATTCTTGGTAACACCACCCATTGTAGAAATGCAGTGGTGTACGTTGTCAATACACGGAAGTTGTCTTCATGCAATATTCGTGCATTACTACTGACCCTATTTAGTTACTGTCTCTTGGGCTGCACTCTTCCGGTGGCACATTCTTTCTATTCTGTGCCATTCCAACTTGACACTTTGTTGATGACTGGTAAAAGGCTATTCGTTAGCTCGTAGCGGGTGCCATCCCAGTCAAAGTGAGTAGGTGGAGTCTTTTCACTGTCATCGGCAAAAGTGAAATGTTTGCTAAGCTCAATAGCCAGGAGTGAACGAACCAGCCCAACTCCACCTGCCCTTTCTGGTGCGGGGTGATAGACCCTCCCTGTGCCGGCAGGCATGCAAAGGTGCTGTGGTGTAAACTCAACCTTTAGTAGGTTGCCTGCATGGTTGTGCAGGAGGAAGCCTTTTGAACCTGGCTGTTTACTTTCTTCCGGCAATTGTACTATGTGCGTGAAGACGAAGGGCACGTCATCACAGTGGACAAAATTCATCTCCCGACCACATGGCGAGATGAATGGAAACTCTGCTTCATACTTCCCAGTGTCATTATGCCGCAGCCGACGAAAGAAGAACTCCAGGAATTTCTTTTCTGTAAAGCATAAAGGCGTGCTGTTTAACATAATGAAACAATTGAATATAAAGCAATGAATATAATGAAATTCCATTCAGTCATCTATGTAGTGAGATTTAAAAAAAGAAACATGATGTACAAGTAGAACATGAGCACGGTAAAAGGTAAGAGACAGATACATCCGAAGGTACTACATGTCAGTTGATAGTGCAGTTTTTCTTTTTCCTGCCTGCATGTACAGCGATGCTGACTTGCGGCAGATTTGGTGCTGCAAGTTGTCAGGTCGGGCAAACATGCTGGCAATAATTTAAAAAAAAAAACAAAAAGGCTTTAAGCATATACAAAACCAGTTAACTATGTGCAAGCTGGAATTAATGCCAAAAAGGTATCTCAAATATTGAATGCATTCGTATAACTGCATGCATGCAAGGCAATAGGAAGCACTGTAAGCCCAACTAGAAACTGCCAGGCGTACACGTTCACCAATGCGTGCAACGGCGCGACTCGTTTAGAAATCGGTTACGTAGCTACGCGGAAGCGCGCATTCCAAGTAATCGCGCATAAATGATGTTCTTATTTCATATTCACTTTTCACATTCTGGTTTAATGTTGTGGCAGTACGAGCTGGAAGTGTGAAATAACTGCACACTGGCAACACGAAACAAAATTTGTGGAAGCAGGCAAGGACGCATTTGTCGCACGTTATGGTACGTGTGTGGCGAATGCGTGCTAACGTGCGATACAGCGGTTGATAACGCAACTGTGGTTCGAACCATAGATCATACGAGATCCCCAGCTGGAAACAGCGTAGTGCAAAAGATCAGCAAACATCTACCCACTTAAAGCAAAAGCCCCTTGCGAATGCCACTCGATTATACGATAACTATTCGGCACAATCGATCTAAACTTGCTGCGATGATTGATCACAATACCTTTGAAGCATGACGTGAAATTCTTCATTCTGGAATCGTCTAGAAAAAGCTGCATGCCAGAAGACAAATTGTCAACACAACTTATTCTCGTTAGGCAGCTGTTCTACGTGAGAATAGGGCGTACCATTCCTTGATGATCAATAAAATAGAAGTACTCCCTTGAATATTCTTTCGTAGCCTGGCCCTGTTCATAATGAAGGTTTCTAATAACGCCACGACTTGGCAGTTTACGGTGCAATTTCCAGCATAAAGCGCGCCACCTAACCATTCTTCTCGGATGTGGTAAATGCACGATTTAAACTGCTCCAATCAGTTACTAGCAAAGAAGCGTGCGTGCGCGACTCCCGATCACATCGACTGGACGATCACGCCGCTTCAAAGGATCGTTTATCTAAAAACTTAGTTTGGCATACAACCTGAATGCACGAGTATAAAGAATGCCACTGCGTACAAATAAGCGTGCATATAGTAAACCTTTGGTAACGTTGCGAAGAGTATATTTATTCAAATTTTTACTACATAATAAAATACAATTTTAGATGTTGTATTATTTAGTAATTTTACGTTTACAACATAGAATTTTAATTGAAAGACATCGTTCAATATATCGTTTGTGCGCGGCCTGCCATCTGGTGGTTGCATATATTTTTGTGGTCAGTTTTCGGAGCTTTCGCTACCAGAAGTTTTCTCTATGCCGTGCGCTACATCCACGGCTGTCCTGCGAGGCGGGCGAGCCTTTTTTGTTTAGACCAATCACGTTGCAGGATTTTAAAACTGTCGTACAGAGGGAGCAGCTGTCTGCAGTCAAAGCGAAGCGCTCTCGGTCTGGATGTGGCGTTCCACAACTGGAGTGGGATTAACATCGCGTGCTGTGTGTGGGTTATTCGGCGTCGTGTATTTCTCTGAGCTCTGCGGACACTTCGACGACTTTATCGCCATGTCTCAATCGTGGTTGACACCTTAAACAACCGAATGGCGTGACGTACCAAGACAACCTAGCGTATCATGCGTGGTCAACTGTTCATGTGTAAGAGGCCAAATTTTTGTGTAGGATTACCTTTTGATTTCCGGGACTAACGACGATGGCCAAAGCAACAAAGCGAGCATGGAAACTTCGTAAGTAATATTTCCAACTATACGTTGTAAGGAAAGCGGCAGCTTTGTCTGCTAGTGTGACATTTTGTGTTAAAATTTAGTATATATATATATGCAACGGCACCATTCATTGATTCGTTGTTCTCGAAGTGATCGGTGACCATGGTTCATTGCATACGTATTATTGATTACGTTGCTATCGTTCTGGTTAACAATGGCATATTTTGCCGAGAAACCCCTCGCGTTACGTGAAATGGCTGTTCAGCACCGCAACTCGCTACATCCCGGCGCGGGGCTTTAAGGTATTGTTTGCAAGCGTGTGCGGTCAAGTATTTATTTCCGTGATACCTGAGATATGAGGGTCGCACAATACAGCTGTTTTCGGCGGGTAGTTCACAGTGCTGCCGGTGTTCACGAACTTCATTTTTTTTTACCACCTTCGCATAGGTCCTTCGGACACTGCAGTTTTGGCACTGGCTGTATAGGTAAATTTGTTAACCTAGTGGCCGATATGATAAGCCGTGAATTGTAGATGAGTGGACGTCGTTACCGTATAGATTTATAGAATGGCTTGATTTCTCCAAGAAAGTCGTTCGCACTTACGACGGAAATAAAATAATGAAAGTAACGCAATTATACTTAAAATGTATGAAAGCGACACCATGCGGTCGTCTTAGCTTTCCCCCGCACATTTTAATGGCAGTAAATTATTTTCTGTTTGCTTAGATCAACGACTTCATCGCGCTTTTAAGAGCAGCGCTAGGCTGGTGCGTTTGATCTCTGCGGTGCACCGCTTACTCCGTGTGCAAAATGATCTTGCATTTTTGTCCGGAAACGCGGGAACGGTCACATTATTCATACTATTATATTTCTTATTTAATTCGTATCCATACCCGGAATCGAAAGGAACGCGAATGTCGTGAAGTTTCCCTATAGCGAAATTCAAAGGAGGCAGCATTGTCTTTGCGCTGCTGATAGATAAGACGTCTTAATTAACATACGTACAATTCTGAAAGAAAATTTTTAGAAATGGTAGCCTTGTCGATAAGTGACATTCTTGCGGCAGGTGAATCTGCATGTCGACCTTACGCATCTGATGCTTAGGAAGGCATGTTCACATTCACCTGTTGCATGTGTTCTTTCGTTTGCATGATACCTTTCAAGAACCGCCTCTTTGCTCGAAAACTGAACTAGGCTGGACAAATTATATATATATATATATATATATATATATATATATATATATATATATATATATATATATATACTTAGTTTGGCATACAACCTGAATGTTTAGTGCAAATACAGGACCACGAACTTTTGGAAATATGTCCTTGCTTGACGTTTCGGTTGGTGGACCAGCCTTCGTCAATCTTCTGACGAAGGCTGGTCCCCCAGACGTTAAAAGTAGATGTATTTCCCAAAGTTAGTCGTGTGCCCCCCCCCCCCCCCACACACACACACATATATATATATATATATATATATATATATATATATATATATATATATACATATACACACACACACACACACACACCTGCCCATACCACATATGCCCATACCTGCAGCCTCCCGTGTTTTCCCGCCTTGTAATCGCTGATCAAAAAATGATGTGCAAAAGCATTACAAGCCAAGTGACACCAGTGATTATTTGCTTCTTTAAAATAATCATTTGACTTCACCAGATGTACAGTGTAATGTGGCACTGTATGTAGTGAACGAAGCAGCACCGCATTTCACATACTGGCTTGGAAACGCCTTCTGGCTAGTGGCTTTTACTGCCAGGGCCCGTTTATACCAAGCAAGGCACTGCGCACATGTGCATACATCCGTAGAGGCACGACCATAAGCATAGAAGCCGGGCGACGTGCTGAATGCTTGGCGTGAACTCTCGCAGTATAAGGCGTGCTAGGCCGCGTCCAGCGTGGATCCATACATGTCAACTAGTAAAAGAGAGAAAACGATCAGTTTTCAAATGGTGTTTTTGCATCCATGTATGCAGTTCTCCGTGTCTAAATGGATACGTAATGAGTAGCCGTGCCGAATCTTGCACAATTACAGAAATACGGCTCTCATTGGGTAATTACGAGTACAGATCTGAATACAGATGGATTGGTATACCCATCACATGCAATTTTGAATCACAGTTAACATCACTTTCTCGCTAGGGTTTCCTGCTTCGGTCACGGTCGAAACGTTGCTGCAGCAGATCGAGTGCCGCTGCGGCAGTGTATTGTGACTGTCGCACGGGCAGTTACGGTTTTAGCCCAAGTCGATATGCATCAAAGTTCTCGAACACGAGCTAAGTGTGCTTGAAATTGACGTGTATCGCCGACAAATTTGCATTCTTTTCTGTCTTCATCGATCCTTAAGCACAAGTGCTCACGTGACAGCGGGATAACGCTACTGCGATTGTTCGTTACATCAACCTGGCTTATGGGTTGCGCTGTCCTGATTGAACGTGACTTGCCCGTTGCATTTGGTCAATTATCAGCGGTGACTATATTAAGTGAGACTCTACCTGGATCCGGTAGTTTAACAGGCAATTGTAGTCAGAGGACGCGCGTACGAAAAAAACGATGTATTTCCTACGTTTCAGCCTGGGCCCGGCCTTCAAGATTTTATGGGGTTTCACTTGCCAAAAACACGATCTGACTATGAGGCACGCCGTAGTGGGGGGCTCCGGAAGAATTTGGACCACCTGGGGTGCACCTAAATCTATGTACACGGGTGTTCTCGCATTTCGCCCCCATCGAAATGCGGCCGCCGTGACCGGGATGTGATCCCGGGACCTCATGCATGGCAGCCCAACTAAGCAACCACGGCGGGTCGGGGCCTGGCCTTCGTCAGCGAATATACGTACATAATCCTTTAAAGAGATGGCATCGTCGCCTGGTGTAAACATTTCATGATAGTTTATTTAGCGCTTGATGTAGCGCAATTCTTTTCCTCGCGTAATTGTGCCATTTGCTGTATTTTTTTTTCCGTCTCGCGAGCGGAAGTATCATATCTGTTGCGAAATTGGTTATCTCGCAGACCCTGTTATCCGCTCGTCCTGTGTGTCGAGCGCGCTTCCTCGAGAGGCGGCAAGATTTTCATTCCGTATAGCGGTAATCGGGTGAACAAAATATTGCTCAGTTGTTTATCCATACTTTATTAAGTAAGTCGTATAGGCAGGAAGTGGATATGCTGTCTCAGCGTACGCTGCGTGGACTAGTTCGCAGGAGTGGACTGAACTTCGAATGTACTGAACTTCGATGTGTCAGTTTGTGGCGCAGTTATGGGTTGATGTAACGCAGGTAATTTTTTTTTCTCGCTCAATTGCCTGGTTGTAGCGGTTTTGTGGCATTTCGATTGCAACTAAGCTCCTAAATAGGACTCAGAGGCTTAAGTGAGAGAAGGCTGGACTCTTGTATCTTGTCTATAAAAATAGTCATGTAGCGACTCATGTAGCAACTGTCGTTCAGAAAACCAAGCTCTACAGATCGAGTTTTTTGATTAAGGTGAACACTCCAAGAATGCCTCGCGGCTGCGTGAATTCGGGCGCACGAATTATGAGGTTCTTTTTTCCATTGCAAACTCTAGAAGCTTCCATGATGTGATGGATGTTGGCTTTGCAAGCCGAAGTACAGCCGCCGTCATGACTGTCTAGAGCGCTGTACCCCTGTGCTGTAAAGAAAAATAATAATAAAGGACCACGTTGTAGATGCTGTTCTAGATTCTTGTGGTTTTCCTTGGGCTGTTGAGCTCTAGCGCTATCTTCTAAACCCTAAATCTTCCCCCAAACATTAGATTATTCGTTGAGCAGCACAGCGCTCGATCGCTCTAGGCAGAGATGACGGGGGTTGTATAGTGTTGGCCCACTGCATGTCCTATGCCTAGTGAGAGCACAAAGGCATTCGTTTTATGCGTAACGAGCCCGCAAATTTATCACTGCGACAGCAAAACGCACGAGAACATTTATGCAAGCTTTTCTTTGCGCGAAAAAAAAAAAAAAATCCGGTCATAAGTTAACCGACTGGATTTCTTGGCTGATAACACTGCAGTTTATTGTCTTTGTGTGACAGTCAGCGATAAGACCTTACGAACGATCGCTGTCTACGAAAAGCTGCCAGAATTTATACTGATATTTTGTGATTATTTATAGTGAATCTATTGAATAGGGAATCTACTGAATGGTCAGGAACCACGATTTGATGAACCTTTGCTGCATCGAACCGGTTGGCCGTTGATATCTTGAAGGACACATGATAGTGCAGTGACTTATTACTGCACGTCTGCGCCATATGCCTACCAATTTTGATCACGAAACGTAAACACGGCAGCGCGCGTTTTTTTTTTTTTTTTAAATTGTTTCTCTATATGGCAAGTCTTTCATTGCTATCAAAGACGCCTGCCGGGCCGTAGTGAACTTATGCGCATTGTGCATATAACTAGCCGCATGCATACTGCGCAAGCGCGTAAGTTTTCGCGACCCGTTAGGCGTCTCTGATATTACTGAAGGCCCCACGCTTTCACGCTTGCAGTGGTCAATAGCCGTATTTTGTAAGGATTCTTCTGCTCCGATACTATTCATTCCTTATCCGTCCCACCCAGTGACTTACCTCGGTGATTGGGTTGAGGAGGCGTTTATTCGTGCGAGACAATGGCGTAGGGCAATAACAGAAAATAAAGACAATCGTCACAAAATACGTCCCAAAGAGAATGCACCCGACCACCCTCCGCTGCTTTTAACTTCGAGCTCCACTGTCGTAGTTTTTGAAGGTGTCATTTAGGAACGGCACAGCACTAAAAGTAGCGTTAAACAGTATAGCTTCACCGGTTGGTACAGGTACAGTACAAAACACCGACATGGGCGTGGGAAATCGCATATGTTAAGGTACACATACAGACTGGTCATCTGTGCCTGGCAGCTGTCGTCTGCAGCCTACCGCTCTGTGTCTTTTCATCGCGGTGCATTTCAGCCATGGTAGCAAAGAATAGTGTACATGACAGCTGACGGGTTCGTCGCCTCGTTCACACACGAGCTGCATGCAGTGTGGCCCCTTTTGTCTTGCTCTGCTCGGTAAATTGGGCGCACACATATAGTGGACTAGAACTTGTCGAGACACGGTGTGCACTCCATCTCGCGCCTTTCTTCGTTCGGCGGACCGCCGATGCTGGCTGATGCCTGTGAAGCGAACAACCAGTGGCGGGCACTTGAGGACCTTCTGTAAAACGTCATGGGGAAAGAGGCTTCGAGTTACCGCGGTGGCGGCTATGTCTTTTGCGGTGGATCGCCGCTGCTCGTGCGCGGAAGAGCCATTGTTTAAATGGCCACGTGAAACCGTCGGCACTAGCAGCAGCTGCTGCGCCACTGCTGCCACTAACTTCCTCTTTCGTTGTCTTAGCCCTGTGTTTATGAGACGTTGTCGAATTCGGCCATGTTGGCGTTTTCAGCCAACCAGAGAGGCCGTAGCAGCTCTGTGGGCCAATCAGAGCTGACAAGACGGCGAATACGACAATATTGCGGAATTTGACAGTGCCTCGAATAGCGCCCCGGGATCTGCAGACGCCCGTTCCGTAGACTGTTATAGTATATACGCGGTGGCAATCATCGGATAAGCGGATGCATGCAGTGTACAGCACAGAGTTCCGTACCACGTTTACTATAGAGGGCGATATGGTGCTTCAGCCAGCATGGGAATTATGGGTGGTATACATATGTATTTGTCTAAACTTCGTCCTTGTAGAAAACCTAAACATGATCAATAGTTAGTACTATAATAGCCAGACGTCTAAATTTAGCGAAAGGGTCGCTACATACCCGCCGTGGTTGCTCAGTGGCTATGGTGTTGGGCTGCTAAGCACGAGGTAGCGGGATCGAATCCCGGCCACGGCGGCCGCATTTCGATGGGGGCGGAATGCGAAAACACCCGTGTACTTAGCTTTAGGTGCACGTTAAAGAACCCCAGGTGGTTCAAATTTCCGGAGTCCCCCACTACGGCGTGCCTCATAATCAGAACTGGTTTTGGCACGTAAAACCCCATAATTAATTTTTTTTTTAAAGGGTCGCTACATACGGGGTGATCAGTTCTAAGTTTTACGGAGTTTTGGAAAATCGCCGGTGGCAGGTTACATAATTCTAGTCCGCCTTGAGCTGGATTATTTAGAGAGGTGGACATTACTTGCACGAAAAACCGAAACACATTCAACTAATTAACAAAATTCCTAATTAACTTCTTAATTGCTTTATGGCACATATTGCAATTTACTAATTGTAGCCGGTAGGTTTGCATGGCGTATCCACTTGGAATGAATTTCCAGAATGAGACCTGTTTTGATATATGCACCATCAAACTCGCCGTAAAAAATTCACTGTTGTTCCACTGTAACAAAATGCATTGAAGCACATAACTAACTTGAACGCCCGTGTATTTCGTCCTACACTCTGGGAAATATCTCGAAACTGGTGTCATCCTGGAAATTCGTTTCAAGTGGACCCGTCTTGCAAGCTCACCGGCTACAATTCGTAAATTGCGATATGTGCCGTGAAATAATAATTAGGTACATTCACAGGCCCATCCGCATTCGGAACGGAGCCAAGAGCGGCGGGCAAGGTGTTGTACCACTAGAGTTCAACGTGTGGGCTTGCTTATTCTGCCAGCATAGAGACTGGGCATGTCACTTCGACCAGCAGCCCCTGCACCTCGAGTTATGAAATTACGCCCGCTAATTTGTATTTTTTTTTTTCGCCCGATACAAGCTTTTGGGGGATGTCAGGGGTGGCGGCATCGGGTCCATCTGGGCGTTTCGCGTACAGAAGGACGCGATGGGCAGACGGCTTCACGAGGAAAGAGTAAAATTGAACTCTATTAAGGGCTCATGTGCGGGAAAACCGTCATTTCTAAGCCAATGCCATGAAAAGAGTTCGTCTTGAGCGCGACTCACTCTTACACGGACGTGATAGTCACCGTACAGGTGGCGAGGATGCAGAGCTCCTTGTGTGTTCAGCTCTGCAGCTTTCACGCCTATTGTTTTGCTGAGTGGCAGCTCGCGGTTTGTATCGACATGCATAAGCGTGCCCTCGAATGCTTCTCGGACTTTCAAAACATGCTGACTGTCGGCTCTGGCTGATACCGTGGATCTTGGCCTTCGTCGACAGGTGGAGGGCAATGAGCAGAGCAAAAAAGTGGGCGGCAACGTGCTCCTCACGGGGCGTCGCTCGGAAATCCCCGCGTTAACGAATTTCGAGAATTGAGTGAACGCAAGTTCGTAAGCTCCGCTTTCATCCGGGGCTAGCTGCAGGGTGTCTTGAAAGTCTTTCCCTCTGACCTGCGCTCAGTGGTACGCATATCTTCCAGACAGTGACGCGTATGCCTCCAAGTGTGGCATTATTGAAAACTCTGCATGCGAGCATGTCTCTCTGATGGCTGGAATTTCTTTTGTGCGATGTTTTCCCGCTGTGAGCGTGATAAGTTGCATTGCTTGCGCTCCAAGACTGCGGGCACACCCTCCATTCTCTTCCACGGCGTGAACGCATTGGGGCACCCGATTTGCCAGATTGCGCTATACGGGTGGGCCGTGCACTGTCTCTCGCACTCTGCAGACGTCGTGTCCAGCCCTCGTTGCACAAAGGCGCATGCAACAACGTGTGGCTGTGTCCGTTGGACACAATGTCTGCATTCACTCACAAGGTATACTCCCTACGAACTAACACTATCTAGCTTGACTTCAATAAAAGTAAAGTAAGGCGTCCTTTTCAACAGTTTTTATAGACGAGTTTTTTTTACGCGCAGCCAGGACTCAATCGTAGATATCGCAGAAAAACAAAAATCTAGTGTTTGGCATTTGGTGGCTTTGGTCAAGACAATCAAATCGCTATGATCCTTGCTGCGTGTTTGTTGCTCTACTCCGCATCGGAATTAGCGTACTGATAACTATATACGTCTCCGCGAAGAAGGCTCAGACGCCGTCTCTGTATGCAAAAGGGCAGTGGCTTTTAATTACCACATCACAATGTATACAGTATTGCGCTACAGTTTGCTGATTTTCTGGCAGTTTTCGTCGTTTGCCTATGTGCAGTACACGGTGTATAGGGGCATATTCTGAATTGTGATATCCCAGCTTGGCTGGCAGGACAATGCGACAGTCGTTGAACCGTGCTGCTCGTGCCTTGAAGTGTCCGAGTTCTTGCCGCTTGTGCAGACGAGAACGACGAGCGCACTCGGTTCGTTGCTTACGGAAGCGCGCCGCGCACTAACACGGGTCCAGGCAGCGAAATAATAATAATAATAATAATAATAATAATAATAATAATAATAATAATAATAATAATAATAATAATAATAATAATAAAGAATAACTCGTTTTCACGCCTTTCTTGGTTATCTGGATATGTCTTTTCCTGATTTTATTTTTTCTTTTTTCTGTTAATAACGACGCGATTTTGGTGCTCTTGCTGGTGCTGGATCTGCATTGTTTTTAGAACAGATATTTCCAGTATAGCGCAGTTGTACGGTTACAGGCCGCTGAAATCTTGTTTGTCGTTTCACGTAATCTTGTAATTTGTAACTTCATCAGTCTCGTTATTTAGGTGGTTTTCTCTATAGCTTAACGGAACGGTGGTATCACCCTTCTCATATTCGTTATCAG
Organism: Dermacentor silvarum; assembly: GCF_013339745.2. NCBI lineage: Eukaryota > Metazoa > Arthropoda > Arachnida > Ixodida > Ixodidae > Dermacentor > Dermacentor silvarum. The sequence continues at coordinate 54,639,485 of NC_051154.1, read as the reverse complement.
ATTTACGTGCTATAGATGTTTCTTACCTGAACCGTCTTGTATGTTGTGAAGGGGTGGACTGATAATAAGATGAAGTCAAGCAGCCACTGTGTACGATGGGGGGAAAGCACTTCAAGTGTAGTGGCTCGTCCGAGAGGAACCTGACCCGTTATTATATACCCGTAGGCTCTGTCGAGCTGGAAGACTCATGCACGAGCACCCTTACCTTTCTGATTATTCGTTGTTTATCTATAGCTGATTCTCCCCGTTCCATTTCTCGTTTTTTCATTCTAAATGCGAGCGCTCGCGTGCGCGTGTCAAGGGGGGCGTGTTGACTGGTCAACGCTCTTCTCCCGACGGTGGGTCGGGCGGTGTGCTGCTATAGCGGGCCTGACCGCGGTGATCTTATCTATAGCATGCATTATTCGTTACGTATCCACGTCGGGAATCTGATTGTCTTTTCAGCTCTGTTCACTGCCGCGGGCGGCGCTGTCGTTTTATGTCTCCGCGGACCTGTTTCGGCTCACTCTAGCGGTGCCTCGTCACTTTCGCCTATCGGATTGCATTGTGCGGTGGTGTGGAGTGGCCGTGCTTCTAGCGTCGGTGTCGCGTTCCGCCCCTGCAACCCGAACGTGAGCCGCTCTCGTTGCAGTGGGAGCTGCCGGTGCATGGTGTGCCGTTGCACGGGCGTGCGCGCGATCGCAACAGCGGATCTCCGTGCTTGCACCACAGCCGTCGGCTGGCGTGGATGCTGCACGCAGACCTGGCGGCGCCGTGCGCGAAACGTGGCGTGCAACCGCGACAGCGTGGCGGGGACGCGTCGCCGCTACCTGCGCCAGCATTCGCCACGGGCGTGGGTGCCAGCGGTGCAGGTCCTTCCGAAAGGGCTCGCCGCCGTGGCGTTGGAACGGCGAGAAACGTTTCTCCTCGAAGTAGTGGCACTGCTTTGTCATCAGTAATTCTGCCCCCCCCCCCCCCCCCCCCACACACACACACACACACACACTCCGAAACAAATCACGGGTATTGGGAACTTTAGAAATATCGAACTCGATCTCGCCGCATTGAGTGCGACTTTCGGTGTTCCCTCGATACTGATTCCTTCATCTCATAAGGGGGGTGGCGGGGACGGAGAGAGGCACCCCCACCCCCTTCCCTAAAGTATTTTGCGTTCTCGAACCGTTTAGTCTATTTCTAAAGCTCCCTGTCATGCACTGTAGTCTACATCTGCTTGCTGGATAGCTGTACCGCCCACATCGATACCGTTCGCGGCGCTTATGCAGGTTACGGTCGGTTATCCGGTTCCTCGGTATCGTATACAGTCTCTGATGCTGTCTGAGCGTTTGTATATCAGAAATAAATGCGAAAGTGGCGCGATCTTCGAGCGATCATGGAGGACACGCTAGCACCGTTTCTCGCAACTTTTGTGCCGATGAACGTGTTCACATTATTTCGTTGTTATAGAATGCGCAAATCAAACAGGAAGTAAAAATGCGCCTATATATCGTGGTCAGCCACCTCGAGCAAAAGAAACGCAGCTGTCATTACAGGTAAATTGCGAGAGAAACCGTCGGCCTGTTGAGTCAGTGTATGATACTATACGCATTCGGAAAAGATGAATGGCTTGCATTATTAATCAACACGAGTAAGGCGAGACTGTCATGATTTGTATTAAGTTTCCTGGCTGCTGAGTGTGAAATCGCGCAGCAACTCACGACCGCAGTGCCCAGTTTGCCCGCTTTAAAAAAAAAGAAAAAAGAAAAGGGGGAAAAAAGGGGGGGGGGGAGGTGCATAGCAAAGTAGTGCTGGTTTAGGCACATTGTCCGGCATTTAGTTTCCTTTTTTGCCACTTCCCACGCAACCACCGTGTAAAAATTATTGTATGTCTGAATGAGTGAATGAATAAAGAATGAGTATAGAGCCACAGTGCTTTGATTTCAGTGTACTTTAACAGGGGCCCCATTTCGTCGAAATAAGGTCGGAGCCCTCAGCCGTGATTTCTGTGAGAGCCCAGGGGCAGCTTTGAGGCGCAAAAGCCAACCAGTCACTCGCAAACGACTTTGCCACAGTAATTTTAACACGTGTTTTAGCACACTTCCTTATCGGTATACTGTGCTCGGTACGCAATTTTGTCATACTTTTGTCAGATGGAAGTTCGATATGTTTATAATGGTGCTACATTTCTGTGTAATGCTTTGAATGACAAATTTTTGTTAGCTGAGTCTCTTTGAACGCGTTATTTTAGAGACGTGCTAATTTTTTTTTCTTTTTTATGTTTTACAATGTCAAGTGCTTTAGATATAGCAAAAACAGAGCGGGTTGCGAGCTGTCCATGTCCGTGTAAACTGGTAGCTTGCAACCCGCTTATTTATTGCAATAAACTGAAGGGATGTTAAGCTGGTGCATAAGGTCTCTTGTCAGACGTCTTTCGTTTAATAAAATGAGAAAATTAAACATCTTGACACTTCTAGACCAGTGAGAGACGCTGTATACTCGTGTCCAAAAATACGCATCTGAAGACGAACTGATGGGAAAAAATCTGTGTAGAAGACGATATTCTAGGCTCAACTTAGGCTGCGTTATACGCGCCGTGCGGCCAAGAGCGATGAAGGTTCCTGCACTCTACAAGAGCTGTACAACGTGATGCACCTATCGGCAGTACATCGCACAGGTAGGGGCGAGCCTCTAGCTGCCTACAGCGTTAACGTCTATTTTTATGTTCAGTTCTGTGCCTGAGTCAGCTCGAGGACTGGGTCTCACGCACGGACTGACAGGAGCAGCTGCTCAGAAGCTCTTTCTTGAGGCGGCCCCTCCTCTGCTAGCGTGCTTCTGACGTCACCGACAAACACTTGCGGACACGGGGCGCTGCCTGTTGCTGCGCGTGCGTCTGCGCATGTCGTGAATAATGTCGTCGCAGGTGTCCAATTCATTGGTTTCGTGCAGTGGGGAAATTGCGAGCTTTAAGATTACGTTCTTAGCACGCCGTGAATATAGCGTGCATGGCTTGTGACAAGACACCGCGCCGTAGCTTTGACGTCATCTTGTATACTTGTAATGACACTCTACACGGATCTAATAAAATCATTTAAGGGTTCACAGGAATATGGAGAATATGGCAGTGGGTGAACAAGAGAGGCCTCGCGCTTATGTGCCTCTCACATTGGTTGAGAGTTAGTTACCGAGTAGCGCGCGCACCCAGGATCTCTGCCGGGGGGCGGGGGGGGGGGGGGGGAGCAAGCACTTTGCATAATATGCAATTTACTTGCTTTAGCCAGAGGAATCCAACAGAAAATAAAATGCCTAATAATTATATAATAACAACACCAAGGATGATGACGATGTTTATTTCTTCAGCGTTTTACTCAAAGTCTTGAAAGAGCTTGATAGAGCCAAGAAGCCGGTCTACAGAGCAGTGCACGTGGTCACCCGTTGAAGCTCTTACCTAAACGGTCGTGGCAGCAGTGAGTGGTGGCAGTGTCTGAGGAGGTCACTTATGGAGTGGGAAAACTCGGGAATGTCAGTAATAGCGTGGATAGAGCACCAAACTCGGCCTCAGGGGGGGTTAGAACCCCTGACCCCCCCCCCCCCCCCGGTCGGTGCGCCACTGGAGTTACCTATCTATATAAATGTTGCCGAAAACCGTTAAATGTTAAGATGTTAATATCATTTGTTGGCTCTGAAGAAACGTTCCCTTGTCGGAACGTTGGCTCCTGCCTGAAGGTTTCCTCGTTCGCCCGTTGTTGATTGTATACACACGAATGTTTCACAAGATGGCCCCTGCGCAGTGCCAGAATTTACGCTCGGCGACCATTTTTTTTTTTTCCTTTTGTGAATTGCACCATTGGCGTTTAAAGAATCGATGTTTTTTTTCTTTCTCTCTCTCTCTATTTTTAAAGCGAGGTGAGCGCTGAAGCTGGATCCTGACTGCAGCTCGCGAGCCCGTATTGTTTGTCACCCCTCACACGGTCCCCTGCGTTGAGGCGAACCTGCCGGAAGCGACAGTGCCCGTCGCGAAGCGCAAGCGACACAGTATAGGCTTCAGCGTAAACGCAGACGTTAGTGTCAGTTCCACGAGCGCATCAATGCCTCGTCGAGCCGACGTTTGTTAATACCAATTTGCGTGTGCGAAGCGGACGCCGCAGACTTGAAATGAATGGATATTGAATCTTGTATTCCGCCATTATTAATTTTGAAGAGAGCGCACTTTTATTTCTGGTTCGAATCTTCTTCCTCCTCCTTTTGAGGCAGCGTAGAAGATAGGCCATGGAAATGGCAAAAATAGACACCTATAGTGCTTTTCTTATTGTAAAGGTGTGTACCGCGTTTCAACTGCTCAACAGTCAGGTTTAAAACACGGGTTGTGTATTTTTTTTTGCATTCGCAGCGAGTCTCTCGTTAGCACATCCGCAACATGCCAAAATATATACGTTGTACAATGAAGCATGGGTTGTACCTTGTGGAGGCGCTCCAGCTGCGTCTGCCGACGGAAGCATTGTCGGTGCATGCATTGTGCAGGCTGGCAGATATAGGGATCAGCGCTGTGTTCCGCAGCTGCGCTGCGGCGGCAAAGCCGGACGCTTCCAGACGGGGAAAAAAAAAAAAAAAAAAAAAATTAGATCGCGCGATGCACGTATGACCATTCTGGGAACATTAGGTTTCCTGTTTCTCGGCGTTTTCGGTAACGTTAGCTTTGTTTAGCGATAGTTACCAGAGAGGCCAAACACGACGGAACAGCTATGAGGGTAAATTAGTGGCACTGGTGAAGCTTTAGTTCCAATCTCTCTCGCGCGCGGTAATTTGTGCTGCAAAATTAGCTTGGTGTGACTTGGCTCCTCGGCGACGCATGTATATAGATTTCGGTTGTTCGTGGGCAGCGGCTCTCTGCTCTTCCTCTGGTGTCTGGGTACTGAGTAATACCCCGAGGCCGTTTCTAGGGAGCGACTTCGGCGGAGAGGCCGTGGTGATTCATCCTGCGCCTTGACTGTACTTTGGAGAAACGGTGCGGTCAAACGTCTCGATCCGATAAAGAAACCGGCTTATTGCAGACGGGAATAGCGCCGAAACCTGCGTCCTGTTAAAAACAGAAAAGAAAAAAAGTTACTTTTAGTTGGCGTTGGTCGTAAATGTACGACGCGTAGGTTGATTCCTGTGAGCTATGCGTCATTGGCTTCTAATTTATCAGGGCAATTGAACTTGACTTCAGACCGTTGTCCGACAGCTTCCGGATATGCAATTGCCAACGAGTACGATAGCTTTTTTTTTTTTTTTTTTTTTTCTTAAGCGAAGCCTACTTTCCCGGGTTTGGTGTGGCTGCCTGGCGCTAGGTCAGTCGTTATCTCGGCGGATATATCAGTGCACACACACACAGAGGTTATATGAAAGTACCCGCGAAGTGTCTCATATTATCCTTGTATGCTGACCACGTATGCACACCTCTGTTCAGCATTAAAAAAAAAAAAAAAAACCTTCCCACATAAAATATGGACATATAATGTCGGCTCACAGGCATCTCTAAAGCCCACCGATCTGTTATTGCAATGGTGAATTATGTTTAACGGGTTCTTTGATTTACTTTACTTTCTTTGATTTAGCCACTTCGTATGTGTCACTGTGTGTGTGCCCATTCTTGGCCATTCCGCCAGAATGGGTATGTCCCACTGTGACATAATAGGTACAGAATCACTTTATGATGCCGTACCTCAGTGTCGTACCTCACTGTCATCACCCTTCCCTCAACAATTAAGCATCGTACATTGTCCCAATTGCGACATCGCTGCGTATACGTCTCACAGTGTGCATCCACCTGATTTGATATTTGCATTTCGCCATAGCTTGTGAATGATGCAGTGCTTAGACATAACAATTGCACGACAATAAAGTTGGGACATTTTTGGTGGACAAACGTAAAACATTGCATGAGATTACGCGTTGCATCGGAGAAAAGTAGACAGAATTGTATGCATCGCCGTTAGCTGTACATCATTTAACTAACCGCTTTACTTATGTTTCGCTTTACATAGATTCTAACAAGTCCGTTGGTTTTTTTTTTTTTTTTTTTTTCACCACCTTATGCGCGCGAACTCATTGGTGTGCTTCGCGCAGGTTGTTATGAGCGACCAGCTCGGAGTTTTTGGGCCCATGTGCGGTTCACTACGATAGCAGGCGCGCTGTTTTATGCATAGCACGACAACTTCGTTGTCATACTCCTGTTGCGCATCTTGGCGCATATCGTCCGACGCTTCTTCCCGAAGGCCTGGTGGCAAGGTGAAGACGGCGTTTCTGTTGCGGCAAGCGATGCGTGCGCAATTGTTTTCGCTCCACAAGTACACATGCACGATGGCTGTCACCTCTGCGTGTACTCCCATCGGTCTCGCATAGCGAGCACAACAGCTTGTATGTACCAGTGGGCTGGACGGGGCCCATTGCGCCGCCATCCCCGAGACCGTTGGTGCGCATTCTGCAACCTTGCACGGCGTGAGTCATCGTTTCTGCGTACCTTTAAGTGCGTGGCGTTGTGTGCACGCATGCGTTGCCTGCGGTGTGTATTCGTGCTCTCCCGCGCTCATTAGTCCCTCGCGGGGAGTGTCTCGGCCCCGCGGCTACGTGTCTGGCCCGCTCCAGAGGTGGCGTCGCGACACCGCGGCCGGAGCCCCATTGGTTGGCTTTCCGGAGCGGCTGTTTCGAGCGCCTGGTCACTGGCGATCACTGCGTGTTTTACCTTGAGAAAATGCGTGAGCGCTTTTTTTTTTTTTTTTCATTTTTTTTTTTTCATTCCGTCCCTCCGGAATGCGACCTCCGCGGCCGAAACTCGAACCCGCGACCTCATGCTCGGAGCCTCCGCGGCAGATGAACGACTTGACCTGGCTTGTGTTCAGCGTCCTCATCAAGACCGCGTTATCTTTAATTCGTGCTTCTAATGCAGCCCGCTACTGTATACTTAGGCTGTGTCGCTTCGGTGCTGTGCTCTCCCTGTGGCGTTATTCGTACTGCGGCCATCTTGTTCTGGTACACACAGCGACATATACAGTGCCACGACCGGACTGAAGCTCACGCGCGCGCGTACTCCAGTCCAGCCGTGGCGGTGCGCGGTCGAGGCATGCTAGTATTTTATGGCGAAGCTGTTCAGGGAACTTCCTCGACACTTTTTCGTGCGGTGGCGTGCTCAGTACCAAGTGTCAGTCAAAGGAGCGAGAGAGCAACGCAGCTTGCATCAGAGCCCCAAATTAGCTTTGAAACTTGTGATTATCAGGAGTTATAAAATAAACGTTACCTTGCGTATACATCACTGGAATAGACAAATTAGATATAGGTGCACGTTGAAGAACCCCGATTAGCTAGTCAAAATTTATCTGGAGTCCCGTACTGCGGCGTGCCTCATAACCATATTGCGGTTTTGGCACGTAAAACCCCAGAATTTTTGAAGAACTTCTTTGTATGTTTATCTTAGCCAGCAATTCACAATTTTTGTTTATCACGTCGCGTTTTACGTTTACGTTTTTGGTCTGTTGAATTTGCACTCGGTGATACACTGTGCCCACGCATTTGTCGAAATACAACGCACACGTTACCTCCGCGTTTCGCCTTGTGCCCCTATTTCGGTGCCTGCATTTTCAGCTATTACAACATTGCTTGTTTTCGCGTCTTGTTTTAGATCCACGACGTCGAGGCGGTGTGTGAAATGTTTAGTGCGGAGATTCGAACAGGTGGCCAGGTGCGTCCCGGAAAATCGCGTACTTTTCCATATGGATGACTTGTCTATAGAGTTTGCCTTGTGCCTCCTGGCTATATTATGGGAACGGCTTGCCTGGTCGGTTGTTGTAGTGCCTTCACTCATTGCGCAACATTCGTATCGGCATACTTTTGTAACCTACACGATACGCCCTATACAAGACTGTTCCGCAAGACTTGACCTTTCGGTTACGGCCAGTGGGCGGGACTGCGCAAGCGCCTGGACATATTCCAAGATGCGCGCATGGAGGAAATATTTGCGGGGGGCTTACGTGCTGCAGCAAAGATTTAGTCTTAGGGCGAGCATATATTCGATTGTGCTGTGCCCGGAGACGACGAGATGTGGGTAGCCGCGTATATACCACGTTTTCTTTTCTTCTTAGTTCGAACAGATCTTTTTGAAAATCGCTTGTCACAGCGCTTTTCGTGTAGATCGCTCGAGAGGCGGAGATTACCTGCATGAGAAATCGCAATCTTCAGGTAGATAATTGAAGATATTTGCTTATTCACTTTACGGCACATGTGCAATTAATTGTGAAATTGAAGCCGATCGGAGGAATGCATTCGCGTTCCGGTTAACTGCTAGAGGAAGTTTTTTTGGGGAAACTGTTGACTGCAGCATCAACGTATTTTACAGCACATTTCAAGTACGGTACCTATAAGCGATGCTAGGCTTAACGATATTCACCCTAAGCATACGTGACTTGATTACTGTTTGGCTTCAATTTCTCGATTTAGGCATCTGTTCTAATGAGAATAAAAAGACAGTTAGTGAATCTGTTTAATTATATACCTGGACATTACCATTCGCCGCGCTAGTAAAGTCCACCTTTTCAGGAAATCCAGTTGGAGTCGGTCGAATAGCCCTATATGCTGGAGGCGACATATTATAGAACCACCAGTCTGTCCGACTCAAAACGCGGGCGCTTCGCGCTGTATAATGCTGACGAAGAAGTCGCTAAACATGGCGTAAAGAAGTTAGAGGTATACGTTTCGTATGATTTGCTCAGATTGTACTCGCAAATCAGTGTGTATTGGTAACGTTATGCTAATCTTCCTAGTCATCGCTAGGCTGGACAAACCCACACACACACACACACACACATATATATATATATATATATATATATATATATATATATATATATATATATATATATATACCTTTTTTGTTAATTATACCTCTTCTCAACATCGTCGCGGTTGTGTCTACCGTATGCTTATTCTGTAAGCTGACGAACTGTTCTGGCTATTACTATAATTACTATAAACTGTTCTGGTTATTACTATAAACTAAATATCCGCAACATAACTTATTAATGAAATATTTAGCGCGCACAATAGACAAGGACAGTATGAATTCGTAACAACTCGCCCAACTATCAGTTCTGCTGCAGTTTATAACTTATTAGCTTGCGGATTTTAAAATGTGGCACGGACAGATGATAATCACACGGGCGGTGAAGCTGGATAGGATGAGAATAATTCTGGCCTGAAACTCACAAGCGATTGTGATGAAACGGGTCTCTCTGAAACGAGAGCACGTCACCCGTTCTTCCGGGACGAATCGACAATGCACAAATGTCTCCTCGTTGCAACTCGCGCATCACGATTGCTTGAAAACCTATAGCAGCGGAGGGTCAGCCTCACATTTTCTTTTATTCTTCTTTTTTATTAAAAAAAAAAACAAAAAAAAAAGGCGTCTGGCCCTTGGTGTTTCACTGCTACCTTAAGCTTCACCAGGATACGGTGGTCGGAGTGAACTGCAGTTTGTTTCAAACCTCGGCTAAAGGTGCTTGTTGCGCGAGCGGCGCGCCGCTACGTGGCTGCCGGTTGCTTCGTCAATGGAAAAAAAAAAAAAAAAATCCTCCTTTGCTCGCTGGCCGGCGTCCGTATTCGTTGCGTCCCCCTCAGCCTGTCAGAGCTTAGCGAAACGTCTGCACACTTCCTCGCGTATTTGCAGTGTCAAGCCGGTTGCGTACCTACGCACTTTTCCTGTCTCCGTCGTCGTATCTGGTCGTGAAAGGAAGAACCGCGGCGTGCACCGTGAGAATCGTGTCACGACTCGCGGCGTGTGGACCGTCGTGTGCGCTGCGGTTTTTGTTCTGCGGGGAAAGCCGGCCGCCGTGGCGCACTGCCGGTCCTGTGCGGTCAGTTGGCGGACAGCTCCAGTGGCCGGCGGACCGTGCATGGCCGCCTCTGCCGGCTCCGACCTTGGGCGGCCATTACGGCGGAAGGTCGTCGTACGGGGCGCCATCACTTTCCCTTTGTTGTGAACGGCATTGTCACTCAGCGTCTTCGGTGTCGTTACCATACAGCTGCGATCTTGCGCAGAATGTATGGCGAATCGAGGTGTTGGTATACCCATCCAGTTTCCCGTTGTCACACCGGACGTGGCTGGGTGACTGCTTATTTGGAGATGCACGAAGCGAAGGACGGGTCTTTGTGCTCTCCGAGTTTCCACAATCCGTTGTTCTACTCTCCGAAGCTAATGTGTATGCCACGGCGAGATAAAGTTGACCGAAGGCTACGCCCCAAAATTTTCCATTTCCAGCTTGTAAATCGGGGCACGTTACTGGAGCTCGAAACCGTACCGCCCTAATCAAATCGAACTGGTGAGACACGATGAAAATCGGAAACGAAAAGATGAAACGCGGGAATCGTCGTAACACGCATGGTAGTGTGCGCGGCCAGCGAGCGCCTGTCCCGAGTCACATTCGAGGTCCCTCACGTTGCCACCATGCAACTGCAGCAGCCAAGCGCACTGCCTTCGCACCTGGCCTCGTGCAACGGCCGGCATTGGTGACTGCAAGGTTTCTACCAGAAAATGTCCGCCCATGATCGCCATCGCTGGCCATTGGTGTTGAGAGAAGCGAACGGGCGACCCTTTCCGGCAGGAAGCTCTCCTGGGCGGCGTCCGTCCGGTCAGCTCGGCTTTGTAGCGACGCCTGCCCAGCAGACACGGCCTTTCCGGGAGTGTCGCGTACAGGTTGCGCATGGCCTGCGGCCGGCCTTCGAGATGCATCCAGCTCTGGTTTGTGTAGGTGGCGGAACCCTCTGCGCGACACATCCTTATTTCGGCCCGTCGGCATCCGGCGGTGCGCAGGTGCACGCGGCGGGGGCCTTCGAGGGGCGCGCTGGCAGGAACAAAAGACCCATTAATGCCAAGGCGGTAGAAGCCAGCCAAAGACGGTCTCTCCTGTTCGACTGCGTGGGGATAGCAGCCAAGGTGGGATGTCTCGGGGGAAAATGCCGCGTCGACGTCGATTAGCGGCACGGTGACAACTGCATTTGTACGTGGTCGCTCACGTCAGGTGCATTTTGTCTTCTTCTCGCACCCGAGCGGGCCCGATGGGGGTCTTCGGGCTGCCGTTGAACTTTCCAGCGTTGAGGCAACTCGTGCGACCAGTTCTTCGCGTAAATATTAATAACGCGCCGTGCCTGGGCGCGCGCACGCGCTCCGTTTAAACCGCGAAGCGCGTCGAGGTTTTCTTGACTGCATCTTTCGAGCGGAACGTGAATTTGCATAGTTGGACGCTTTTCTCTTGCGCGGACTGAGGTCATACAGAGATTCAAGGTCGTCACACTCTTGGCGTTCATCTTGGCGAAGGCTTCGCGCGGTTATTCATGCAGCGCAGCCGTCGCCGCAGGATACGGACTTCAGATTTATGGGAGCTCCGAATCCAGTCTGCGTGGTACCCATGGCGACACGACGGCAAGAAATAAACTGGTGTACCGCCCCTTTCGCAGTATATATCCCTTGACTGTTTTTACTTCGGGAGCGCGTGCGTGGTGCACTTCGTGTTGACTTAGCTACGTTCCTTGTAAACGTGTTGACGTTTCTGAGCTATGTCGGATCTGGAACTAATGCTGCTGGTGGAAGACACACTGTAGCTCGTATAAACAATAGAAAGCGCTGTATACAGAAAAACAAAAGCCCATGACTATTATTTGCGTCTTGTCTAGCTATTCGTACTGCGTGAAGATAAGGGTATAGTTTATAAGCAGGGTAACAAGAAAGGCATGGTTCATAAACGTTTGCCCTGTGGCTGGTACTTTCTTTCCTTGTCTGTGTTGTCTCGCTTTAATGTGTACTCACGATAATGGTAATAACGGGCGTTTGTGTTACCAAAACATATGCTGTTAATGTTTTGCTATTACAGATGTTCTAAACCGTGTATCTTTTGTTCAAGGGTAATTGAATTCGTGGTCCCTTCCCTCAACTTCACGCGCTCCAGTTAAACTTTCACTTCAGACCTTGGAGTCTGTCATGTACTGCTTTTTCCAAATGCTTCCTAGCCCCACTGCACGAGTGACGAGCTCACGCTCACGTTGAGCTCACGCTGTGTGACGTGACTCACTTAGGCGCTTGGTGTATACTGAATGTCGGATTGCATGCCGCTGTCTCTTTCCTTCGGTTCGTACCACCCATTTGATAACGTTTGGCAAAAGTTAACTTACATCACTTTTACCGAGGCACCAACACTATGTGATCATCTCGTTTGCTGGCTCGCTCACATTTTACACCCTGATAAACTATGTGAGGGTTGGCGCCCGCGTCTCCCCTGTATTTTTTTTAAATGTTTGCATCAAATCTATTTGCATAGTACAGTAAAACCCGCTTACAGTGAACTAACGGCTATAGTGAATAGAAATGCCGGTCCCGATTACACTTCCGTAGGCGTCCATGTACGTTTTCATCCGAAACGACGTGAATAGCTGCGCCATTGAAAAAAAAAAAAAAAAAACTGTTAAAAACGGCACTTAAACCTGTCGTTTCCTGACGGTGACGGAGTAAACAATGATTACACTCACTATGGTTTTAACACACCATTTCTGTAACCACAATTTGTGGGTGCACTAGCTGCCTTGAATTCCTATCAGGCTGGTCACGGTGCTTTTCTACCAGATAAATGGTGCCGTGTAGCAGCCTGTGAATCTGCGTTTCCACAAAACGCTCATTTGAGCTATTTAGGACGCCAATCAACCTAATGAGGTAAGAATAATTTTAACGTATAGTTGCAGAAAGGGAGCTATGGTGAGCTATGACGAAGATACTGATAATAGTGACGATTCTTCCCGGTCCCAACGGCTTCACTATAACGAGGTTCTGTACTACACTGTCCCGACATAGGCGCTGTCGTACTTGATGTATGCGCGCTAGATGGGTTAATTGGTAGATGCCCCGAAGCGACATTGCAGCCCGATTTCATTGATGACTAAGTCGTTCCTCCCACCTTGTTTAACTTCCATCGAGTGGTGGCTTATGCAGCACATAAATCCTTGGGCGAGGAATTCGACCTGCGTTTGTACTACACGAAGTAAAGTTTCAATGTGGCAAAGGACGCCAACATCGCTCTAAGATTACCGTAAAGCGAGAGACGATTATGGCGTGTCTATGTATATATATATATATATATATATATATATATTTTCGCCGCACGCTTCGAGGTCTTTGGTGGGGACAAGGAAAAGCGAAATGAAGGGGGTCATCGCGTGCTAATGGCCTCTCGGTCGCGTATGAAGAAGCCCTTCAGCGGCGAGCTATTTGTGGGGAGTTAAGATTTCTGGGCGTCCAGCGGCCGCACACTCTCGCGTGCTGACCTCGACTTGTCGCTGCTGGACGTGCCTGAAGAAGGCGCCGCGCGTGTTCGTGCCGCCGTCGCCGTCATAAAGGCGACCGGCGCTGTTCACGCCTGTGCGGGGATACGCGGTTCGCAGCGGCTGCCGGTGAACGGGAGAACAGTGGTGCGGTGTTGGCAAGTCCTCGTCGAAAGCGCAAAACGGTGGATGTTAATGGTTGCAGTGTGGCCGTTCCTTTTTCCGCGCTTTGTTCTGACGCATTTTACGAGCGTTCTTTCTTTTTGGGCACGACGCTGAGGCTGAGCCCGTTCTGCAGATCTTGTCATTGCTTTCGTGAACCGAGAAAAAAAAAAAAAAAAAGTGCTTCTGGTCGCGGCATCCAGGAGACTTACCGCAGCACAGTAGGATGCTCCTTACAGTCACTTTTTTTTTCCCCTATTTCTTTCTCTGCACTCGAACGAGACTGCACATGTGGTGAATCGTCGATTGAATTAAGCTCCGCGAAGGCTAGATCGCGTAACGTTTTAAGCGTCAACCCGGAGAATACTTACAACAGCGACGATGAAGGCGTTGCCGCCAAGGGTTTCTATTTTGACCTGCACGTTACGGCCTGGCCATCTTGTCGCTCGGCGGGATATGTTCTATAGGAGCATACCTGTGCACGTGTCCCATTCCGCGCTGCTGGCGATGAGAGCCCTTTCGTGTTGGCCGCGTCCGACCTTGGGCGTCTCAATGCCACCGGCATATTGATGGCGGCTGCTTCCCTTTCGCGATCACCTTCATTAGCGGCGGCACGCGCCGCGCTGGTGATTGTCTCGCCGTGATGCCGTACGCCGCCGGCGGCAAACAAATTTTTTTGGCTCCCGTTTCCACATTGCGGAGACTCCTGTTCCCTTTGTTTCCTGCGCTGTACCACTGTTCCGGCGCGAGGGAAGGGACTGGCTACCGTCGGCTGCGCCAGCGAGCCTCATTGGTTTCGTCTCCATTAGGGAGTTCCAGAAATACCGAACACATAGTTGGCGCACGCCTATCCGCCCTGAGTACACAATAACTCTAAGCCGTGCCTAATTTTTGCGCATGCACAGTGACGCTATAGCTATTTCTTGAGCATGCTTTGCCACGTGCATGTGCAAAATTTACTTTTGAGTCATGGTATAGTTCGGCCTGTGTACCTTTCAATCCGATGATCAGTTCTACGGGATTTTCTATTCGCTACTGCAGTGACTACAGCGATGACCTACTTGTATAGGGTGTCTGCCTCGTGTTCTCGAGAAAGTGTGAGGTTTGAGTCCTGTTCCTTCCATGTGCCCGCCATTTCGCTCAGCACAGGGCGATTGGTTTTCAGCTGTGTTAACTGGAAGTTGACCGCGGCCGCCTCGAGAAACGCGCACACGAACGAAATGGTATAGGACGCTTCTTGCAAATTCATTAGCGCATGTTGCGGAGCATTCACTGCGGTGCTTGGAAATGAATTTTGTGCCATGCGATTAACTAGGTATGCGGGAACCCTGTGCTGAAGCAGAAGACGGAAGACACAGCGTACGATTCCTCTTGTGATCTCGCGTACGACCTGTCGCACTATAGCAACCGCTTCCAACAAGTTTTTTTTTTTTTCCCCCACCAGGTGTCATCAGGTTCCAACAACCGGCGCAGCCTTCTTTCAAACCCTTCGCACGTCGTATTGAGCGCCGCGTCGTGCCGTCTATCTCCTCTTTGATGCTGAGCCACCGTGAGAATGCAGACCTTTGGAAAGATGACCGGAGGAGGCGGGCTGACGTTCTTCTATTTTTTGCTGTTTCTCAGCCCATTACGAATTTAAGCTTCGTGCTGTCCTTTTTTTTTTTTTTTAACGAAAAAAAAAAAAAAAAACATGCTCAAGAGCCGAGCGTTCTGCAATTCTTTGGTCATACGAGCACGATATATTACGCCACTCTTACCGAAGAAAGTCTACATCACAAAAGTGATTGTTCCATTGAGCTGTAGCCGAGCGCTATTGTCCAACCCACTCACTTCATAACCACTTAGTATTTGTTTTTGTTTTTTATCAAATGCTAACCTTCAAAGCACTTCGGAAAAACATCCCACGCATTAGTGCGTCACGCCGTTACTTCAGCCATGGATATTTTTTTTCTTTGTCCCAGTACTTCCTGGCGGCCTGCTGCGAAAGCAACCTCACCGCCCCGAGCGCTCTAGGACACATGTGTTGAGTCATGTGCGACCGCCGCATATATAGGAACATTGCGGTCGTCGCCGTATTTGAAAGTTACACGGTGTACGTGGTCTTTATGCGAAAGATATAGTTTTGTTGCGCGACTCATTGTGCAAATTCTGCCCTGCATAGTGCGCTACAATCTGCATGTAATGACCCTGATTTATTTAGCATTCTGGCAGTCGTAGCCATTAATTCAGAAGTCAAGCCATGGTTTTGAACTTGATCAATGGCATAAATGCGGGCGTGTTCTGAAATGCTTTGTTAGCCGACTAAGGTCGAAGCAATGCTCGTATCTAGCCAATCAAATGATGCTCCGTACAGACGATGGCCGAACCTCCGTCTTGCCGCGAATAGCATAGAATAGGGGGCGCTATTTTCTTCTGAATAGACTCTTTCAGAAATGGTCGCGATTGCTGCATGCATGGCGCTAATGTGAGGGCCTGAACATTTGCGGTGTCAGGCTTTGTCTGCGTGCAAATGAGACAGACGTTTTTATATGAACTTGGCATTTGTAGGACCTGAGTCAAAACTTGGAATAAGTGCGCACTGTGAACGCACGTGCGCGCGCCCCAAGAAGCACACTGCTGTGTTCACAGCTTCCACTATCTGTGTAGACATGTTTTATTGCTGAACAGTCTTCACAACAAACGTGACGGCTGTGCTGAAGCGTGCTATACTATCGAAGAGCAATTTGAAAGTGTCTCGCACGCCCATAAATCTACAGATAAGAATGTATTTGCAAAGCGAGGCAGTCGACGTCTATAAAACACAAGAACCGGCCTGTTCGGTGACCGTAGTGAACTGGACTGGGTGTTGCTAAAAGCTTTGAAGGGTTCGGTGACTAAATTGCCGGCGAAGCGGAGTGCGAAGAGCAACCCATTTCTCGCACCATTTTCGCCATCTTTAGAGCACCCCCTGTGTTTGTACGCGCAAACGCACATGGTACGTTCCTGCAACGACTGTATTTCTGAGATTATTAAGAATAGAGGATTCGAGACAAAATCATTTCTACTATCCAGTCTTCATATAACAGTGGCGGACAACACAATTTACGCTATAGTCGTCTACATAGACTTTTCCAACGAGCGCTCCCAGCGTGTTCACGCAAAAAAAAAAAAAAAAAAAAAAAAAATCTTCTCCGATGGAAACGTTTATACGATTCAGGTAACAAATTTCGCTAATAAATTTTTCTATTAATTGGCATTTGGGGGAAAACGGTACAGTTCCAGAATTGAAGCCAGCCAGTACTCGAAGCATGCTAGAAACTCTAGGCCTTATAGCAGCGCTTTCAAGAAGTATATACGGACTCGAAGTGGGCCGTGTAAAGCATTGTTCCAGTTAAGTTTTCCGCGCTGCATTTTTCCGCAGTGCGGAGGCATAACGGGAACAGCAATGCATTTCGCTGCAGATTTTTAGTCTTTTATTTCTTCGAAGTGGTTTCTAGCAAAATGTGCTTTGAATACTAGCTGACGTACATTCTGCAATTTCAACGTGGCCTTTAGAGTGGATAACTAAAGTTAATTGAACAGGTATTGTTCATTATTAAGGGTATAGACGATTGTCGTGTTCGTTGCTGCTACGAAGCTTGGTCAGTAAAGTTTCTTTTTTTAATTTCTTTTTTTTTTTTGTCTCGAATCCTCCATATTTGACAACCTGAAACAGTCGTCGCAGAAACACGTGGTGTGTGCGCAGATGGCGTGAAAGAGAAATGGGCGCAGTGCAGTTGATGAGCCACGTTTCTACGCAGTATATACATATCAGAACACCTGCTACATGCAGTATGTGCAAAACTTCGAAGCTGGGTTGTGTTCTGTTCCGTGCGAACGCGCACCGCTCGTCTCCACTGGGCCGAGCGCGAGCGCAATTATAGATGATGCCAGCGTGTTTCGTTCTCATCTTGGGGCACCTGTACAATCGAGCCACAGTGAAACGCGAGCGGAGAAAAAACAAATCGTAACGCCTCTCGCGTGTTGCGACTTGGAGGTGCTATGCGGTTGCGTTAAGTAGCAAGTTGCTGGGCATTCTGCTGCCCATTCGAAATGTAATCGTGCCGGTGTCGCAGGTTTCGGAGATCACGAAAACTCTGTTCTGGCTTCATTCCACTCCGATATAGTTGGTGCGGTCACTTGTGGTCCAAAGATGCCTGTGGTGCCGCGTGGCACCGCCGATCAGCCTTTGCATCCGCGTGAACGCAGGCAACAGCGGTCGCGCGGGGCCCCATTAGTTTTTTCGGCCATGAGTATCGCGGCGACCGGTGTGGAAGAGCAGGTCCGTGCGCGCTGTTCGCGCGAGCGGTCAGCGCTCCGCTAATGAGGCACCAGCAGCGGGGAGCGCATATTCGGCCTTCGTGCGGGCGCGCTCCACGCACACACGCACACGGCGTGCGCACACGCGGCGGGGGCCACCGGCGTTGGCTCGATGACGCGGTGGGCGCCGCGGAATGCCTGCCGTGGGCGCGGGCTCCCGTGTGGGCGCGCCGGGCGTCGGCGGCGGCGGCGGCCGCGATTGTCCCAAACGAAGCACACGCGCCCAGCATGGCGAGCACTGGACGGTCGCGGTATCTCGTTTTCGTCTTTTTTGCCAGGTCCGCGCTGTCCCGTCATGCGGAGCTGCAAATTATACTTCCGGGAAGTGGGTCGCAATAAGCGTGTATCTCTGATCAAGGGATGTGTTGCCTTTGCGGTCTCGTTTCTCTTTTTCGTCTTCTATCCGATGTCCCGCTTGAAGTATTTCTTTTGAACGCTGCTTCGCACTAAACGGCGCCGAATATTGATCTATTCCGGTCGTCGGCCCTTCGTGAATCGCGGCTGCTCACGTGTAGTGGAAATACCGCTCGTTATTCGCAGCCCTTTGTTCACGATAAGACGTGCATTATTTCCTCGTTTCAAGAGCATCGTCGACTGAAACGATGGCTACTGTCTCGCATAGCGATATCAGAGTTGGCAGCGCCGAGCGATGCTTTCGCGAATCGACGTCTCTGCGGCTCCCGCGGGTATTTTCGCGACGGCCTTGTTTTTTTGTTGCCAGCGTGAACTGTCTTGCTCGCGGCAGTTAATCGGCGCGGGAGAAAAACGTTTCTCTGGTCATATAGCCGCACGCTCCGCGCGTGCTTTCATTCCAGTTTTGTTTACAACGGTATTTCTTTTCCTGTGTAATGGTCTGTGTGCTGTAGCAGTGTTGCAACCTCCAACGTTGTCTCCGCGTATGTCATTGCTTGTTCAGAGGTTGTTAGCGGTTGGGGACGGGGGGCGTCTGGCACACCGGCAGACAGTGATTGGACGTGAAATACTTATTCAACGTACCTATACCTGCAGTACGCTTCAAAAGTGGCAACACTTTATTATGCGCTCACCCTAGTGGTAGCAGTCTTAGTTTATCAGGCTTTCGTGCTGCAACCGTTAAATATTATGAGTCGACCTACTTATTACTTGTAAAATTTAAATACTTTTCTGTGGTATATGATGAAGGCCATATGAGCACGGCATCTAAGACGGTGTATTTGTTTCAACTTTTTATTTCTAAGAGGGGATACGTAATCTGACACCGAGAAAAGGTGAAAAACGTGCATTAGGCTCACCGTGTTTGAACGCCGTTTAGCAAAAGGCCGCTCATTTTACATGTCATTTCTGTTGCGTAACATCCGCGTGGCGTAGTACTTTGATATGACCGGCTCGAAAAAACAAAAGCCGGGGGGGGGGGGGGGGGGGAGAGTACGTATGAAAAATTGCTGCGCTTGGTACGGAGTCATGTCCCGCATTAATGCTGCGGTAAGTGCACGCCAACAAAGCGACAAGAACAATCCAAGTCTGACCTTCACTCGAGGGAAGCGAAATGGTGTGTTTTTCACGCTAGTACGGTTTCACGTTGCAGCGTAACATGTACAAGGTTTTTTTTTTTTCTTTTTTTCATTCTTAGGGGGCCACATAATTTCTAAAAATTGCCTTTGGCAGATAGCACAGTTCGAATCCTTGAATTGAATTGCTCGAAGAGGTGGACTGTAATTGCACAATAAATCAAAATGCTTAATTGATTAATTAAAGAATAACTAATTATGTCGACTAATTACTTTACGGCACTTATTGCAATTTACGAATTGCAGCCGGTGAGTTTGCAAAGCATATTCACTTAGAAAAAAAAAAATCTGAGGATGGGCACCGGTTTTGAGATGCGCGCCGTTAAACTTGCGTTAAAAATATGCATGGGTCCACTTACTTTTTCAACAAAACTCCGCGTTTTATGCATTGAAGCACAACTATAACTGGACCGCCAATGTATTTCGTCGCACACTTTTGGAATGAATGTCTTGAAACTGGTGTCATCCTAAGAATTTGTTCCAAGTGGATGCCTTGCGAACTCACCGGCTATACAATTCGTAAATTGCAATATATGTGCCGTAAGGTAATTAGCCAAAAATATAATGAGCAACATTTTTAAAATTAGTTGATAGTAATACGTTTCAATTTCTCGCGCAAGTAATGTCCGCTTCTTTGAGTAATCCAGCTCAATTACTAGAATTGTGCCATGCATGTGCTATAGTCCATTTTTGGAAAATTCTCCATATTCAACCCATGAGAGACACCATATTGGCTCAGGGTTAAGAATAAATTTGAACTCCCACCTGCGGAACGGGTAGTGTTTTACCCGAGTGCTATGAAAGTTTCACTTTCAGTCCCCGTACATGTGTCTGATGCACGCACATGAATAGGGCCGAATACAACATACTATCTTTTATATATATATATAGAATGAGAACCACGTGTGCATCGAAACCACCAGACGATCGGAAACTTCGCTGCTGCGACTGTTGGAACAAATCTGATGGAACCTTTTGGGAAAATTTGTTGGATGCCGTTGGCCGTATACGACTATAGGTCGCGCGTTGTATCGAGCACGGAATCGTTTTGGTTTGCGCTGATGTGTTTCGCGCTTCGAGTGGACGCGCGTATGGGGCAGCGTGAATGCATGCTGGCGATGTGCGTGGTCGCGAGCTCGCCTCGTTCAAATGAGCTCCCTCCGAGAATGGACGTTTTCATCGGGGCGGCGCCACATTCCGTTGCCGCGTGTCGTACCCCGCTGTCCGCAGCGTGGTCGGCTCTCCGTATGGCGGGGAGCGTCCGCTGTGGGACACATGCGTGGAAAAACACTTCAGCGAACTCTTCTCCGGGTAGGTGTATGGCTGCGTGGGTGCACGTTCTCCGAAGCCTATGGGCCAGCGCCGGTGACGGTGTCGAGGTGTGCGTGGCATTGGCGCTGGTGCCAAGGTCGCCGTGCGTCAGCCATAACGGGAAGCCCTCGCCGAGGCGGGGGCTGCGGCGGGCGACTTTGCGGTGGGCCCCGCCGTTTATCACCTCCCCTGGTTCGGCCCAGAGCTTCGACGCTTTTGTGTGACGGGGGGATTGCGCCGCGCGATCTGTTAGTTGGCACTTTTGACAGGCGAGCACTGGGCCGCGAGACTTGACAAACGACCGTCTCTTTACGCTAACGCAGTATTACTGAAGCGCTGCTCTGTAGCTGCTTTTCACGTTAATGCGCAAAATTTTTCGGGACACAGTGGCGTATAATCATCGGTGAGGTCCGCGTTTTGCTTATTTGTCGCTTCAAAATCGCTGGAAACATATAATGGGTCTGTGTAATAATAAATGCGCACAGCCTTATTTGTAACAATGAACATGCTCCCGTGTACAAGCGGCTACCTTACCTTTCTCTGCCAGATAATTGTTTTCTCTTTGCATCATAGACAGGCACCTTCGTTTTGAGTGTCTTGTTTGTGTCGCAAGTCTGCAATATTGCGCGAGACAAAGTGTTCGGTTATTCAGAATGGAAGCCCTCAAACGAAGTAAGTGCACAGTGAAATCTACTTGAGTCAGATGATGGTAACATGTAGTTGAGCAATGTACAAGTAATGTCAAGTCAATGATAATTTAGATGTAGCCGATATTGTTGTATGCTAGCGTTACTACTTTAGATAATGGCACCAGAGCTATATGTTCAGTGCAAATACGACTTTCACTTTAGTCACTGACCGTGACAACTTTGTTTCGGAAGGCATCAAAAACAAAACACAACCGCGAAGCCAGGTTTCGGATCGTTCTTGAAGGCATGTACGAGTCCATAGACATTTACTCGGAGACTTATGCCACGGTATCCCTCATAGCATACTTCTGCACTTAGTGTGAGTGGAGGTGAGTGCGAGTGAGTGTCAGTGGAAGTGAGTGTCAGTGGAAGTGAGTGTCAGTGGAAGTGAGTGTCAGTGGAAGTGAGTGCGAGTGCAAGTGAGGGCTAGTGAGTGTGAGTGGAAGTGAGTGCCAGTGAGTGTGAGGCGAGTGCGAGTCCGCCTGCATCGACTCCGTATACAGGGGAACTGCTGGAGAGAGGGTCCGATATGTTAAGCAGGCAGGAAGATCATGTTGGTTGTTTGCTAGCTCGATCGCCCCCCACCCTGCCAATCGTGTGCGTTGGGTGTCGTTTGTGTCTCTGTTGCAACCATATCGTCAACGTATATAGAACCGAAATTTAGGCATTCGAATATTCATTCTACCAACCGTACGAGGTGTTTAGCCATTTGCATTGTTGTGCAAGGAAGTTCTCGTTATTTTGGCATATGACAAGTTTGCAGGAGTCCAGTGCTCACTGAAGGCAAGCTCGCGCAGTTTGTGTATACTGTTGCAGAGAATGATATGCAGTTTCTGCGAGGCACCTCGTGATCCGCAGTTTGTGCCGAGTGCGCGTGTGTCTATGCCGGTATACGCTTGTTGTTCGCCAGGACAGGATGCTGAAGTCTGCGTTCTTGCACACAGAGGTGCGTGCCGCGTTGTGTCGCGCAAGTTGTTGCGTTCAAGTGTTTAGCGCTCCATTCGGCGAGAGTCAGCCTCCATAATACGATTGCCTCGCGCGTGCGAACACTTGCGTATACTTGACTGTTTTCCGCCGGCGTGTTATGCCCCTTGAATGAGGCGGACGGGCTTTGTCCACGTATACTGCCAGTTGTTTGGCGTGGGGAACGCCTTATACCGGCGATTGTACTACGTCGGTGCATTAGCTTTGTGCTTGCGCTCGAGATAACGGTGTTTCATCGCACGGGGCGCATCAAGAGTGCGACCATGCACTTGTGTAGCTGTCGACAGCTCTCGCG
This sequence comes from Dermacentor silvarum, assembly GCF_013339745.2. NCBI lineage: Eukaryota > Metazoa > Arthropoda > Arachnida > Ixodida > Ixodidae > Dermacentor > Dermacentor silvarum. Next base: position 54,616,851 of record NC_051154.1, on the reverse strand, counting down.
AAAGTTTCTGCCACAGTCGGGGCATGCCGGCGATGAAAGGGACGTCCCAGATACGGCACCGAGCGCTTTAGCCCGCGGTGCGAGCGTTTTTATTGCATCATGGCCCTCACTGGTCCTCCCCCTCCTCGGTGTGGGTTATTTTTCTTTACGACGCTTCGTGACTGACCGGCTTGCGTTTTTCGTGTGCGCAACGGGGTCGTTCCTTGCCGTGGTCGGCTGGCCGTCTGGCTTGATTGACCCTGGGCAGCGTCAACAGTGCAGAACACCTCTCCGACTTTACAATCTGTCCACTTGGATTTCCGGTCGCAGTGCCCCTTCTCAACCGTGTGACTGTGCACCGAGGCTCTATTCACGACACGCATGGCGGCTGCACGGCCGCCATTATCCACCATGTTGGCTCTTTGATTGGCTGCCTAGAGGTCACGTGTTTTGAAATTTGTACCGGAAAGCGGAATATTTGCAAAATGTAATTTTGCGTTTTCATCAAGCTGACGAAACGTGACGTGGAGCAGCTGCATACTATTTCGAATAAAACTTTTTTTCTCGTCCTTGGCTGCTCAATAGCGATATTATTGCTCAAAAAGGAACGTGAATGGTAGCGTGCACAAGTCCGCGCAATGCATCTGCAATTTCGCGAATATGCGGTGGCGGTCCAAGATAGCCGCCATTTCTTAATTCTTGTTGATTGGCTAACGAAAATATCACGTGAGGAGCGTCACAGGAAGGGCCGTTTCGTAAACGTCAATTTCACGTTGCGTGCCGTTGCGCCGGGTCGCTATTGCAGAGGGGTTCCGCAAAAATTTATGGTGCGACGAGCTGCGCGAAAAACGCTAATGAGCGGCCATATTTAATGGCGGCCGAGATGCATGTATCGCCACATTTCCCCCGTCGTTTGGGGCCATGAAAATGTTTGTTCATAACGCGGGCTCATAGCATTTGCATCGCTCTCGGGTGGTGTTGGCATTTGTGTATTCAAATTGAAATAATATTAGTTGAAAATTACAAACCTTCTGCAACTTTTTGCATGTTTCACTGCTGCGTTCGTGTTGTAATCAAGATCAACAGCACTTCACATCATCGGAGGTTATGACAACGGCGGCTTTTTTTATTTATATAAAAAGTACCCAAGGCGGTGCCTTGAAACCATATATAGTTTCCTACAATAATTACTGGAGGGAACTCCGGCGCTGCGATCGTTCAGCCACCGTAGGAATTATGGGGTGGGAATGATGGGAATGAGGTACAGTTAATTAAGACTCTCGAACCCACGACCTTCGTTGGTGTCACCATGAATTTTGGTGCTATAACGCCAGACAACGGAATTTTTCGACCCATGAGTCATCTAAGGCTTTCGCCTTAAGACTCTTCAAGCACTCATAATCGCTGCTAATTGCGGTGGTTCCGCTTGTCTACGCGTCCGTGGCGTAATGGTTTCAATGTCGGGCTTATTTGCTAGATGTCCTGTGTTCGAATCCTGTCGTCGAACAATTTTAATAATGTTTCTTTATAAAGCAGTACTGTCTTAAAAATGATCATTTTGCAAAGTCACGAATCCATTTTAAGCCAGAAAAGGACGACGTTTAGGCAAATCCAATGTACCACCCATCATTAACTGTACTGCTTGCAGCTCTTGTGGACACTAGCGCCAGAGGCCCCTCTAGTGTTTGTATGAAACTCTATGCTTGAATATACTTGGAAGGTTTCATCCCGCGGATAGAGTAAGCGGCGAAGTGAACGAGAGATGGCAGCAGCAGCGCTTGCGTTGTTATTGCATCGTGTGAGCGCCCACCTGTGGCGGGCGCATCGCTATCGCTGATATTCAACCGCTTATCAGCCAACCGAGTCGGGCTGAGTGCGTTTCACAAGATAGTGATAACGCGGCCTGCATGGTGCGCTCTTCACCACTGGTCGGTCGCGCGTATGCTGTCTCAATGTAAAAAGCAAGCGCGTTGGCGCCGATATATACGATGACTTATGCAGTTTCTCAGAAACACGCATCCTGGCTAATGGAGCAGGCGACGGAAACGAGGGGCGTTTTCGACGGCATAATCGTACGTTTTGCGCTAGCTGCTTCGTTTTTACTGAGGAGGAAAACTTTTTGCTTTATCGAGAACGTTATAGGTTCATTTCCTCGATTTCAGTTTCTTCGGCGAAACGTCGTTTGCGTCACGTTACGAAAGGAAATCGGGGCCATCATCTCCCTTTTCACGTCACGTCACGCCTACGTCACGCCTCGAAGAAAATGGCGGAATGTCCAGAATAGAGCCTCTGGCCGTAAAGCAGGCTCGTGAGAATGATTACTTGTGTTTTAGGAGCAATTGTAACACGTTCCCTTTCGTGATGCCACCGTCTTCGTTTTAAGTATATGGCCCCACATTCTTTGCGATGCACTTTGCTCATTATTGTCCCTTGTGCCGTGAATAACATGAATGCGACTGCTCGCTCGGTGTTATTGCGAATCTTTCCATCGAATGTCAGGTTCATGTCATGTCAGGCTCGTCGGGGCGCATTACGCGTCTATATATAGTTATAAAAAACTGGCGTACGGATAACCTGGAACTCTGTAAATAAGAGTCTTGCTTTGAAAGTGGCGACTTACTTCCTGGTTGATAAGAGCTGGCCAGCTGAGCAAGCAGTTTCTATTGTGAAACAAGCAGAACTCTAGACGAAGGTGCAACTCGCTGCTGTGTGGCATATCCCCGCGTGCTCTGCTATCATTGTTGCCGGCACCTCCTTCTGTTATCGTTTATCATTGTTCTGCGAGCCCTTTGCCGACGCCGCCAGTTAGCCTTTCTTGCTTGCTTTTATAGAGCGTCGACGGAAGGCCTACGACGATAGCATACTGCTACGGACTGGACTGAGCTGGATACTGATAGCACGTCTTAACAATAGCGTTCGTTCGCAATTAGGGCTTTTTTTTTTTTCTGACCATGGTTGTGAGCAGCGCCAGCTGGTCGAACTGCTGATGCTGGGTTCTGTCTGCCGACTCGCCGCTGTGCGCTTTCACCATTCCGATGTGCGCCCTTCGATACCCGGGTCCGCTGTAGTCTCTAAACGGTGCTAAAATGACGTTGGTATAACGTTTGAGGTATTAACGCGATAGCCATAAGGGCCCCGTGTCGCCGAAAATCCGGCATCGGTGTCGGCTTCGGCGTAAGCATCGGCGTCCGAGGCATCTTTGGCGGAGAAATTCATCCCGAACCACCCCGATCACACAGGCCCTCTGCGTGGCGCAAGGGGTTAGTGAACAAAATGGGAATTTCTCAAAGTAAAATATGTCAGAAAAATTGCAAAGTGCGACTTAACTTACACCCGCAGACATGATAGCGTCCGCTTGTAATTTAAATATACGAGAAAACCTGATAAGCAGCCCGGGATCTTCGAATGCTATTGCGTTCCACTCTTAAAGGGACTGACAACCGATATTTATCGACCCAGTTTTTTATGGCGCAACGAAACGCTCACCCTCGGTAGTGTTTAGAGCTGCAGCGGTTATTTCCAAAAGTGCGTGGATATTTTGTAAGCAGAATTTTTCGATATGAGCAGCCTCTAAAAAAAATAAGTCAATCCTCCAGCAACGCTGAGAAGTGATAGCGATGCCGATAGCCCGCCTCGCAAATTGTGAAATCCGCCCATCGTCCTGCTTTTTCACTGGAGGAAGTGCAACTGTGGTTAACCACCTATATAGTCACCTTTCCAGCCACTTTTAAAGGTAAATAGACTGATACAATAAGTTTGCGTTGCTGTACAGACCTTTCTTATAGCTGCACCGCGTTTTTTTCCCAAGTACATGCCTACGTCATGGCTGGCTGGCCCCCGTCATCGTTATTCAGTCGATAGACGAGCCAAGCCAAGTCATCAAAAACGAAGGCGAAGGCAGCGCCACTTTTTTACTCACCACAAACGAAGGCTTATCTGCACATTGTAAGTTAGAAAAAAAACTTATAGTAGAAAGAATGTTACTGCATTTCATTATTGATAAAAAGACCAGGAACAGCATACACTGTAGAAGGTCACGTGGTAGACGTCTTAAATAGGTTCATGGTTTTGCCGCATGGGGCGCCAAAGGTCATTTTTCACGACTTTTAGTGAAGAATTCAAAATATAAATCCACGTTTAATGAGAAAGACAAGACCCATTCTAGCCAATACGATAGACGATCTTTCCATCCGCGGGGTTATCTCAATTCATGTTCTGAGCGGTTGTCTGTCCCTTTAAAGGCGAAGCTTAAGCGTCCTCCAATTCTGATGGTGTTGGATGAGTCGCTCACTGCTCGAGTTTTTCCCTCTATAATTTGATACCGGTCAGCTAAGCGACCATCCAGAGGCACGTTCAAAGCTATCGTTATTCTCGCCTTGCTGTCACTTTCAACGCCCTCGGGGCGAAACAGACATTTTTTATTTTTTCTTCCGCAGCGCCTTTCTTAGCCAATGTGGTATGAAGATAAATCGGAAACAAACCTGGGCCGCGATTTTGTAGCGAGGCATTATGACTTATTCTACTCTAGTCTTATCATCCACCGCTCACGGCCGGCTGATCCCGTTGATAACGCGAGCGGACCGTCGCTCCGACCACTGACAAAGCGCGATAAGCGCGAAAAAGCATTATATTTCGTGGCTTATTTCGAGGATGGGTATCTCAAAACTGGTAATATCGCCAATCTTCCTTCCTACAATGTGGACATGTTTTTCACTGACCTGCTTCAGTTCCGCAAGAGAAATATGTGTGCGCTAGAGTTGGTAATTAGTCATTTAGCGTAAATTTCTTAATGAAAGAAGGTGTCAGCGTTTATCGTAAATGTAGTGTGTCCTCCGCTGCCATGAGTGATATTTTTTTATATAATATCACCCATTTTTCACAACTCGGAACAGTAGTTGCATCGTAGCCTGGACATCCCGGCAGAAATCAAGAGGGCACGCATACGTGCGCGTATTTGGCCAATACCAGGCGGCGGCGCTGGGCTTGAATATATTTTCATTTTTTTTCTGATGCCGTGGTCTCCAAACTTTTGCTCGCGACTGTACAGTCGCGAGCAGACGTTCTAAGAGACCAAAGATCTTCTCCCCCCCCCCCCCCCCCCCCGATTTTTTTTTTTTTTCGCAGCCATGCAGGTTGCAATCAAAATCAAATGGTACAACCTACGTGCGCCTGTTCGACCGATGTAATGTATCGAGACTATTCCCCTTTGCGCGGCTGTGCTAGAATAATTTTTTTTAATTTTTTTTTTTTGGCAATTGTTGCCGTCGTATCTCGCTTGAAATGCTTCGCATCCGCTGGACTGGTTCAAGCAGTTTGCGCGCACTGAGGCATTGCGTAGGGTCGCTCTGAATTGAGCTGGCGGCCTTCGTTTCTTTATACATTTATTTTCAGTGGTTGACGCGCGTCATGTTATTGCATGATTCACAGCCAGCTTATGCGTTTGCTGTTACTATGGCGACGAGGCCGCATTTTTGTCTTTGTAACTTGGTAAGTCTGGGTATCCTGGGTAAGTCTGCATACCAAGAGAAGGGAAGTGCAGTCGAGGACGGCAGAAAACTAGGTGGGGTGATGAAGTTTGGAAATTTGCAAGCGCAAGTTGGAATCAGCTAGCGCAAGACAGCGGTAATTGGAGATCGCAGGGAGAGGCCTTCGTCCTGCAGCGGACATAAATATAGGCTGATAATGAAGAAGTGTTGGTAAACTCTGACGTCTTCATATAGAAATATGCATTTTTTCGTTTATGCAATTTAGGAAAAATAACTTTTTTTTTAAACCTTTGCTGACCTTCAAATTTTTGAGGTCAGCGAAGATTTCATTGTTTGCTCCAAGGCCAGCAGAGGTCTAAATCGTTGCCGACCTTCCAATGAGTTTTTCAGACTTAACGGGCAGGTCGTGATCTACATGGTAACGAATGCCTCCGGCCCTGTGTCTTGCAGGCATTACGGCCTCTTTTTGGCACCACTCCACTAGACTTTCTCTCCTCATTTCGGGTGTTCTGATAGGCATTAGGACTTTTACGCGGAAGAGATCTGGCACCCCTCCTCCTAATTGTAGCCTGTCCTGCCCACCTGAGCCTCGCACTTTTGAAGGGCCTCGTAAAATGACGTGTGCGCTGGGCGTGCCTTAGCAGTGTTCTCGGTCGTGTCCGGTGCCTCTTCGCGACGAGCTTCGATCGCCGCCGCTGTTCAGGTGGCGCTGTGGTGGTTGTTAACGGCGGCGGCCGCGTGCCCGTGTGCCCGCGTGGTCGTCAGGTGCTCAGTGACCGCCTGTGCTCTGTGGTGAATCGATGGCCGGTCCCCCGTGAGCCCGATGACGACGGGCCTCGTGGCTGCGTTCCCGCCGGTGCCCATGGCCCCGCTCGGGAGCCTGGCCGGCGGCCGGCCGCTGCCCTGGCTCCAGCTCGAGACCACCTCTTACTGCGTCGGCGTCGGTGAGCACGCGCCCTGTGCAGTCCCGCTCCCGCGATTGCTCCACCTTCGCGACGTCTTTCTTCTGTCTCGTCGCGGATCCCGCGTGCATGTTCTTGTTCTCGGACGAAATTGCCGAATCGGTCGCCACCCTGTTGGCGCTGAGCCGTGCTCTCTCAAGGGCTGCAGAAAATAGCGCCAACCTTTCCCTTTTCTCATAACGAACCACTTAGTACTTGGTAGTACCCTGTCGCTGGTATCGGCCAAGGTGGCTCAGTATGACGTTTCTGCTGTTGCGCCTGATTCGCGGCTTCGCCAGCCGGATTCCTAATGTAGAAAGTCTCCTGGGTCGAGCATTGGGTACGCACGTTAAAGAATCTCAGGTGGTCAAAACATTCAGAGGCCCAGCTCGTACATCCCAGGTATTGCTTTGGAATGGTCAATCAATCAATCCTGTGTCGGCCTGTCGTTTCTTTTTAAAATTTTGCATGCCTTAATTGCTTCTGAAATAAATGTCACCGTGATTGTCAATGGCTCCAGATGTCCGAGCCTGAGAAGACACATGATTAGTTTCGCATTCTTTTCGCGCCTGAATCAAAGTAATTTCATTGTAGTCCGGCTGTTAGGTGACCGTGATGTTTAGTTAAAGAGAGAAAAAAATCGTATCAGTGCGACTTCAATGTGATAGTTCGTTTGTCAGTATGCGATCTGAGCAACGTCACATGAGGCGCTGATCTTCCTTCCCTGGTTGTTCTGAAGACTAGTGTTCTCGGGGAAGGGCAAAATGTTTGGCGCCCTCTTATCCTTGCTCACTAACCTTTGCATTGCATAGTAAGTTAAGGAACTGCAAATCGCTGATACGCCTCAAATGCATTTTTTGTCCCAAAATGATTGCGGACGTTTGCGCGCATTGCCTGCTTTCTTTAGGCAGCGTCGGTTCATATTGTTCTCTGACGCATCACTTGTACCATACTCCACCTCATCTCAGCTTCGCAAACGGAGAAATTTCCTGGACCATTCTACATCAAGCCACACTCACTCACTTTATAGGCGTTTCATGAATTTACTGCGAATATAGAACTCTATACTCTTCATCTCGTCCGGATAACTTCCCTTATATAATTATTCTTAATCACATTTCCTTGGGTCACCGCGTTGTTCAGACGAGTCTGTCTTACAGGTGCTGCCGCTGCACCGTTGCGAGGAATGGGGGACGTGAAGTGGTGTGAGTTCTGCAAACAACTGAAGAGTTCGTGATTGCTAGAGACGGATCGCTATAAGTGGAGTGCACTAAATTTGTCAGCTCGTGAGTAAACGTAACGAGCTTGGTCAGATTTGATTCGTGTTTGTGAACCAATAGAAACAAATGTAGTTTAGTTGGCAGTAACTGTTATGTGCCGAGATACATTGCTCCGCATTTTCCGCGTTTTTGGGTGTTGGAAGGAAATTGTGAAGTCTGTCTTGGCGAAATATGTAACTATTTACATGACGTAGAATGAAATGCAGCTGCGTGGCGGCTTCTGGCTTAAAATTACAGGCACTGCCGTATGGATCTGCCGTATGGGAAAACGACAATAGGTGGGGCCGGTCAAGCTGCGTTTATCAACGCATTTTTCCGTGCTTTCCTCTTCACAGCATGTACATGGGCGTACTTGTTTGTGAGAAACTGATTTCAACTACTTCAAGTTTTTATCTAGCGGAAGCAATTTCTTTTGCCTGGTGTGCTCGTTTCGTTTGCTCGCGGGCGTGCAGGTAGTTCCTCTCAGGCGCTTGGAAACGCGGTGGTGGAATCGCCGAACCGTGGCAAGTTTAGAGTGCGTGCTATAGGCAGCATTTAATTTTAAGCGAAGTATTTCTCGCGTGAGGTCAGTGAGTGAGGAGGAGTCCCCGTTTGGGCGCTCGCGCAGCGTGTGTGTATATATACACAAGATAGAGGCAGCATTCTTTCACGCTTTCGATTAGTCTTCAACGGCAAGAAAACGGGCCTCGTCGCGCACGTGGACGCAGCCGACCGGAAATGTGTCGTTCGCATTACAAGGTAATTTACTGAATAATATGTTACGTCATGTTCACGTGGCCAATCCGTCGCATTTGTTGTTCAGCGACTTGGTGCGTACCCTCATAGGGACGCAAACGACGTTAATGAACCTCATATTCTATGTTGCCTTTTTCTCTCAAGCTTTCATATTTTCAAGCACCATGATTTCTGCTAGGTTTCTGCCGTGGCGGATCATGAGATTGTGTAGCGCGCTCGTGTGTATGCATTTAAAGGACACATATGTACAGGTGAGACAGGGAGAGATATACATGAAGGAAATGTGGGGATGCCAATCGGAAGGGGAACTGCCTGGGCAGAGCTTGCTTTCCTGCCCTTGATGAAGTGACCATAAGGGGCAAGTCTTACAAGGTTGCGTCAGAACAAGTGTCAGCATCATCTTCAAAGTGACCGCAGCGAATCATACGGTGGACCGTCGCCAGAAAAAGAGACCGACTAACTCGACCTTCTTGGGAGAGGCTAATGCCAACTCATCGCTACTTTTAATGTCCCTGCTTGATTTTTTTTTTCCTCGTAAAACGTGAAACATCAACATCACGTATTTGGTTATTTTCAGGACGAGTTTCTGTATTGTTTTTTAACTATAGGCGAGGGGAATTACTCGAAATCAGCAAACGGAGAGCAGCGGCATATATAGGTCCACAATGTTTGCAGGTGAAGCAAAACACGTTCAGGCTCGCTTCCATGTAAAAATTACATTGAATTCTGGGGTTTTACATGCCGAAACCACGATCTGATTATAAAGTTCACCGTAATGGGTTACTCAGGATAAATTTGACTACCTGGGGTTCTTTAAACTGCATTCAAGCAGCACGGTACACGGGCGTTTCGGCATTTCGCCCCCATCAAAATTCCGCCGCCGCGGCCGCGGGATTTGATCCCGCGACCTCGTGCTTCGCAGCGGCTTCCACTTCGTGGAGCGTAGTCTGTTTAAGGTGTTAATTTCTCTCTAGTTAACCCGATAGCTGGGCTAGTTGGTTTGAGCATGTTCTGACATAGTTACAGTGCTACAGCAAAGGGACACACAACATGAAGACAGGATGGGCGGAAAATTCAACAGAATTTCCCTCTCTTCGTTAGCCTCGTTTGCAGAGGATCCCACAGTCCAGCAGTTGTCCAGTGTTGGAAAATTCCGGATGGGTTTCTCTCCTAAAGCCAAATTTATTTGAAACAGCGCTTCGGTGTGACTGAGCCTACGGAAGCTTCCGTGTCGTCCGTCTCCATTCGCAGTACACAGGTGTATGCATGTTCTGCTCACGCTGTCGGCAGTAAAAGCGGAGACATAAAATCGGAGCAAAGCACGAGTGAACTGGCCAGGTTGCGCTGACGTTCGCTGACATTCGGGAGCGGAAGGCGAGCCGATGCCGCCGGAGTGCGTCAGTCTGCTGCTGCTGCTGCTGCTTGCTGTTCTTCCGACAAGCGCAGCAGCCGACGTCCCCTCGATCCCTTTGTGCACGTGGTCGGGCCGGGTCGCACGTGACTGGCGGTGAGTTCACGGCAGCGCATTCTTTTAATTGGGCCGAGCGCTGTATGCAACGGCGAAGTCGATGGCCCCTGTAGCATTGCAGCACTGCCGCCGCCGTGATTGACAGCCGCCGTCGCGCCGTACGCCGCCCTGCTCCCGCGGCGGATATGACGGCCCGTATTTCCCAGAGATCCACTCGTGTGCGACGCGCAAGAGCGGTCCCCGGTGCGTTTTGCTGCCGCTGAAGTGCTTGCTTCTCGAGCACGCATGGTGCCGATGTGCATGCAACACTCCCACGTACAGAAAGGGTGCCCCAGCTAACGTTAGACTAGCTGTTCAACGAAAAAGAAAAATAATAAAGAACAACACAATGCAAGGATACGATTGCAAGACCTACGGAGACCGAACGGCGTAGGTTTTAAAATCGTATCTTGCACGTGTTTTCTAAATATATATTTTTTCGTTGAACAGCTTGGCTAACATTAGTTGGGACACACGGTATATACTATACGCGCGATGCCTGCTTGCAATGTGACGTGGGACACCCTGCGAAAATTGCGCATCGTGATAAAAAGAAAAAAATGATACGCGAATTATTTGAGATATTGTTGTACGCATAGCAGAACGAGGTACGTGACGTCAGGGCCGGTAAAATGTAGCGATTCCTTTCGCGAATCTATTCCGTTCTTATCTTCCACCGCTCACAGCCGGCCGATCGCATGGTGATAGCTCAGCTCAGACCACTGACGAAGCGCGGGAAAGAAAGGAATTTGAATAGGATCATTATATTTCACCCGCAGTCAGTATCTCGGTGGCTATGGCTTTGCGCTGCCGAGCGCGAAGTTGCGGGTTCAATCCTGGCCGCATACATATGGCGGCGGCACACAAAAACGCTCGTTTACTTAGATTTAGGTGCTTAGATTTGGGGTCGTGCACAGTGTGCACGTTAAGGAACCACAGATGGCCAACATTATTCCCGAGTTCCCCCACTCAGGCGTGCGTCATGATCAGGTCGTCTTTTTAGCACGTAAGAAACCCCACAATTTAACCGTTACATTGTTTCGGTCTCGTATTCCTTTTATGGAGTTACTTCTGTGCAGCTTTCGGCCTTGCTGCACAAAGGCGGGAAGGGCGAACGTTGAGAGTTGAGAAAGGGCTCGCGTGGTCATTTGTCGCTCGATCGCGTTCCTCAAGCACCGGACTGGGTGTAGCAATAAAGATGCTTTGCTCTCCTCTCAGTGTGTTTCGGATCGTCCGAGTTTTCGGAGTTGATATGGGGTGCTTTGGTCACCGTTTACTTCTAACATTTTCTGGTAGCAAGCACTTTTCATCGTCTCACCTAAAAGCCTGTAAGAAGCTTTGCTGTATTCGCAGCCACGCGGTAACTCTGTTCTGCACTGAAATCTGGCGTCTGCAAAAATAACCCGAACGTAGGGTCCTCTGCTCCGACTGCTTGTCCAAGTATAAGAAAACGGGATGTATTCTTTTGTCAAATATGTTGAAAAGAGGCCGCAAAATGTTTTTTTTTTGTTTTTGTTTCTGCAGTCACAGCTGCGGCCGTTATTGTTTTTTATGAAGGTCAGAGTAATGCGAAACAGTGGTCGTTAAAAAAAAAAAAAAAATTGGAGGACGCTTAAACTTCGCCTTTAAGTGTGCAACACAATAGCATTCAAAGATTCCTGACTGCTTCTCAGTCCTCCCGGCAACTGCAGCTTATGTAACCGTAATGTTTACCGGGAAACGCTGGCGGCGAACGCTATATGCACGAAGGTGAGCTTTCTGGTAGAAACGCGGCCTCTTGCGTGCGCCGATACCGGAGGTAGTGCGCAGCCGCGCCGAAAAAAATTACATAATTTTCAGGTTTTTTGTTATTGTTTCGCACGTTTAATATTTCAGTCTGAGAAGATTTAATAATAAAAAAACAACAAAAAACATGCGCTGTCGGTGTTTTGTTTCATTACATTTGTTTGTGCGCTGTCATTCGCCAAATTCCGATGAATAACCTTGTCAAGAATGGAAGACAAGGTATGAGCAACTTTAGCGACAGAATGGTGTGGCAATATAACCCGCATATACCGCATGTCATGTAGCAAGGCGTGTCATATACATATACCTAAATATATACGGTAGTTTTCGCTCATAAGACGCCGACACCGGATTTTCCGCGACATGGGGCCCTTAACGCTATATCGCGTTAAAAACTTTCCTCTGTTGTGCAACGCGTTCTGAAGAGATCAGCGCCTGTACGGGCTGTGATAACGAAATAAACGCTACCGGCTGCTGCTGCGGCGACCGCATTCCCTTGCGGAAGGCGAAATGCATGAGCGCCCCTGCCATTCGTGTTCTAGGCGCTTGTTATCGTTACCGTCAGCTGTGGCCGAGATTATTCGGTTTGGACGTTTCTTGCGGCATCGCTGGTATAGATCTCATCTTGTTGCGTCGGTGTAGCAGCAACTGCTGCAATTCTAACCGCGGCGAATCCGGCGAAAACGATCAAACTGAGCGCTAGCCGAAGTCGTAATACATAATAAATAAACGAATAAAATTGTACACCTATATATCAGCGTTATAGGACCACTGTGCATGACCTGAAGGGCTGATCGCTTTACCCGCGTAATAAGCCCCGCATGAGGTGGGTCGCGCGTCGCGTGGACCCTCTGGCACTCTGGCGCGTGCAGAAGAACGCGGAGCGCGCAGAAAGATGCAAGGTTTTTGACCCGCAGTGGCGGCGGCGGCGGCGGCGGCAAACAATTTCTGAGACGCGGAGAGGACCGGCCGCGCCAGAGGGAAGCCATGCGTGGCGACGCGCGTCGTTTAATCTTTTGCGGGTCCCCTGCCGTGAATGGCGTCCTGCTTCGGCGATGGCGCGCGAGACAGCTCCCGGTGAGCTCGTCGCGCCCGTTGTGTGTAGAGGCATACACCTGGTCGAGCCCGGCGACACGCGTCTCTCCCGTTTCGCCGTCTTCTGTCGCAATTATTGGCAGCATCCAATTTCTGCTCTGAACGGGGCCGACTATCGGCCGACCCCGTGGCAGTGGTGGTGCGCCCGCTGCATGCTTCGGCAGCAGCGTTCCGCGGCCTTCTCCTTTAATATCGGGGCCAAGTTCGCGCATCGCCGACGGCGCGGCGCATGCAGCAGGCAAGCAGCTGACCGGCGGTCGCAGTGTCGCGCCGGCGTGCGTCTTCCTCGACTCCGGTCTGCCGTATAGCTCGATCCTGTCTCCGTCGGCTTTGCCGGGGGTCGCTCGGCGCCGACGGGCACATGCGTCCACGCGGCTGCTGTCCTTTCCTTGTTTTTCCGGGACATTCGTGCACCTCGGGCGCGCGCGGCCCTCGTTACTTGGATGCTTTCATTACGTTTAACTGTTTGTATTTGTTCTGTCGCGTATATATATAGCGCAGTTCGGGCGCGTCCTCTCACTTTTCCGTAAGGTAGAGCTGGCTGGCTCGCCGCCGTGCTTATGTCGGGATTCCCGTGTTCGCGTCAGCCGAATTTGCAGTTCTGTTTCCTCTGCACACCGTCTCGCATTGATGACATTATCCCTTTAATTACGGCACACATTAATACCCCAAAAAATGTTTATTTTCGGTCTAAATATGAAAAACACATAAACGAAAAAATATTTTGCGGGAACTATTTCAGTAATAGGTGGGAAACACCAAGCAGAAAACTGTGTATGCATTTCACCTCAAGGCATCTACGGCTTCGTTTGGAATTTGCACTGATAGTTCTCGTCATATCTGTGTACATTTGTGTGCACCATCTGTTTACATTTCATTTGCTTTACATCATGTTTGTGACACCACTGCAGTCGGAGATCTTGCATCGGCCTGTCTCCCCTGACCGTGCTTTCAAAAGGAGTCGCGTTCGAAACTTATTCCTCGTCCTGCGTTCCTGCTCTAAGCCAACAAATGACGCTTGCTGCCTGTCATTCAGCGTTGGCCGATGACATTTAGCCAGAGACTTCGTACTCGATGCCGAAACTCGGCAAGAAAAAAAAAATTCTGGAATGGTCACATGTAGGCAACATTCCTCAATAAAGCGCTATTATTTTTTAGGGACTTCTGTGAGACACATGCTCGCATATAACAGATTGTCACTTGTAAACGATGTTTACTGCGTCAAATCTTTCACTTCAGGAGTTCGTGTAGAATTGGGCATCAGCTCTTCTCGATTTCACCGACGATTACGATACTCCCTAACGCTCAATTTGAGCGCAGCTGTGTACCTGTTTTCATTTCGCGATATATTGGCTGGCGCGGACAATCTGTCTCATGCGGCACGTTGCAAACGGAGAAAAGTGTGGCGCGACTGCCTCGCTAATCGGGAGATCGCGAGGGGCAGCGTGTGGGTGACGCGTGGGCGCCATTCACAGCAGCCGCCGCAGACAGACCTCCGATCATGCAGTGCTTTGTTTCCATATATGGGATCGGTGAACAGACGATGGCGCGCCACTCTGGTGCCTTCTTGTAGCGGTCGTCGCCACAGAGCCCGTCTTGCGCGGCACTACGCGTTTCTTCTCGCGCTTTCGCATACCCTCTTCCTCCGCTTTCCTCCTCATGATTTCACTGTAGCCTCCTCCTTCGCTTTCCTCGTCGCGCTTTCTTCGCTATCACCGTCTTTCATTATCCCCCGCTGCGCTCCGCGTTAGCTCTTTCATCCTTCGCTGTGCTCGTTTGCTCGGTTACTTACGAGGGACGCCGACGCTCGCCGCAGGAATGGGCGTCTAAGAGCTGCGTTTTAAAACGTGACCAAGGCGAAGACAACTTGAGCCCTACGTTGTGCTTGTGCGCGCTTCTTTTTTTTGTAGTAATTTGAATGTACGTATTGTAATTTGAATGTACGAGAAAACTTAATTCTGTTACGAGGAAACTCAAACACAAACCCCTTTTCCAGCATTTCTACCATACCAATAGCGGCGCGCTCGGGTAGGTTACTTGCGAAAATCATATCCACAGTGCGCTGGCATCCTCGGCAGGTCAAATTGGGACTTGGCCTGCCTAATGCGTTTTGGACACGCGCGCGCGTCGGGGCAATAGCAAACAATTAATGAAACAATAAAAAAAGGTCCTAGGGTCCTCACATTTTAATATAAAACGACTTATATTGCCCCTGGAAAAACGTCTTCCCCGCCATGCATTTCTGTTTGAAAGTGAAGCCGACTTTAAGGGGATCGGTGTAAGCTTGGTCTTTGTAAGCTGGCTTTCCCACGTTCTGTGTTGCAGTGAAGTCTACTCATAAAGAAAAATGCGATCCGAATGGGGCCCGATAACGCTATCGCGTTCCACTCTTAAAGGCGAAGCTTAAGCGTTCGCCAATTTTTCTTTATTATTTTTTGAGGTCCTTAACCGCCCATTCAGGTTACATTCTTCGAGGAAACGCGTTGTGAAATGCGACGTACTCTGCCACAAGCTTTGTTTCGCACTTGAGCGGTGTTGACCTATACTGCACTTTGCAGTATACGTAACAACACGTAAACAAGACAGCGACATGGGGGGGGGGGGGGGGGGGGGGGGAGTGCAAAAACGCCCGTGTACCGTGCATTGGGTGCAAGTTAAAGAACCCGAGGTGGTCAAAATTAATCCGGAGTCCCCCACTATGGTGTGCATCATAATCATATTGTGGTTTTGGTGCGTAAAACTCCATAATTTCATTTTTAAACAAGACAGGGACAAGAGGATCCTCCATGTCTGTGCTATCTCTATCTTGTTCTCTCTATTCGATTATGCTATAAAATACCAACTATAGCTCAATAGTTAGTCCTCAAATTATTAACCGTCAGCTCAGATACACATGAGTACGAGGAAACGCGTCAAAATATCTGACGTAGACCTTTTTGTTTCCGCGCTTCAGCAATGTTGACAATTACTGTCGACTTGCTTGGTAGGCGAGTAGACTCGCCTACCAAGATCGATGTAGCTGTATTATCTTCGAAACTGCGTGATATGGTTCTCTATTTTGACTTCGAAAAATGTTGATGCCGCAACAGAAGAGGAAATGCTTTGTCACTATATTAGGAATCGGCTGCTTTTCTCCCAATAAATAAATAAATAAATAAATAAATAAATAAATAAATAAATAAATAAATAAATAAATAAATAAATAAATAAATAAATAAATAAATAAATATTTAGACTAGTATTGTAATGCAACTTGAACAAATGTCGGTTTTGGCATGGCATGCCGGTTTTGTGGCAATCATCTTGCATTGCATGTCTCTGTGCACATGGATTTGAGCTGAACCTAAATTCGTACTTGGCCTCTACGTCAGGCCGAGGCCATCGGGCTATTTGTCTCTGGCTCTGAGCGGGCCCGGGCCAAGATATACTGTCGCAACGGGCGGTCCTCTCTACCCTCATATCACATTAAGAGTGATGCGTAGATTGTTCGCGCTCCACTAGGAATGTTCACTGCCTCCGTGCGAGACAGGGCTTCTCTTGATGCTCGTATCTTGATGTCGATGTCACTTCTTCGCTGTGCCTGCGAATAAGTGAAACTTTTGTTTCCACATTTGTGGCTGCAGTTCTAGCGTTACACCGCGTATTATGCCAAGTGTGTCCGCGGGCGTATATTACATATAGTATGTGCGCGGTGGAAGGCACATCGGTGCCCGTCCTTGCCGGACCCGAGCTCGGCGCCCGGGGCCCAAGGCCGCCGGGAACCGAAGCTGCCGAGCGCAGCCACGCTTGAGCGCGGAGCCCGGGTCAGTTTTCTCCGGGCTCTGGGTCAGAGCTCTAGGCTGCGCTGTTTGGCGATGCGGATCAGCCGCTGGCCTTGCAGTCCGCGGCCCTGGACGCGCCGAGGACGCTCACCTGGTGCCCTGCGCGTGCACCGCTCTGTGTGTGTGTCGGTTGGTGGGTCAGACTGGGGCTGCTTCGAATCACTTAATTCGGTCACTGGTTCGGCACACCGAACACGTGCTCGGGTGCCGCCATGCTCACGATGTGCTAGGCCAAATAAAAGGTAGATGAATGCGCGCGTATATCGTGACAGTGAACGTTTTCGCTTTCCAGATAACTGCCAGCTGTTCGTTTTACGCTGCGCGTAGTAAAGACGAATAGCAATTCATTTATGTTCTCGTTAGCTAAGCTTTATTCGATGGGGTGATATTTAGGCTCGGAATTGTGTGACACCACTGGAAGAGTTGCCGGAATTACCTGGCGCTAAGTAAGGCAAAGAAAGTGGATGGCGTTGATGATTATAAACTTGTGGGCCTTGACATTGCCGTACCTCCCGTTCTATGCTTTGGACAAACCGCTGCTGTATGTTGCGTCTGCGAAGTAGTCCAGTCTCGCTGTCGTTATAAACACTCAATGCAAGGAAAGGTGCATATCATTCCGCAAGAATTGTCTTGACGCCGTCCTATTTCCTCTTGTAGTACTATGTGCAGATCAAAAAAGCGTTTGGAGTTTACTGTTTTCTCGAAATGCTGCCAGTGGCCAGGAACCATTTTTGAAATTTTTAGATAGAATAATAGCGCATTTGTGCGTTGGTCTACACTACAGCATTTGGTCTGCCAGCAACATTAAATGGGATGTCAACATAGTTTTCACACCTTGTCATGTGTTAGCGTCCGTGCAATGTCTCCATGAAATCGCACATTAGTGTACCATGCTCGGGGCATCGCGATGTGATCAGAGCCGACTACTGTCGCTGCAGTTTAAGGGGGGAAGTGGGTTCTAGAAAAAAATGTATTCTTCGAGATATGGGGTGCTAAAAGGTTGTACATATATGTAATGATATGTGTTTATTTTGAATATGCAGCCCATTTTTGGTTACCTCCTCTGGTTCTAATTTTATGTAAGCTTCCTTTAAATAATTTTTTGCAAACGTTTAAAAAATGTGTTCTTTCGATTTCGCTTAACAGGGTATCAATTGCTTCTGTATCATTCAAGGAATGCCGTAAGACCAACCTTATTACTCTGCCTTATCTAGAACACGAGTTGCGAGACTTCAATGTTAGGCACCAGAAAAACACTGTTTCGAGTTTCAACTTCAAAACCGTGCAACTCACGTTCTAGGTAAGGCAGAGCAATAAGGTTGGTCTTACGGCATTCCTTGAACCATACAGAAGCCATTGATACCCTATTTAGCGAAATCGAAAGGGCACATACTTTGCAAACCTTTGCAGAAGATATTTAAAGGACACTTGCATAAAATAAAAATCAAAGGAGAAAACAAAAATGGACCTCATATTTGAAATAAGCACATCAAATTACATATATGTAGAAGTTTACAGCACCATAGCTCAACGAATAAAGATTTAAAAAGAAAATTTCGCTCAGAGGCCCACATCTCCCCTTAAGCATTGCGC
Source organism: Dermacentor silvarum (assembly GCF_013339745.2). Classification (NCBI taxonomy): domain Eukaryota; kingdom Metazoa; phylum Arthropoda; class Arachnida; order Ixodida; family Ixodidae; genus Dermacentor; species Dermacentor silvarum. The sequence continues at coordinate 54,598,629 of NC_051154.1, read as the reverse complement.
TCGTTATATGGGTCAAGGGGGAAGTAAGAAAAGATCGCTGGAAATATCTTCGTTACTTATCAACTTTTTTTTCCAACCACGACGTTGTCCTCGTATGCGTCACGATTTTGCAACTCTTTTTTTTTTTTTTTTTTTCGCGTCTACGTAAAGCTTAACACAACCTGTTTTCCACATCTCTAAAAAGTAGTGGTTTGTAAATTTAGCAACAAAGAGCTGATTTCCTCGATAGTTTGCTTCTCTGGCCGGACGATGTAAAAACTAATCGCCGCTTTGACACTTCCGCAGTCAGCTAGAATTCTTTAGCTGCCCACCGGAGATGGCTAGAAGACCTGCCCTCGGATGTGCGAGAAGCCTTGGCAGAGTATTAACTTATTGATAGAAGTGTGCATGCACTTAGGTTATACGAGTACTATATGCCGGTTTATTTGCGCGCTTGATAATGCGGTATCAGATGTTCGATTCGGTCTTCGGCTCTTGCAGTCGTCGCGTCGTCAGTCTGGTGCGACGCCTTTCGAAACGCTACCTTTGTTCGGGACTTCGCATCCCGCACTGTCGCTTTTCGCTTACGTACGAAGCTGTGCGTCAGGCACTACCGGCGTGACACGCGAACTGTATTGTTTCACGCATGGAGAAGCTTCCAACGGGGATTGACCTGGCTCGTGCGCGGCCCGTCGCGACGCCCGTCGGTGCCTGCGCCCCGTGCTTTATACCTGATCATCGGCGTGTCACAGCGCTCACAGTCTCGGCAACAGCCGTTGTCGCTATGTGTCCTCGCGTGGCCAGTTCCTTTTGGCTGGCGTAACAGATATGTTTCAGCGTGCGTTTTTTTCTTTTTCTTTTACTGCAGTGGTTAGGGATGGAGTTACTACATATTGAGCTAAGCATTCAAGCACGTGTGCGCTGTGATGCATGGATTCTTGCGTTTCTTCGTTACCGCGATATTCCCTATAGTAATGTGTATGGCGATGCTCGATGGTGTTCATTCGTATATAGCTGTCGGTTTATAATCGCACATTGAATCGCAGTATGAGGAGGGCACTCACATATAGGAAAGTATTAAGCATCTGTATAGTAGGGTGCATGCAAGTGCGTGTTCCGGGTTAATGATCGGTCGCGCAATTTACATTTGTTTTCCGTTTCTTTACACGTTGCAGAAGAGTTCGTCGCTCATGGCTCGACAGTCAAATGCCTCGCTATTGGCCGCAAATCTGGCCGTGTCATGGTCACCGGCGGCGAAGACAACAAGGTCAACTTGTGGGCCATTGGCAAGACCAACTGCATCATGGTGAGTACCGTATCGTCGCTGAACCCTCCACTCGGTTACGTATTGAGGAACACCAAGACAGGTGTCACGCGGACCTGTCTTCAGTGTTTATCAAGACGTTGCCTCCTGATTCCCGCCTTATTGCGAACAATACAGCTGTGCCCTTTGTGAATGCATCGAAGTGGTATACGCAGCGCCTCAAGGTGTAGCACTTTTGGGCCCCGTCATGGAGGGGTGACGACTGTCTCCATAAGTTCACATCCGCCACGATCAGTTCGGCCCTACGAGTCGTCGGAACGTTTGCACGAGGCTCCGCTCTGCCGCTGTGACTGGCACATTTGTTTCGGGGCCGAGTACCCCCCCTCCCGGTTCCTTGGTGGCCCCGTTTCTCTCTCCTCCCTCGTGCCGGGCGCCCCTTTCTGTCTCTCCAATTGAATGTGGCGCCTCATCGGTTACCGTGCGCTGGCTATTTTCTGCAACGCTGCAGTTTTGGGCGCAATTCAGCGCTCACGTCTCGGCGCGCAGCTGCAGAGGACCAAAAATTCGGAGGCCGCGCGCGCACACAGAATTCCTTCGTTCTTTTGTGCGCGGGCGCTCGCCGGTGGACGCAGGGCCGAGGAAATGTGGCCCTCGTCTTATGTGCGGTCCTTTCGCGGCCGAACAATGTGTTGCGCGTGTGCAAAAAGAGCCTGAAGAGAGAGAGAGAGGCTCGATAACCGTTTCCCCGGAGCGGTCCGAGAGCAGGTCTTTGATCAGCGGAGCGCGCAGTGGCGGCTGAGTTATGTGCGATGGCCGGGCGCGCGTTTCTTTTTCTTCTAATCTAGCTCACCGGTGTGCGGCTGCCCGCGACCGGACCGTTTTGTGTACCCTCGCATTACGCGGTGGTTACACCGGCCTGCTGGGCCAAACGAGCTTTGTGGGCTCGATTCCCGGCTTGACCCCGCGCCACGGTGAAGGTCGCGCGCCCAGCTTGCCGATTCAGTGCAGACGAGCTCCGGCCACGTTTCGGGTATACCCTCTCGGTTCCGCGAGCGAAAGCGCACCCGGGTGCGACTTTACAATTGCTAGTAGGTACAGCGGGGGCGTGCCTTTGTGTCGCTTGTGTATTCCTGCGGGTTAATTCCAGAAGAAAGTGAGATTATGTTCGAGCTCGTCTTAAGATGCTGTGCTTCACTGCATCTATGGGCGCACCCGGGCGGGCTATGCAGAGGCCGCGCCTAGGAATGACACACAGTTCAGACGTGTTATCTCTTCTCCAAGAACGTTCTTGGAAACTTTTTATGAAGACGCCGACGTGGCATGTCCATGGGAAACATTTTCTTTTCGTCTTGGGTTTCCATACTCTTGCTTTCTTTTTTCGTTTTGCATTCTTTATGCTCTGCATTTAGTTGCACAGCCATGAAGGGACGCAATGGGTAATCATTGACATCATTTGTTGTTAACACATTCATTAGCTCTCACGTGCGCATCAGTAGTCTCCGTGTAGGGATGGCGTGATTTTGCACTTACGTGCTTAGATATTTGTCAGTTTTTTTTTTTTCCTTCTTTATCGGGCTGATGCGGTTATCTTTGCATATATTTCAGCTTGGGTTGTTATACTGCCTAGCTGTTGTTCATCCAAATTGTTTTTGCCTCTCTGTTATTCGTTTACATAATTTGAGTTGTAAATACTAGCCCTGTAACCGTATTTTCCCAGCAAATGGAATAACTTGGTGCCAAGCAACTGTCACCAAAGGATATCATTTTGCTACTTTGTGTGCGTTGTCGAAGAGCAATTTTGAAATGCGGCCCACCTGGGGCGCACGCGTCCTTAGGGATCCGTCGTTTCATATTACAGTAGTAGAGAAAGTTGAACTAATGTTTGCGACTTGACATTTCGTACAAGGAGACTGTCCAACTATTACAGGAAGGAATCCCCAGCGTGAATCACTACGTCGCATACCTTCTCCACATATTACTTTGTTGTAGCGCAGGCAGAACTACCGGACACAGAAAGTCACATTAGACAGGCACACGTAGTGCATTTCCGTGTGTCCGGTCGTTCTACCTGCGCTACAACAAAGTAGAAGAGGCTGTATACCAACAAGACCATATAGCTACTCTCATTTTCTCCATACATATTCCTCCATCCGCTCGTTTTCTAGCTCTTCAAACTGCTGGCTGGTAACGCTCGGCTGGGAAGGGATCGACGTAATCTTTTCATCTGTCGGGAGCTTTCTAATAAAGTGTTCTTTACCTGTGACTGCTCGCCCATCTGCAGTATAGGTTTTTTTCGCGGCGCTGTTTGGTAAGCCGCCGTGATTCCATCGCGAGTGCTGCCGTTTCACCGTTGACACCCGCGACACCCAGCCATCGGTGCGCCCCAACAGGTCCCGTGGCGCAGAGATCATTGAAATGATCGCGTGAAGGCAGCTAGCCACTTGCCGAGCGTGTAGTAGTAGTAGTATCGGAGGGGCGCCGAGAGCCAGCCGCCGTGTGCCCAGCGCAGAGTTCGACGACCTCGTCCACCCCCCTCCCCTTCTACTGCTTGTCGCCAGCGTGCAGCCGGACGGACCCGGAAGTGCGGCTCGCTTTCAGGTGGCCGCGGCGGCGGTCCGAAGGGGGTGCTTCCCGCCGCCGTGCGTTCGCCTATCCGTCGTGTGGAGGGCTTGCCGAATGACCGCATGGCTTGATTCATGTCGATCTTCTCTCCCGCGGACTCGCTCACCTGCGTAGAGTACGCACAGCCTGCTTGCTTACCTGCCCCGAGAGTTGGCTTTCTTTTTCCCATCCTTGACGCTAGCCACGATTGGAGCCTCCGGCGAACCGTGTCTGGCCATAGTTTTTGAAAGTAACGCTGACTCGCTGGAGGCTCTGAGATGGCTCGAAGTAGCTGTCGGACGGAATTCCATCTGAAGAGGACGCTGGGTGAAGTTCTTTGCAGTTTTCAAGTGTCCATACTGACCGCGCTAAGGGTTTCGATCGCGTAGCGCTCTGTGGGGGCGTTCGACGTTTCTGTCGCATATGTGGGGAAGAGGCTGTAGTATCCCTTTATATGACGCGCATTGTCGGACCAGGTCATTCTCCGCAGTATCGTTACCGCATTCGGCGCTCCTGCTCTATACGCGTGTTAGTTCATGCGCCTTACGCGTCTGCAAGCTCTCGCAAGTACTACGAACAGGTATTGGGTCTACGTTGTTAAAAAAATTGATGTGAACAAAAGAAGAAAGCTGATAAAATGTAGCAATATTATTAACGTACCCTTTGCGTTTTCTTTTTGTCTAGTTACACTAACATTCTCTGTTCATGGCTTTCTCCGTCATTACTGCAGCTTTCGTGGAGTACTAACGAGTCAAATGCTGGGATGCTGTTGGGCTACCTGATCATACAAGTACAGATAAGCACGATACATAATGGCTAATCTGGTGTGACAAGACACATCCAAGTATCCACTCTACGAGTTTCTATAATAGCCATGCTCTAAGCGGCATGACTCGTCCTGATTGCTGCTGTATATTATTCAGAAACTAAGACCTAATTGGCTCGCGCATAGAAATCTACCAGCGTTTACTTGCGTGGCTGGTGAAGTATGCACACAAACGCTAATTAGAGGATAGTAAAGAGACGCCGACAAATCTCATTTCGTTACAACGTCAATGACACATTTTTCACTTTACCTTGTGAGGACCAATTCTGGTAAAATCAAGAAGAAAAACTGTCTTTCAGCATAAGCGGAAAAGTCAGTTTTTTTTTTTTAGATCAAAGAATCTGTTTTTTTTATTGAAAGAAATTCTCTGTAGTAATAGCAATTTTCTGTTCTTGCTCTTCTTTTTTACATTTATTTTTTACAGTATAGCTATAGGCTTTCATTGGCTTTTGGCCGTTGTGGAGTCCAGTATAATGTAGAACTTGGCAAGTTACGTCCAACTGTTGACAGTATGTGAAAAATACACGGCAGGCAACACTTGTGGCTACATTCGCAGGTGGCGCCTTGTTGTATAAACATATCTCATGTGTGGCGCGCACCTCCTGCTATGCTTGCTTGGCGAACCTGATGAGACTGGCGTTTTTGCTTTTTCGCCAGTCTCTTCTCTAGAAGACGTAATGAGATGAGGGAAGCTAGCAGCATGAAATGCGGCGAAAGGGGACTATAGATTGTTGACATTTGAGGCCACGTTTAAGAATCTCATTCACATTTCAGTCGCAGCTGACATCTCCGAACAATGGCACCATCTGGTAGCGCACATTCGGTACGGGTAGTGAGCGGTAGTTTGTGCATTCACTGCGTGTGTCCCTTCTTCCTCTGATGAGCGGAACCGTCGTAAGTTAGGCTCGTTAACTGCGGCAGGTATAGGCACTTCAATAGCGTAACAGTGAAACTATTCCGTTTTGTTACGCACAAGTTTGTTTCTCCATGCACCAATTGTTCACGCCCAGATTGCCGCCCCGCGGCTTTGTAACACATCGCCCTGCGGTGCCTTTCACAAACTACCAAGATTTAACAGCTTCATAAGCATTCCGGCGCTTATCTGTGTTGTTTCTGGTGCCTCGGGCAGCTCCCGGCGCGGCCAGTGCTCCCTTTATGCCGGCAATGCGGTCATCGCGCGCGACCGAGGCTTTATTTTTTTATTAATAACGAGCCGCCAGTTCTCGTTCACCCATGGCGGGCTTCTGGCTATTTAGTTCCATTGTATGGCGTAGCGTGGCCGCTGTTCCGCACGTAACAAGATACATCTGGCACATGTGGCTTTGATGCTCTCGCCACTTCTTGATGCGTGTCCCAGAGCGGGGCATGACGTCGACCCCCTGAACAAGTCCGGCTGCACTGAAAGGAACAAGAGGATAAGAAAACGGACATCTACGCAGCGAGCAATACAGCCCCCTGCTGCGACGCAGTAGCGCCAGTGTACCATGCATGAGAAAGGAAGAATTGCCCTTTGTAACATGCGACAGTGTGTGGTCTCCGTGCGTGTGCGTGCCCTCGTTTTAAGGCACGGGGTGGACGCGGTTATTGCGCAACCAGTGGCTTATTTTCTCGCGTCTCATTGTTCTGTTGCGACTGCTTTACTTTGCATGCATTGCGTTATATTCGCTGATGATGCTCTCTCTCTCTCTGCGTCCGTACTTAACGAAGCATTGTATATAATTATCTGTGCATGCGTCGTCTAGTTTTGCACGATGTCGCGATTTCTGTCGGCCGTTGTTTCTGCAGTCTCGGTCGCTCTGCAAAACTGTGTAGACGAACTTCGTGTTGGTAAGCAAGAACACAGTGACATCGCTTGTGCGCAGCACGATGAACGTTAACTTCCTGCTTACTTTTCTGCTGGGTCATTGCTTCCAACATCAACGCGCGCGCACTCACGCACATACACACTTTTCACGAACGCTTTTAATATAGAAAATGAACGTATTGTATGTTTAAACGCTGAAAGCGGAATGTTAAATTTGGGTCTAGCAAGCAGTGCCATCAGGCGCGCGCTTCGATTTTTTATCCTTGGCGATAACCAGAGAGAGAGAGAGAGAGTGTAGTCGAGGTTGAATAAAGTGCGTGGAAATCGAGTAGAAAAAGGCATAGGAAAAAATAGTTCTGGTTAAGATTGCGCGTCGAGGCTACTGTGTGTGAATAGATTCGATACAGTGAAGAAAGATGATCTCAGAAAAGTTTGTACTCAGCACTATATATAGCCGTGCACAATCTCCACTAGCGGTGCACACCGCGTAGGTCCTCGCCATGTGCTAAGACTATCGCCAAGTTTATATTGTAGGGGAATAGACTTTTCAAGCATATTTCACTGTGCGCAAAAGTATACGAGATCATTGCGAGCTGGTGCTACAGCATTGGCTCCGGCGTTTTTTTCTTCTTCTTTTTTTTGTCCGCTTTAAGAGTTACCGCACATGCAATTCTCGGAAAATGCCTTGGTGAAATGAAAAAAATCACGTCTTCGGCGTATCAGTCGAACATAATGCTGATAGGAAGGGTCACTTGAGCAAAGCACTTCAAGTTAGTCTTACAGTGAGCGAAGGCTGCTTGGAAGACAGATATGGCGCAAAATCAAAAGGCAGGTGCCGACGCCATATACATGGAAACATCCGCACTATCTTTGTGTGACGTCGTGAAAGAAATTATGTGCTCGAGGCGACTGTTACTAGTAAAGAATCACTGTATTCCAAAGTCAGCAAGGACATAGCCTGTTGCATTTCAGCACCTTTTCTGCAGAAAAAGGAATCCCAGATACAGGAAGAACCCTTGAAATCCGCGATATCCCCCCCCCCCCTCCCCCAGAATAAAAATAAAATAAAAAGAGGAGGTTTGTTGTGGCCGCTGCAGCTCAGCTTCGCACTTCGTGGGTCTCCAACGCGCGCACTGCATGACGCACCTCCGCGGGCGCCATGCGCGCGTTACTCAGCGCACGGTTTCAGGAAGGCACATTTCGTCTGTATCGGGCTGAGTCGCTCTGTCTTGTTTGTCGGCAGCCGCGAGTTTCGCGCCAACTGTATACCGTTGGCGCCACAATGGCCGCGGTTGCGGCAGCCATTGGACTCGCCCACGCGGGCGCGCGCGTCCGTAAACAAGGCCTTGCTTGCGCGTGGAGTGTCGGCATATAATAATTCTCCCGTGCGGGAAGTCCTGTTCGCGAAGAGCCCTCGAGTACGTGCTAGACAAATTAAATGCACCTGTATCTTAATCGTTCGATCACTTAATTACCGGAGGTGGGCTCGCTTGCTGACTTCGTTAATCATCACCTTGATCGAGTAGCGTTGGGCACAGCTCGGTATATCCGAGTCTCGTAATTGCCCCTGTAGCGCACCGTGGCCTCAGCTGTGGCCGTTGTTAGCTCCCCGGTTCTCCTTTGTGTGTTTCATTGCGCTGTCGTCCTTCGCTTTATGGGCGCATGGGGGCGATAAACTGAGGAGTGCGCTTGGCAGCTTGTTCCTTCCGTCTTCGGTGTGGCCCATTGGACGGCGAAGGCTGCCAAGCTCCGCTGACTGCTGTGGAGGGCGTTCTTTAATGGCACCGGCGTATTCGTGGGCGGAGCACGGAGCCGCACGCTGCTGTTTCTCATTCGGCAGCGATGCTTTTTCGAGCTGCGAACGCCGACTGCACATAGGTTTTACTCGGCTCCCATATGTGGCTGAAATTATTATTATTATTATTATTATTATTATTATTATTATTATTATTATTATTATTATTATTATTCATCTGACTTATAGCTTCGAAAAATAGAGGTTTTGCTTATATGCCATGTATTCTGATTAGCCAGTGTGTAGGAAGGTGTGCCTCTTTTAGATACACGTTGGCGACGTCCGCGCGCTCTTGACTTGCGGGTGGATATATGGTGCGTAAATCTGGGTAAGGGCCAACCGGACTAACCGCTCCTGCGGCCAACAACAAACCGGGTCCTGCAAACTTGCTTTCCCCGAAACACTTGAAACAAAAGGACATCGGCCACTTGGTGGCGTCGCGTCGGATACTTCGGGTGTCCGCTGGCCATAAAGTGACGTTACAAACCTCGCGGATGCCTAATTAGCGAACCACGGTTCAACGTACGAACGGCCGTGCGCTTCACCTTGCTCGCTTATGCGTCGAGGCCGTTATTTATACTGTAACGGTTAGACGGCGGAGCATCCGCTCCCTTGTTCGTGTAACTTGTCCGTACAGCTTACGAAACGAGCCAGGAGCGGCTTGCGGGGAAAAAGGGGCGGAGGAAGAGTGGTTGAGAAAGGCCTTTGTGAAGCGGCACGACTACGATACACGGTATAATGCGCCGCCGCCCGCGCACTACTCACACTCGCGGTAAGCGGTCTGTGCTCTGGCAGCTTGCGGTTCACGCCGGGGCATTTCGTCACGTTCGCTGAGCGCGGATGGCGCCTTTTTTTTTCTCTCTTTTTTTTTTGGCCGTTCTCTCGCATTACACCATTGTGTTACAGTACGTGAACCGTGGCGCCCCTTAGCACAGCGAACGTTGCTGTGAATCGCACGCGCTGCGCGAGCGAGTCGCGCAGAGAGCGGAGGCTGCGCGGCCAGCGTTTGCTTGGCGCCATGCGAGTCTCCCCTCCCGTTCTTTTGATGCTGGACGGAGAGGGCCTGCTTAGCCGATGCTGCTCGAGTTAGCGCTCGGCGGCGACGCTAGCCTGGATCAATCCGCCTTTTTCACGGCGCTACGGCGCATGCGCCCTGCCCTGGCGGATTAGTCGCGAAACGTTTTGAAAGGGTCGCGCGCGCGGCCGTGCGGCCCCGTCTCGGGGAAAGGTCCCCCGAAAAAAAAAAAAGCGCTCGCACGCACGCTACTGCAAGTGCAAACTCGTGCTGTGTACCTCGTTGAAACTTCACTGGTAGCTCGACGTCAGTGCGGTACCGAAAACGTGCGTAGCGTAAGACTGCAACTCCACTTTTAACAGAAAGCGGCGAGGGCTTCGTCCAGACTGCACAGGAAACCACGCAGTTGCCGCCTTGCATTGATGGCTGTAATAGCAAATTTATCGATAAACCCCTGCGTTACACTTCGACCTCACTTAAAAACACGTTGCTGACGAAGACATCTTGCAGCGTCGGTCCTCGCTCGCTGGTAGTGGCAGCGTGTGCCAGACTTCACGTACTCGTTCAAGACGCGGTAACACTGGGTCGATACGAGACCGACAAGACGCGGACGCTTACGATTGGCCGACCATTCAGCACTGTGTCGCCGAGACCATTTTATCATACCAGGCCTACAAGACGTAACCGACGAGCGCGAGTTGCACTGCGACGGGCTTTCTTGTCGACGGCACCGATAAAATCAGCGTGCCGACAATCATTCGACCGAACCCCGCGCGATCAGCCGTCGAACCGATAACGCGATAGCCGCAACGCCTTCGTTGGTATATATAAATAATCGCGCTCAAAATGAGTCAATACATGCCTACGAAGTTGAAATGCACAAGATTCGACCCTCTCAATCCGTGCACATAAGTTTGAGCCAATGTTGATCCTATTCAGCGGAGGTTAGGCCTGGCGCCGTCGAGTTCGCGCACCCGCTACCGGCGGACCTGTACTGAAAAGTAAGCAAGTTAGGATAAAGGAAAGGGCTTTTATAGTCCAGTTCTAGCTTTAGTGATTTGAAATAAACTACTCTTCGCGTTGATCGCCGCGTACACAATAAGCTGCAAGCGGGGACACAGCGCTGTGCCCAACGCCTGTGTCAACATCTGTACGTCACCGTTCCCGTAGGCTGCCAGTTGTATTCGCAACGTAGATGGGTGGGTTTGTACGTGTTGGTATGCTCAAACACTTCTTAATTCATGAGATGTACTGTTTATCTCTGTGTCAAACCCGAAACAAGAGATGGTACATTCGGTACAGCAGCATAAACAGCCGCCTCGCTCAGTAATTATATATACGAACGGTGTCAGCGATGGCATCCGCGCTTTTGCAGGAGAACAACACGGCTTTTAAATGAGCGCTTATGCGAGCACAGTTTGCTCTAATAATGTTTTATCACACGCGCAAACTAACTATCGCGAAGTTAAAGAAAAGCGAGAATCAGTAATAAATTAACAGCTCAATATTTGTAACTGCATCACAGCCGCCATTGTTTAAGTGGCTTAGCCGCTCATACTGACTCGTCTCACGATGGAACAACGCGACTCATATGAGCAGATATGTATGTTTTATTCTACGTTTTGACATTCTTTCATATCAGCGCCTTTTCATATATGCACCTTTCCCCCATTTTTTGACGCTAACAACGATCTGTGGCTGTAGATGCCGATGTAAACAATTGCATCGCTTGCTAAATCCGACGCGGAAGGCTGCGCACTCGAAAACATCTTATTTATGCGAAATGTCTAAAGAATGTGTAAAAAGAATTACAAAAAGGCGAGGTGCAAGTGCAGGAGTTAGCATCAACAAACTCCAAAGCAGCCGCTACGGCAGAGGGAACTCAGCGTGCCTTTATCGGCCGCACTGTAAACTAAACAGCACACTCAGGCCTGCTCACCCTACATGTATATAGTTGGTGAGTGCTACATGGCTTCCAGGAACGACATGCTGCCCCCCAGAAGCCATTAATAATTATTCGCAATCCACGAAACGCACAACCGATGCGCACTTAACAAGGGCGCAGGTTCACAAATCAACCGGCGAAAGCCCCAGCCCCCTACCAAAACGTTTCCAGCGGCGCGCGGCAGAGGGCAGCACAGAAAAATGAAAAAGGCGGATTGACGGCATGCCCCCGTCGCTGAATTATGCGAGTTTTATAAACGCGAGGCCCGCGACACTGCGGAGCCGTTTTCGGGCACGCATTTGTGGCCACCGTAAAGCGCGCTCCAGATGACCCCTTACTAAAGCCGTTATGAACGTTCTGTTGCGTTTTTTACTGGGTTTTATGTTGCAGTCAACGGACTTTCCGTAGTGAAATTGAACATCGTGCATTAATTTTTTCCGTGGGATGTCTCCAAGTTTTCCGTATTTACGGCTCTTGACCTTAAGTATACGGTCGTAACAGGTTGTCCATATAACCCATTTTTGAAGTAAGCTTGATGGTTTCATGTGTATTTAGTGGGCAAGATGAAAACTCCGCGTTCGCAAGCTAAAATTTTTAACGCGTTCTTTTTTATTCCCAGCGATTTTAACTTGTTTTACGCCAAAACCTTACAGCACGAAAAAGAAAATTCGAAACGTATTCAGGTTGCGCATGTACCACCTGTAACCGAAAGCATTACCTCAGCACAGAGTGGGTGGACAAATTAAGTTGTGTGTTATGCCGCTGTCAATTACACTGTATAGACATTTTTACGCGAGCAACAGTGACTGTTATGGCGCATCCAAACAAAACGGGAGTTCACTGGAAGATGGAGGCTTAAAGTGATCAGCACTGTAGTCGAACAAGGGACGTCTCGGCTGGAGCCAACGTTTGGACAAGGGAACTCGTCTTCGTCTGTGGCCGCATTGACGAAGACAAGTCATCTTGTCGAAACGTTCGCTCCAGCCGAGACGTCCCTTGTTCACTGTTGTGGCGCATGCCCCAGGTAAAATCAGTGCACCGTATAGGGAGAATCGGTGAGTGCGGCGTGAGACATCGATGATTTTAGCAGAACAGGCCTCTGCATGTAACGGAACTTGCGCCTCCGCTGGAGTTCATTTGAGTTATCGTGGTGTGTCCCGAAAATGCTCGACAAGCGCGTATACCGTCTGCGTCTACCCGCGCTTTTTGTTCTGGACTCAAACAGTCCTATATATTTCGGAGCGCGTAATTAACACTATAGAGCTGCTACCGCATCGCGGACGCGCTGCTCACAGAAATGGGGCCGCGCCTTCTCGGTCGACCGCTTTCGGCGATACTTCCGCACGGCCTAACATGCAGCGCTGAACCCCACTCGGGTATTCGTTGACGTCACGGCGTTTCTCTTGTCGGCCCTCGACAGCCGCGCGGCGTGAAAATAACGCTGACGGGAAGTCTATGCGCTCACAACTGTTACTTCATGGCCTCCGCCGCTGGTCTGACCGAACGGCGCGCACTGACAGCGATGTTCTCGATAGTCGCCGACCGAGAACGAGTCTTCCGTTGTCACGTTGAGAGCCATGGACACCAAGAAACCGAACTCGCACATTTTTACGTTAGCCACGATTCAGTATTCCTACCATTCAGAGAAGGATGACTAAAATGTGCAATTTTGAATCTCTACCTTTTTGTGACTATTCGCCGAAGCATTTAGCTTCCTTGAGTCATTTTTTGGGAGCTCTGTGCTGGGCGCAGCTGCGTTGTGAAACGAGAGCAATGCCCCTGAGGGAGCCTCTCGCTACCTGCAGACTACAGCGTACTTGGCTGCAGGGAAGCTTAGCTACGGTGCTAGTAACCTCCTCCCCCGCCCCCCTCATTTCCGGCGCATCATTATTATCATATTCATCATCACCACGGTGTGGCCGACCGTTCGGTCATAAGGTTTATTTCATCATGCCTAGCCATGGGCCAACTGCAGAAGAGTTCATTTATTCCGCGGAAAGAGGCATAAATCATACAAGACAAAGAACAGAAACCGGTTGCGCCTCTGTTCGACGCGCCCATCAGTCCGAGCGCTGGCCCCGGCGGAGAATAGGCGCGCGGAGCTTCGCCCCAGCCGTGCCTCTGAAACCCCCCCTTCGTTAGGCGCGATATATGGGCCGGCTGGCCGCGGACGCCTCGCGATCTTGAGATGTCGGTTCTTCCGGGATCCGGCCGCTCTCCGCGGACACTGCGCGACCTCCTCTTTGTGGGCGCCCCTCGCGGAAGTTCCCCGAGCCAATTCACGCCCACCGCCTCTCGGCTGCCAAATTTTTATACGCGCGACGTTCCCAGCCGCTGTCCAGTGGCCTCGCTTCATCACTTTCTGAACCTCAAGCGTCTTGATGACTCTCGGCAGCCCTGTCTGTTTGCCAAGATAACATGTATTAGGCGGAAATAACCGTGCGAACAAAGCGCAGAAACATAACAGTTGTTGGCTGAACTAATAACATAATAATCTGACTGCGGCATTATGGACCGCAATATTAAAGTTTCGTTGCAATGTTTGTCGATGCGGTGGTTGGCGATACATTTAATACACATTTTAGTGACTTAGATTTTATTGCATGCTTATTTTTAATATTATTTAGTCCATATTAGGTTGACCTAGCTGTTTACTTATAGAAAACAGTTTAAGTAGCACTTAGTTACCTTCGGGGGTATCTCCGTGTTTTGACTCTGTGAAGCAAACTGTACGTGTGCCGGCCAGCGCTAAATGATTCCACTCGAGCCCCAGTATTACAAGTTAGACAATCTCGACACGTTAGAATGCGGACCAGGCAGGTCATTGTTTTCCCCGTGGTATGAGAGTTTTAGCTGTGTTTTACCGCTCGCTCCGATCAATGCCGTTTATTTCCAAGATGACCCTCGAAAACGCAGCTGAGCATGCACGGAACGTTCGTAGAGTGGGCCGCCGAAACGAAACCCCCATTTTGCTGTCGAATTGGCCAAACTCACCTGAAGGCCCTGGACACAGGCGTATAGAAAGCTTATCACTCAACTCCAGACTGACCGTGCTCTGGGACTTACGCTTATTATCTGAATTGTAATATCTACGCAGGGTGTCTGTCCGCTGGGGAAACGTAAAATCGTACGGCTAAGCCACTGAAGTCGTGCTTTCTCAGACCAATACCGCGTCGGGCAGCGTGCGAAACCTGGTCGTCATTTAGGAATAATAGCTGGGGAAGAGATTTCAAAATCAAGAGATTCCGTTTGTGCGTTTAGAAACATCTGTCGTTTGAGTGGCTGTGCTCACGTTACGGTCGTTTTTTGTATTGTTTTGAAATGACAATAGCCATGCTGCATCCGTAGTTTTCATTTCGTCCTTGTCTGACGCGCATGGGCATCTTTGAAGATGTCGTAAGTGTTGCTGACACACAGTATGCGAGTGGTGTGATAGCTCCTCGATAGCTTCCACTGTGTGGCGTTCATTTTCACTGTCGAATTCAGTTTATTGTTCGTGTTCCTACAGTTTTGCGTAAGCGTACCATGTAACACGGGGAACCCTCATTAACCTTAAGCTTTTTCCTTTTAGAAGCAGATTTTAGAGGCATTAGCACCGGAGGGCATCGCTACAAAATACCGGCCCTGAACTATCCCTCGGTCTTACTGAAAAAACACAGTCCGCGGATAGCATACGCTGCTGTGAACATCTCAGCCTTTTTTTCTTTTTTTTTTTTTTTTTTCTTTGCAGTCGTGCGCGGCGCGTGGAGCTCGCAAGCGGGGCGCGAAGTCAACTTTTTCTCAAACGCTCTCTTTTCATACGAGGCGTTCTCCCCACTCTTTTCGGGACGGCCATATTGTGTCGTATAGCAGATTCCCACACGCGGCTGCTATTAACATGGCCTGTAGGTGACATCACCCAAGAAGGATGTTCGGATCAGTACGCTTCTTCCTACTGTTACTGTGTATATTTATTGACGCAGTTTAATAAACAGCCTGCGTTTCGAATTTCGATAAGAATTACGTACTTCCGGAAGTACGACTATCGTACTATCACCGACTATCGTCTGCTAACGCTCGGCCGCGCCCGCCCGCTGTACGAATGAAACGTTGGCTATACACTGCTTATCAGTGTCGTAGCCGTCGGGTCTCGCTAATTTCGATTAGTTTTGAACACTCAACTAGCCTCGAACCACGCGAAACTTAAGGTTAGACCGCACGTACGCGCCTGCCAGCGCGCGAGCTCACTCGTGGCCGCTCCTGCTGCAAGACTCCTTGGCAGACTTCGCTTCGTAACGAGCTATTTCGCAAAATTCCCAGTTTGGACGTGGCTGCAATCCGTCGGTCAAGATGGTGCAGGACAGAGCTGGTCCGCACCAAATAGCACGGCCAGACTGGAGCACATGAGCGCGAGCGCGCACTCCAGCCCTATCGTACAAATAGTTAAGGCACTCTACAGTTGCATGTAGCTGCGTCTGCAGCGCGTATATAGCTACCGCAGGGTGCCGCGAGAAACCCGCTCGCTGCGGCTCGCTAAGGACAACCGCGTGCTCTAATTGGTATCTGTGGGTGGCGTGACTCAAGGCCCGAGCGCCAGCATCTGACGCACAGGTCGTCTGCTTTCCGAGATGCACAACCTCGAGGTGTGTCGCGACCATGGTCGAAGCTCGTTAGACGTTAGGAATCCTTTGAACGCGAGTCCGGCGCTGCGGCATCGATCCATCGCTTGGCCGATGTGCACGCTGCCGACGTATGTACTCGCACGAGCGAACAAGTTTCGTAGAGGCAAGTGCGAAAGGTAATGTGCTACCCATGTCACTTGGTGCGGGAATAGCCGCGCGTTGCTGTACGCTGTAGCACAGCAAAGGTATGGGACACCGTGAACTCAACCGTAAGCTGAGCGATAGCCTCTTAGTTTGGCGCGTCGTATATGCGCCAAAGTATAGTGGCGTGTACGTAAACATCAAAAATGAAATTTTAACTGCGCGCCACGGCGTCGTCACGTTCAGTATAGGCGGAGCGTTGCGGGCATCACTCCGCTCCGCCCACCGCTGCAGCCTTCGCAGTGCAAGCCATTGAAAAAGGACCGGGAGCAACGCGAAGGGGATCAAAGGCGGTCTTTGGTTGCCAACAACTCGCA
Organism: Dermacentor silvarum; assembly: GCF_013339745.2. Lineage (NCBI taxonomy): Eukaryota > Metazoa > Arthropoda > Arachnida > Ixodida > Ixodidae > Dermacentor > Dermacentor silvarum. The sequence continues at coordinate 54,582,281 of NC_051154.1, read as the reverse complement.
CACGAACGCATCTTGCTTCATCAGCCTTCGAAATGTATCCATAATCTGATGCAAGCAGCCATAATACGGAGGCATCGGCGTTCTGTGTCCTGACGGCGCTGGCGTTTCATGGGCAAGCAACGCAGATCTTGACCTAGTAGTGGCGCAGCCGCCTCCTCGGGGCTAAAGCCTCGGAGCGCTCTTTGCGGTCGAGCCCGCCCACCATTCGGTGCAGGCGGCGACCTACACGGGGATGTCTGCGGTATATGCAGCCACCTCGGCGCCGGAACCAGTTTTATCAGCCGTCAGTCGAACGCGACGCGCGTGAGTTCCTCGCGCTGCTTGGAAGGGCTCTTTGTTGTTTTCGTCTCCCCAGGCGCTCTTTTGTGCGCCGTCGGTCGTGAACGAGGCGCGAGAAATGAAGGAAATATCGGGCGGGCTGTTTCCGCGTGTGTCCTGTCGTGATGATGCGTGCAGTATGAATACACAGTTAAGTTCCGCCATGGGTAGCTGACCTTGTGTCTCGTGTATTCGTCTCATAGTTTTTTTTTTTTTTTTCTGCAGAGGATGTGCGACGCCTTCTTTTCTATATTGTGTAAGTAAGGATATTGAGGTACCGTTGTTGGTTCACATTATCAGCTGTTATAATTTTGGCCAATGTCGTGTCGTTTCGTATGGTATTGCTGCCGCTTCTCTCTGTAGTGGCGTGATTAGTTGAAGGAACGACGACTATAGGATATCGGGTCGCTTGTGGAACGAAAAAATGGGTACGTGTTACGCACGTTAGTTTCAGAAGATTTCGTGAAGCTTTTTCAGAAATGTTTAGCCTCCCTGGTCAGGGTTCGGGCCTTTGTGAATACGGTAGATATTTCTGGTGATAAGCTCTACATAAGGTGTCCTTTCCGTAAGTTCTACTTGCGTTTTTTCATACGAGCCCCTATGCTAAGGCCCTGCAGCATCTTCTGCTCAGGATGTCCTGTATTGCATTTTGTAACACACAGTTGATTGAAGTTACTTTAATTAATTTACGTTTAGCGAACTTGTGCCCGACACACAGTTAAGCGAGAGTCTTGCTCCAACGTACACCGTCTTCTCGCAATAGTTCCACACGTCTTCTTCTTTTCCTCGTGCCCCGCGCTGATGACACCTTGCTCCGATCTCACGTGTCTTGTGAGCACGTGTTGGCCGCTTCGCTGCTGCTATCTTTCGTACGTAGCCGTAAACATATGGACGGGTGCAGGAGACGGGCTGGCGCACGAGATTTGAAGGCACCTTCGATGTACTCCCCGAAGAAAGTTTGTGATAAGTAATGACTTTCTTTAACGGCCGTTTGTACCTCCGTATTACTTTCACGCATGCTCCCTTTGTTTTTCTCGCAAAGTGTTATACACTATATACAGGGTGTCCCAGCTATTATCACGCAGCACGATTAAAAAAAAAGGAACGGCGTTACGCGAAGCAAACCTAGTGCGTATTGTTTCCAGTACAGTGGAGTAGCCGCCAGTATTTTTTTCGTTACTGAGATTTAATTAATTATATTCAATTATCTAACTCGAGAATGTGCTGTCCTAATTATCAAAGTGTCAATGAGAAAGTTGTAGAGCAACATGAAAAACTCCCGATACAGTTTTCTGTTGCTCAATACGTGCTACATAAATGTTTTTCCGAGCATGAAATAAGCCCGCGAATACACGCAAAGTGCCTCGAGCGGCCAGTCGTGCGGCAATTCTGCTTGTACTCGCGGGCTTCTTTCACACTCGGAAAACACATTTATGTAGCACGTATTGAGCAAACGAAAGCTGTATCGGTAGTTTTTCATGTTGCTCTACAACTTTCTCATTGACACTTTGATAATTAGGACTGTACTTCTCGAGTAAGATAATTAATTACAATTAATTAATTAAATCTCAGTAACGAAAAATTACTGGCGGCTACTCCACTGTACTGGAAACAATACGCACTAGGTTGGCTTCGCGTAACGCCGTTCCTCTTTTTTTTTAAATCGTGCTGCGTGGTAGCTGGGACACTCTGTATGTATATGCTGCTTAAAAGAATAAACAATTGGTAGTTGTTGGTGGACCTGTTGTTTCGCGCTGTTTCTGCTCAAGCTACATGCTAGCTGTTATTGTAGGAGTCAGGCGAAAACAGTTTTAGGTTCTCTAAGGGCGCGCACAGACCCTCGTCCGTTTGTGGATGCATGCATGTCCACACACGCACGCGCTCTGCCGTCTCTCGTTCCGTCGCGAAGGTCCTCCACGATTGTCTCCAGCGGCCCCGACGAGGCAGCTTCTCCGCGTCGGTCGCCCTCACAGCGTGACGGGAATCACCTGCTGCTCCATTCGCAGCGACGAGTTTGTAAACGAGGAAAGACGGGCCTTCATCGTGCAGATCTGATTTCCGCTTATCGGTCCTTCGGTCGCGAGGTTATATAAAACAGTCGGGCGGATGAGGGTGCACGTCGAGGAACCGGCCCAGTTTCACGCTGGCGGACTCGAAGCTACTAGGCATCCCAGGCGCACCACCTCCTTTTGACACCTCTTCGGCAGCCGAGCCTCTATACCATCGAACGCCGCCTGGCTGTTCTGTATATATTCCAGCATCTATCTGGGGTATATGCACAGTGGTCACAGCAAACGTCAGCCTTCCTTGCACGCGTAAAGAAGTGCCGTTGTCGGAATTTTCCCGTTTTTGCCACCACCTTGTTGTTGTTTGTTGTTAGCCCTTACACGTAATGTTTGATGTTGAATATAGACTACAGGGAAGAGGGCCTGCATGTATGAGGGCGTTTATGTAACTGCCGAAATCGAGGACTTTCGAGGAATTATAAGGGGTACTTGGAAATGAGGTCAAAGTGGTATGAAATCATTCTGAGCGTTGCTAGCAGAGCTTGAAACTGAGCCACCGTGACAATCTGCTGCTGAGCGATTCAAGCTGATTGAATAGGTAACAAAAGAACGCCAAAATAATTGTTGCTGATATCGCACGCGTTTGCATCGTAGCTCGCGTGTTGACATGCCATCATCACTGCATCATATTCTCGCGTGAATCAAACGTTGCATCATGTATGTAGCAAGATATTAACCGCCCATTAGTAACATGTACTGTAAACATGATGGTATAGATGTATATATCGGCAAGAAGGCGACATGCGGTGAAGTGCAGAGGACGCTTTACGAGACGGTGCGAGGAACGTCCCTGTCGGTATTTATAGCCGCACTTTGAGTGGCAGCTACCAGAACATTGGCCACATGTGTGTTTTGCGCAACTACGTAGATATCTAAATATTTGGTTTCATTACGTGCATGCATGTACTACTTGCATGCAGTTAAGCAAGAACTGTTAATACAGCTTTCCCTGTCCGCTTTATGTTCATAGCACAACGCATCATCTGAAAAGGATACTAAAGGAACATATTAAGTCGAGTCATATTGAAAGATTAGGCATCCTAAATAACGAATTCGTCAATCGGTAACGAAAAGAGAGCTTTTGTGAGCGAGAAAATGACGAAAATAGGAAATTGCATTAACTCCATCTGTTGTGGACTATGGTACCTCTCATGTGACGTCAGTACTGGCGATTCACAGGGAGCGGTTGCTATGTCTTGCCACTGCGAGCCGCATCGGTTTCTCGTGTTTACAACCCCGAGGCGCCAGCACCACCTCGCCCGCTTTGGCCGCTAATCCGGAACCCGAGAAGAGCCTCAGGGCGTGGCTAGTTTCAGCGACTCACGCAAGCAGAACATCAAAAACTTTCTAAAAGACATAATAACGGCATAGAGGGAGGCCATGTGTAGATTACGTCAACACGTCCGTTGTTTCGCGAGTGGTTGAAATTTAGGGGCACCAACGGTGAGGGGGGGGGGGGGGGGCAATTTTTTACGCAAAAAAGTGATGTATTGGCACACAGAAAGCGATGATAGATTTCTAGACGAAAACTCTATCGATCTAGCTCGAGAGAGGGAGAGGGAGAGAGAGAGTTTGATCTATGCTGGAGCAAATAAAGGGGCGCACTCCGTCTTAAATTGCACTGAAGTGTGGCGCCAGGGTAACCACGGTAGAGCATAGTGGCTCGGCTACAATCAGATTCCTAGCACGCTTTCATCCAAGCGTCGCGTTATCCCAGGGATTAAAGGGACGCAAAAGAGTAGCACTGAATAAGTTTAGACTGGTAAAGCATGCATTTGAGACCCTATCTGCATTTACTTGCCTGAAAAAGGTTGATCTTGGTAACGGAGAAAATTAAGGCTATATATAAAATTTTCGCTCGTGTTTCCATGTCTTTCTTGTAGTCCCGTGTGTTTCACGCTGGTTTGACCTTTTATTACATTTTTTTCTTCTTCTTTATTGCTCTACAGCTCAGCTATACGGCACGTTAGTGTGACGTCAGGGATTTCAAAGTATTTTTGCTTGTGTAGGCCGTTTTTTCGAAGAACATGCGTTTTCAGAACTTGCCAGGTTGAATTTATTTTTTCTCAAAAGGCAAATTCTTCTTTACATATAAAGTTAATAAACGCTTAGCTAGTCTTCAGCAAATGCTGACAAAATCAAGATTGCTTCGCCACCCACTCTAATTCCATCAGAGCTGTTGGCTCCGAGCAGTCTCTTCCGTCCTCGCTCTGTCATCTTTCCGTCCCTTATTCTTTCCCGCACCGATGTTCACAGCCGCGCGCTAGACAGTTACGGTGCGGTCAGCAATCTTTTCTCTTCTCTGTCAACCAGTCTCTCTCTCTTTCTCTCTCTCGCCATTCGTCTTTACGTATATTATCCGTCTTGTCAATAAGCCTCCGTTTACGATAATAATGACATGACATTTTGATGTTTCAGAAGCGCAATTCATCAAACCAGAAAAACTTAATTGATTTTGTCTGCGCTTTATGCGTGAAAGCAGACAATTTAAGCGACATATGTAGAAAGAACAAGAACAGGGGGTTATTTTGAGTATGAGAATAAATCACGAGTGACACACGCCTCTTAAGAGTTATATTTCCGAAGTAGAGCACATTCATCATCATCATCATCAGCCTATATTTATTTCCACTGCATGACGAATGCCTCTCCCTGCAATCTCCTAGTACCCCCCTGTCTTGCGCTAGCAAGTTTGAATCAGCTAGCGCAAGATCATGGAATCAGCTAGCGCAAGAGCACATTAGGTGGGCTCTGCTCACGCACTCGCCGACGCAAAATCGACCTCATCGCACGCTGATCCAAGCTACTGCCACTCTTTCCTCGTGTTCACGCGGCGTGCTAAACCGGTGGTGGTCTGCATTTGGCGTCTCCCTCGCAACACGTTGTCCACTGCATTTGTCATACGCCGAACACTGCCTGGTTTCGAGACTTATGTGAAACATCTTACCATTGCAAAATCGTACACCCGATTTGACGCAGTACGTACCCTAGTGCCCTCTAACAGTATTGCTTTCGAGCTACGCGTAAGGTTAGCATAGCAACAAATTAATCACAGCGGCGAGTCCATAGCAACGTGCCGTATAAACTAGTCGTTACTACACTTCAAACAAGCCTGAAAGGACGTAATAGTTAAAGGGCATAAAAATAAATGTTAAAGAACGCGAGAAGTGATATGCGCACTATATAATAGCAGCCTATAGTTCCAGGAAGCTAGTCTCTGAGAATGTTCGGAAGCTGTGTATATCTATACACATGGGGAAGGAGTGGTGCCGGCATTTCTGTGGAACGGAACAGCAAATTTTAATGGCGAACGTTCAGTATATTATCGAACAGTCTTCGTAATGTGTGTGATGTAGTGATCCGGTGCACGATGCTAATGTCGTGACATAGAGGGAGAGCGGAATTTGTATGGTTTTCGAACTTTAATTCAACTAAAGAGGCGAATTCGCAGTATACGTGAACGATACAACGCGTTTTGAAGCCCAGCGATACTTTGAATCCGTGAGAGCATATACGTATGCCGTATGTGTCTGATGTCGAAGTAGAGTAGGCGCTGTGTTGCTCGCTTCGACGAAGGCAGCACGTTCGCTCTGCCAAGATGGGCACCAGCGATTAGAAAGTGGAGGCGCCGAGTGTCCGCGGCTTCGCCGGCTACCGCCGTGTCCGCACTGTGCGGTGGGCTCCTCGTTTCCGGGGCACCGTGTTCGCGCCCGGCGACTTCGTACGGCCTGCCGTTGATGGATGGCGCCCGTGGAAGCGAGAAATCAGTCGGACAACTATTGTCTGTGCAGTGGCACGGCTGGACGCTGGGGAAGCGGGCCAGCTATAGCTTGCTGTTCGCGCGTTTCCGCCTGCAGCAGTGCAACGGCGGCGGCGGCGGCTGCGCGGCGTCGACAAGGGACGCAACAAAGCGGCTGCTGGCCCACTGACACCGAAACAAAGCCTGTCGTCGACGTCGCTGTCGTGTCTGCTGTGCGCCCCCGTGCATGTTTTTTCGCCCGTCCGCAAGCCACGCCGGGCACGTGCGCCCGATTTGCGCATCGTTTTTCAGCCCCGCTTGCAACTTGGCTGCGGACGACCAGGAAGGGATAGAACATACGAATGTTTCGTGCACCTGCATGGGTTGTGCGTTTAGTTCTTAATCCATTTCTCTCTCTCTCTCTCTCTCACTAGTTGTGACATCCGAGTATTTTGTCAGCATTGTTTTGCTTAGTCGTTGTCGTGAACTTACGCGCTGCTGGAGTTTACACTCGTTGGGAAGCGGTCGAACATGTTGTAATTACTGGTGTTCTTCGTATGCTGTGCGCTCGGCAGGAATATGCTTAATCAGCTCTTAGGTTCGTGTCAACAATGAACGTCTATTTTACGAAATGTCTTGTCTGGCTCCCGAGTTATGCATGGTGCCGTCAGCGCGCTGCGATTCTTTGGTTGCGGTTCGTAATGCTTGGAACTGTCAAGAACAAAGGGAAACACTATAGCTGCGCTGAATACATGTGCAGTTAGAGAATGCGTGCAAACACCACACGTTAGCCGTCGGCGGTTTTTTTCCACCGGCACTAAGCACTTTTGTAATAAAGTAAAAATCTCGAAAGGAGGTCGTGCGGTAGAACTTTTATCCGTGGATAATAAAATTGGAGAGCGCACAGTTTAATGCGCCAGGACCAGAGCTAAAGAAATTTACTTCCTGAACAAATATAGGTCATTTAGGCATATAACGCTATAGCAAAGTTATCAAGCATGCTTTATGGATAATTTAGTAGGGGATATAACTCTCATTATGTGGCTTAAAGTTTAGCTACGAGGTGGTAATGGGTATTACATTATTGCTTTAATTATAGAGCTGGGGGAGTAAGTCCCTGTGTGAAAATCATGTTGAGACAGTGCCGGATTAATACAGTTTTGGGCTCGAGGATAAATTTGCGTCAGGGCCCCAATGATGATAATGATGATGATAACGATTGCAGTGATCGGGTAAGATGGCAAATAGTTTCTCGGGTTTCTCGGGCTGTCTTCAAGTTTATTCTCAGATAAAAGGTTACAAGCCTATGAACATAATATGAACATGTTGTATCTTGATATAACGTTTGCAACATTTCTCCTTTGAGAAAACGTGTTTCTTCATTCTGTTAGGTTGTTATCTGATGCTTATTTTCTATGGCGCACCACGATCATTTAACCTTAGTCGCAAATCCAGGACCTGCGCCATCGTCATCACTCGGGAAAAAGGGATCCGCGTGTTGTGAAATAACGAACATTTTAGTTACACGTGGACACTTCAAATTATACTCTGCATGTGTGGCATGCAATCTAGGCGAATACCAACAAGTGAATGTATTAGGTCAGAAAAGTGTACAATCATTGCATGATATACCGGTGCTAACATATGGGGTACAAACTTGAAGGTTAACAAAGAAGCTCGAGAACAAGTTAAGGACCGCACAACGAGCGATGGAACGAAAAATGTTAGGCCTAACGTTAAGAGACAGGAAGAGAGCGGTGTGGATTAGAGAGCAAACGGGTATAGCCGATATTCTAGCTGACATTAAGAGAAAGAAATGGAGCTGGGCAGCTCATGTAATGCGTAGGATGGATAACTGGTGGACCATAAGAGTTACAGAATCCAAGAGAAGAGAATCGCAGTCGAGGACTGCAGAAAACTAGGTGGGGTGATGAAGTTAAAAAATTTGCATGCGCACGTTGGAATCTGCTAGCGCAAGACAGGGGTAATTGGAGATCTCAGGGAGAAACCTTCGTCCTGCAGTGGACATTATATATATATATATATATATATATATATATATATATATATATATATATATATAGGCTGACGATGATGATGATTAGGAGGGGAACCCTCGTCTCTTATATATGGCAGAACCCAAGAGAGGAAGGTGGCACCACACGTTGTTTGCTTCTATTTCGGCAATTACTCAACTTTTTTTTTTCGAATTCTTGTGGTAGAACGCTCCATGGGCGACGCTTCCTGGACGACTCTGTTGCATAACCAAAATTTCCGACGGGGCCCTGGGAAGGGGCCCTTTAAAATTATTGAGGGGCCTGTCAAGAAGATACTTATCATATATATTTTAATTGCTCTGCATATGCGGCATACGATCAGGAGCAACAAAAAGACAACGGCAGTTCGATTGTAGGAAAAGCCGAATAAAGTATAATCACGTTCACTAAGCCATTTTCATATATACTGCAATAATATGAAATGTTGAATGTTTTTTCCAAGGTCTCAAGATGACTGTTAAGAATATCATGATTGTTTTAAAGGTATGTCTAGAAGTGTGAAGTTCTCCAAATAACATCCGCGTAATGAATACTAAAAAAAGTTTACAAAGAGAGAGAGAGAGAGAGAGAGAGAGAGGGATGGAAAAGGTATGTTGTAGAGATTTGTAGATCTGACTCAGCTTATACGAAGACTCACCAGAAATCGGACCCAGCCAGGCTGACCCAGAAATCAAACCACGCCGAAATCGCTCCGACTTAGACTCGAAAAAATCACTCAAGCCGGTTCACTTTGTTTCTTATATGGTATATGTTGAAACTTTTACGCGTGGAAGTAGCGCGTTACGGCCCGCGATCTCGTTATGTTTACGTTTTTGTCCTAACTCACGCTGGTGAAGCAAATAGGGCCCTCGGCAGACACACATATAACAGTGGCCAGTAGGGAAACACGACATTGTCGTCTCTTTAAGCGAACAGGCAGAGCGTCACCCACGCAACCCAAAAAAGCACGAGGACGCGAGGGCGCGCTTGCACCGCACGCGGAGCAACCATTAAAGAGGGGAGATGAGAGGAAACTTATTTTTCAAAACTCACCTCTATACTCAGTCCGACTCACGCCCACTCGAACTCCGATTCCCTAACTCAGGCTCACAGTCTGAGATAGTCCGAGTCGACTCGTGGATGAGTTCGCTGATTTATGTTGTGAAAACAGCTCGAAAGGCGACTAACTTAAGATTAACAGAACGTACAAGCCACTGTTCGTAGTTCGTCCTATTTCCCTCTGCTTGCACCATGTATACGCCTAGTGAACCATTTAGGTGTGTTCTCGTCGTAGTCGTCGTACTCGTCGTAGGTAAGCAAGCGGCTGGTGCTCGCGCTCGGCACGCGCTCGTGCCACTGCTCCCACGTTCGCCGTCGTCTTCCACAGCTGGCTGCGTTGCCGCTCATCATTCCAGCGTAGAATTTCACTTCTCTTCTGTGGTCGTAATGCGGAGGCGCGTTTACGGGGTTACGAGCCATTCCTTGAGGCAGTATGAGCCCATTAGCGGTGCATCACTGCATGCTTCGCACCTCCCCAGGTTTCATGTTAGTGGCGCTGCATTTCGCTCAATGGGTCATTTGAGCACCGAGTTCTTTTTTTTTTTTTTTTTTTTTTGGTTGCCGTGACAGTTGCATCTGACCAAGGGCAGCTTTGCATATCTTTCTGACACTGAGATTACGGTGCGCAAAGTCTGTCTCTCGAGCAGTGAAGTGGTATAGTAACCGCAATGGCAGTACTTGCAATTTTTGGTTAAAAATATTTAAGTGTGTTTTGTTGATGCACGTAGTATTAGTCATACGCAGCTTTGTGACTCGGAAGTAATCTATGTGGCTACTGACTCAATCGAGCCCTTCATTTCTCTGATTGTTCTCGGAAAACAATTTGTTGTTGGCTCTCTCTCTCTCTCTCTCTCTCTGAGATGGCTCTGCATTGGCAAGTTCTCTCTCCGGTTCCCTTGGGTGCAGCTCAAATGGCCGGTGCCTTCTGCGTCATGTTTCCAGCGGGCTTGTTTTGTGTTTGTCGATTTCTCCTAATACATCTGACCACTGTCAAGCGTCGTCGTGTTCGGCGTCGCCAGTAGCGCGGTTTTTTACGTTTCCCAGTACGCGCCTCCGAGTTCGGCGGCGGTTCTTCCCGCGAAGGTCACTGAACTTTATGGCAGCATCGATCGGTGCTCGAATACTCTGCTGCTGTGCCGGCCATCCTTGTCTGCCGGGTGACTGAACTCTCGGTTCCTCCCTCCCACGGCATAGCCTTGGGCAGGCTGGCCTCCCGTTTACTTCGTTATTTTTCTCTGGCGCCACTTATCCGGGAGAGAAATCACGCTCGCGCTGCCGTTGTGTCCGGTCGTGCATGTAATCTTGCGGCCTTCGAGGAACGGCCGTGCGGCCTCGAGAAGGGTAGTGTAGTACGCGCTGCCTGGGCTAACTTAGGCAACTCGTGAGGTGCGGTATCTCCTAAAAGGATGCAAGCGTTACAGTGCTGTGAACGCGCCTCGTGGTGATCGCCTCGGGCGATTTCACACCCTGGTTTCCCTCATATCTGCAAAAAGAAGGGGCTACTCGAAAAATTCTCCACATTGGAGAAAAGCCCAATATGAGGTCGGATAACATTCGTCGGAAATACGCACGAGCTGGCGCGTTTAAAGGAAGCGACGCTTGTAGACGGCGTCGTTTATAGCTGCTAGTGGAAGCTGTGTGAGCTATGTGGCAGCGTGCGTGCTTGCATCTTATATTTGATTCGAACGGCGAACGCAATAGACAGAGCAGTTACCGTTTTGTTGTTTCGAACCGTCTAATGCAGACGTCTGTCCCAAATAAGTACACAAATAATGATACTTTTAGATTGCGGCGTCGGAGCCGTAAATTCGCGAGAATGATTTGCCCTCCTGGAGGATAAGCCGAATCGGTGGAACATATCCTCAACTAAATGCATGACATTAGCCTGTTCATATCATTGCTATACGTGGATTCAGGACGTTAGACTCGAATGCCAGAAGTGCACTTCTGGCCGATTTTTCAGCCCCTCTATATCGGTAAACTTTTCCTCTATTACACTTTCTCTGTGGACTGGTGGCGGAGTTGAGTTTTTAACCCTTGGAATACGGAAATCGAAGTTGGCGCCCGCGCTAAAGCTTACAGACTTTCCTGACCGTGGCTGCTGCTCTCTTGACTTGGCTGCATTAGGACTTTTATAATTAATTGGTCTTAATCGTTAATCCACCTTGCTCTAATTCGCACCAACCTTAACACCTTGCTCTAATTCGCACCACCCTTAATCCACTTAAATAAACCTTGCTCTAATTTGTACCAACCTTAATCCACTTTAATTTACCTTCATTATTATTTCACCTTAATTCACTTTACTTCATTCTAATTCACATTAATTACCGATAATTACTACTATTTAACGTTGTTATACCATTTACCATCTACCATCTTCTGTATTACTACTGACGTATTACAAGACGCTGATGACGTCACGTTGATTTTTGGTACCACAGTCGTTGCGAACAACGCCGGCTTTTCTGCTTCATTGACATATTCTTTCGCCCTAATAATAGTCGTCCTTTATCCCAGTCTTTCGCGTCGTATACTTCTCCGAGCATACATCGGCCCTCACCATTCTTTCCTCGACAAACATCACCTTCGTCCTCTGGACATCACTGCGTCGACTCTGCGTTCGCATGAAGTGACGTTTCATATCTGCTGAGATTGCGAGAGGTGTAGCGCGTATAAGCACAAACGTTGCGTCGCATTAAGGTTGTGACTGATATATGGCGCATTAAAAAAAAAAAAGAAAAAAAAAAAACATTGCGTGAGGTTACATGTTGCATAGATGACAATAAAGACAATTGCAGCCGTCCCATTTAGATTTATATCTGTTTCACGAAAGCTTTGCTTCACGGAGATTCTAACGTATGCGTCGGACCTGTATAATAATTATTTTTTTCCTCTTTTACTTCATTCTTTTTGCGGCCGCGCCGGTTTGCAGCCAACAACGTCGACCCAGCGCGACCGTTATCACTCAGGTCCCCATCTCTGGTCTTCGTAGAAAAGCAGCGGTCGTTCTCCGACTCGGAAATCTGGTAACGTGAAACAGGTACGACCTAGGGAAACGCCAACGCTCGAGATAAAAAAAAAAAAAAAAGAAAATCCAGGTTAAACTTATTAGCGCTAACGTAGTTTTAAGTAACTCGACCACTTAGGCGCGCTACTTAATCGCGTTGCATCATTGAATGCATTCGCATTCGTTGTCCCAATTTTGGTGCGCACTTTATACTTATTCCTACTTAGTCCTAGTTAATCGAATGTTTTGACTCGGCATTCATTCTACTGCTTGCTTACTAATTAAATAATTAAATAATAAGTTTTATTTGTCGGATGTAACAGTCCCTGTGCTCTGTCTGGATGAATACATGAGAATTATTGCATTCAGTGTCGCACGCTAGCTGCTTTTTTTTCCCCCTATTATGTGTTCATTACGTTGATTAAAAGTAATAATTTATGTCCGTATGACACTAGCGCCAAAGTTCCCTCTAGTAATTTTTGTAGGAAACACTGCAGTAGTGAACAAAAAAGATCTGAATATGGTTTCCTGTGAAAAATTTCATTACCTACGTTTCTAAGCTATTAATTACTGTTTTTTTTTCTTACTTTTAAAATACTGTCAACAGGGTGTGGCACTGCTGCAGCCAAATGTACAGATATTAATAACATTTGGTTTATTGACGGTTCCATAAATCTTAACTTTCTACTTTGTTCGCTTCATGGTGCTCATTGTTGCCTACATTATTCTTCTCTTATTTGATCTCTTGTAATACATAAATCCTGCAATAGCATGCCAAGCCTCTCGCTCGGCTAGTCTCTCCAGTTATTTCTTAAAATTTCTCTCAAAGCGCGCACGTATTTTAACATACGGGCACGCAGATTGCGGGAATACGCAATCTGCGTGCACCATGCATGGGTGGGCTATTCGGTGCGAATAACGTAACATCGTAGTGAGTGTTCGAGAAGCTATTGCCCCTATAGGCTGTGGTCCGCCATAACGCAATGTCAACTTTCTTAGCACTTTAGCCCAGAACGGTGTGGATTAGGGCTATGGTGTTGCGCTGCTAAGCACGAGGTCGCGGGTTCAAACCCCGGCCGCGCCGGCCGCATTTCGATGGGCGCGAAATGCAAAGACGCCCGTGTCCCGTGCATTGGAGTGCACGCTAAAAGAACCCCTGGTGGTCCAAATTACTCCGGAGTCCTCCACTATACGGCGTGCCTCATAATCAAACCGTGGTTTTGGCATGCGAAACCCCAGAATTCAATTCAGTTAAGTTTGATCGGAGAGCACAAAATGCAAACTATAATATATTTTGTTCACTACTGTGTATGCATGGAATGTGCCAATAATAATAATAATAATAATAATAATAATAATAATAATAATAATAATAATAATAATAATAATAATAATAATAATAATAATAATAATAATAATAATAATAATAATAATAATAAGGAAGCTGTAGGTAAAAGTTGCTCTTCGTATATAGAGTCAGTTTGACGAAGTCCCGCAGATATACCTTTGTACAAAACAGTCAGCAGCGGCTATTACACTAACATATGCATGCAACATACTATATATGGAACCCTTCGCGGGCTGCGTTATGTTTACGGACGTGTTTGCCTTTTGTCGATGAGGAAGTGTTAGGGCAGGCATCGCGCGCGCTTTGTCGCGCAGCTGGAACAGCCAGAGTGCAGCTGTGCCTTATCTCTGCGTCGGTGACGCGCGCGGCATGTGTGTGTTGTGGCGACGCGCGGTGCCCGGCGGGGCTTTCCCGTATGTAGAACGGCGGCGCCCAGCCGCGCCGCTGCTGTGCTCGTCAGCCATGCGTGTGACATTAGCCGCTAATTTCCTCTCGCGGCCTATGTAGCCAGTTAATCTCGCGGGCGCTCTTCCCGCACAGCTCAGCCGGGCGTTCAACCCCGCGGTTGCCGCACGCTAAGCGCTGCGAGTGGCCTCTGTTCTTGCCGCCTTCGTATGTAAGCGCCTGTATGTGCGCGCTCTTTTTTTTTTTTTTTTGTCGAAACCACAGTTGTCGCCAATTAAGACGCACCATGGCAGTATATCCAGTAGCTGGCACCGCAGTTTGAATGATGTGCTCGCGCTGAAAATTTCCGCCTCTTGGCACTTAATGAAAAGAAGGGAAAAAAAAAAAAAAAAAACGATCACACGAGGGAGGCGTTGTCTTTCCTCTGTCATTCTTTTAAGAAGAGCTTGCCTTTCTTTGGCTCTGATTGTGCGTATGAACTCCCACAAAATTTAGTCAAGTTGGCTTGTCGGGCTCGTGTAAACTGTTTATTCGGCATGCAAGAGCACCGGGTCAGCCTGCCTGTGCGGGTTTAGTTGATTATAACCCCGACTTGTTTGGCAAGTTGCGTGCAGACGCGGCTATAGGTCGCGTTCGGTGGTTCGCACCCTGTTATAGCAGCAAAAGAACTGGACGTTCTGCTTTCGCGTCTCGATGCAGATGTCTCGGCCGGCCATAAAGGACTTGATGTGCACGCTTCAACATGGGGCTGTCTGTCTTCGTGTGAACGAACCTTCATGTTTTGCTTGTTTTTAGTGACTCAGTTTTTAGTGACATCAGTGACTAAGCCATGAGCAAGTTATGCGTCATCGCTGAAAGGAGAACAATGGGAAGAAACACAGCTGTCTATAGCTCCGGATGCAGGACTCTTATCTTGCACGCTCAAGCACGCCTTGTATGACCACTATGGGTAAAGAGAGCGCACCGCGATTAAAGTGGGCTCAAGCATGTTCGTAACTCTGGGCATAATTTCCTGTGCGTTCTCGCAATAGTGACTGGTTTCACTTCTGTGTACGTGCGGTAGCTGATTGAACGGGATGTTACCGGATGTGCATGTTTTCCACTGGCTCTTATCTTGACATAATCGCTGCACTTTCACTCGTTGCCGTGGCGCAGAAAACCCCTTCGCTCTAGAAGGCCTGGTTGTTCAGAGCCGCTAAGGGCCCAGCGCGAGCACTTTGTATGCAGCAGCGGTGCCCGCCTCGTCAGTAAGCTTCCCTGCGTGTGCTCGGTCGTGTCGAGCGCCCCGCGCGCATACCAATTCTTTTCGTGCCAGGCAGCCTTGCCTTCGAAGTATTGCGGGGCACGAGACCGACGCGCTGCACGTGCATTTGAGTCAGGAACGTTGTTTCTATCCTTGCATAAACCTGAATAGCGTGATCGCGTCCCTTGACTCGTCAATCGGGGTGGATCTCTGAGTACGCAGTTTCGATGTATTCTGACGTCACGGTATGGCGCTATTATGCCGGGTTCGTGCCGTCCTCCGGGGCCGATGGTATATGTCATTGCGATTCTCGGCCAAGTTGCTCATACAGCGCTTACGTGGTCAGCGCTCTGTCATCCCGGTTTTTTTTTTTTTTTCTTGCGGTTGTCATTTCCAACTTTCCGTCCGCTGTGCGCGGCTGCTGTTCGTGCAGAGAGAGAAAGCTCTTTAATGGAAATCAGAATTTTTGTGGTATGTACATAACCGTTACATGCTATTCTGCACAGAGGAAGGGATCTGGTACAGGATGCCCTAGGAGGAGGGAGAACGCGGGACAAATGGAGCCGCTGCCGAGTGGCTCAACATGAACTTGACGCACTCCAAATGTAGATATTGTCTGCAGAAAACGGGATTTAAACGCCACGTGACATTTTCCCATGGTGGATAGGGTATAATGTTAAACAATGAAGGGCTGAGCATACCGCCGTGGTGCGCTCATGAACAGTTGCCGTCCTTGCATCTAGTCCGTAATCCACGTATAGCACCTTCCACCAAGGCCAAATGCTTCCAGAACATCTAGTATATCAAAATGGTGACGGGTGTCTCTCTGTAGGCGAGCTATTATTTATGTGAAGGCGTCAAATGGCCCATTGAGCCGGCGGCGGTTGTAGTAGCGAAACTTCCCTTTGGCTTTGACGCCACGTCGCGCGCTCGTGACGCTGGCTCGGACGAAAAGGAACACCTGCTGTCGTGGTATTGCGTTAGAGGAGAGGGCATCGCCGCGACGCCACGTCACTCTCAGAAGTCCGTGTTATCCGCACGTTCCTTTCCGCGCAAGCTCTCGCTTGCGTTCTAACTGCGCCTCGGTAAGGCCAAATAAAAACGCACCAAGCGTCTCCACGCGCTCGATTGCCCGCGAGGAGTTCAGAACTCGAACGACCGCTCAGCGGCGTTCAGTTTGACGTTAATGCTTTCGCATTCACAACTCATAAGAAGTGCTTAGATGTCCTCGGATTTTTCAGTCTACGAGGTGAGGCCTAACGTGCAGAGAAACTTTTCCTTTTTCAAACCCGCTTCAGCGCTAGACGATGAAATCAGTCACCCTATATGCTAGGGCTGGCGATGATGTAAGGCGTGGGACAAATTTAGCCACCACGAACGACGCAATCGCGTGGCAGCCGTGGGTTGCTTTCGGAGCCTCGAGATACACACATCAGCGCAGCGTGCCTGCGTGTATATAG
The DNA here is from genome assembly GCF_013339745.2 of Dermacentor silvarum. Lineage (NCBI taxonomy): Eukaryota > Metazoa > Arthropoda > Arachnida > Ixodida > Ixodidae > Dermacentor > Dermacentor silvarum. The sequence continues at coordinate 54,565,597 of NC_051154.1, read as the reverse complement.
ACACCTGCCCTGAAGCGCGCCGTCTTCACTCCGACTGCTCGCAGTAGCCCCTTCGTAGCCCATCATCGCCTTAGTTGTTTGACATGTTACGAACCCCGACTCGGGGCTGCCAAGCGGCGTCACTCTTTTTTTTTTTTTTTTTCTTGACAAGCGCGTAGTAATCGGGACGAGTCCACGCGGCACCTTCTTCTAAGCCAGGCGGCCCTGTTTCTTCTTCGGTCCCGGCCGTGTATAGCTCTTTCTTTCGCGGGAGCGAGCCCGGCGCACTGTTTGTCCGATCAGCTGACGGGTGCCGAGCCGAGTGTGTACTTACGAAGCGGCCGGCAGACAATGACCTGTTTCGCATTGCCTGCATCGAGGGCCGCGTCTCCCGCGCGCGGGCGAACCCTGCACGAGCGCGCAGAGACGTGGCGATCAAGCGCGGCCCGCGAGGATAGCGAGCGGGAGAGGCAGCACCTTTTGTCTTTCGCCGGGCGCGCTCCTATCGCGTGCGCGCGGTCACCGTCCGGCCTCTTCTTGCGCGCCGTGACAGCGGGAAGCAGCTCTCCCGCCCTTTGTGTGCGCGCTGCTCTGCAGCCATCCCGGGCACCTGAGCCGAGCCCCGGGTGTGCTGAATCGGAGCTGCTTTGTGCGCTCTCTATACGGCATCGCTTTTTTTTTTTAACACGAAAGTGTTTTATGCCGGGGTCCACCAAGACTTCACTGACGTATTTCCGTCGCGGAAATACGTCACACGAACATACACGAACATAATACAAAGAAAGAAACCAGAAGAAAAAGTTCCACAAACATGCAAAATTTGGAAATCGAACCCACGACCTCTCGGTCCGCGACGATAGATCGCCGAGCATTTAACCCATTGCGCCACAAACGCATTATCAGAGAGCTACACAGACGCGCCTTATATATCTAACACTCCTCCGTGTACCCGCGCTCTTGCTCGGGGCGGTGCCGCCGCCTACGAGCAGAAAAGAGAAGTACTGCATTATGACATTAACGCGCACCGACAGTGAACGCTTCGGTGGTCTCAGCACTACGACGCCTCGATGCCAGCATTCGAAGGGACGCTGGCATCAAGAAGCACTACCAACGCCACCTAGGTGGCGTTCACCGTACTCAGCACAGCGGAGCGTGGCCTCCGCAATTAGCTCTGAAAATGTTTCTGAAGTTGATCGCGGAGGCTGCAATTACGACGCGCTGTACGCGCTGATTTGACTCGGTGACGATTCAGTTACGTGCTTTGTCTTGCGCGTTGTATTAGTGTGTCAGTTACGTGCTTCGTCTTTCGCGTTGTGCTAGCGTGTGCAGCGTAGTGCAGCTTCCATATGCACGACGGTTGCTCATGGTCATCGACGTTGGTAGTCGTGATGGAGGAGACGTGCCACCAGGCGTCAGCGTGGGTGCATCAACGCCTAAGGGCGCTTTAGCCACAAAACACCAATAGACATTATATATCAATGTGCAATAAACATTACACTACTTCTGTGAAGACACGTTTCACTTTCGTGTTCTATACCGATTCTATATAAGAGGGATCAACCACATTTTTTCTTTTGCATTATTTGTAAACGCTCGTGTAGGAGGCTTCTGCACAGCGATTCCACATTCACAACATTCGGTGACGTGGGAATCAGAGGAATGATTGGGGCTTTCAGTTTTTGGCGAAAAAAAAGTGTTGCTCGAATACTCGGTGTCCGCACGCTGGAATAGAGGGAAAGAAAGCCGAACCAGGGCGATATTTTCCTCACCAGAAGTTTTTTCTTGAAGTTTTTTTGAGCCGTAGTATGCCTGCTTTATTATTATTGTTGTTATTATAAAATTGTGTGGGCTCTCTTTGTACCATTCTACGGCAATCAAGTGTTGATGTAAAGTTTATTTCGTGATGCCACTTCTACCTTAGATTTCCGGCGGGCTCTGATTAGACCCCACCTCCGAAGGATGGTGGGGCCAGTCAAGGGGCCGTAACGCAGCTTTCGCCCGCTATCCTTAGTAATCACGTACGATTTTGGCATGTACTGATGTGGCAAAAAAAAAAAACCTTCAAATTTTAGTATTCTCGTGGAGGACGCCGCAGTAAGTCAGCGTTTATGTGAGAACGAGACCACTACGATGTAGGACATTGTCTTTCATTAGTCGAATAGAGACATGTTATACTAATAAGGTATTCGAAATTGCTTCCGATAGGCTTTGAAATGCTAATCGGAAAGTTTCACAGCTGTGATTGGGATTGGAGTTCCTCACTCAAAAAAAAAAAAAAAAATCTTATCGTGTAGTGGGTTCCATGCTGTAAATACAGTGGATGTTATGTCGTATAGAAACTCGAAAGTGCAGCCGCTCCTGCGTGCTGATATCGACTGCAGCTGTAAACGGTCGGTAGCGGGCACGCCGCAAGCGCGTCCGCATTCAAAGCAAGCTTATTGCAGGGATATAGCTTCAAGCTCGAGTCTCCTTCTCCACTTCCACCACTTGTTTCGTTGATGCACTTGTTTCATGCGGGCCATGTTGCTGAATGTTTCTATGCGGTTACGATTCAAAGCTATCACCCCCTCGAAGTGGATCCTGCCTACCTTAACTTTCCTGTTGTATACTCTTGTGCACATCCTGTGCATCAAATCTGATTTGTCGGCCGGTAAATGTTATTTGACGCCTTCCGGTAACATTCTCGGTCAGTAGGAAGTCTGAAAATAACATCCGTTTGGATGTTGTAATAGCGTCCGCAACAACGTGGCGGCAATAGCGTCCACGGTTAACATTAACAACGGCATCCGGCGAATCTGGCCACGCGGCGCAACCGCGTATGCCTCTTCGTGCGACATCCCACTCTCTTGTGTAATTCCGAGATTCGCCCGCAGCGGTGGATCATTGGATATATGGCGCTCTGCTGCTGAGTACGAAATCGCGGATTCGAATTCCCGCCGCGGTGACTGCATTCCGATGGGGGCAGAATGCAAAAAACGCTTGTGTAACGTGCTTTGGGTGCACTTTAAATAACCCCTGGCGGTCAAAATAACTAGGAGCCCACCACTGCGGCGTCTCTCATAGCGGCAATGTGGCTATGGTACGTTACATTCAATCAATCAATTTTTGATAGTGTGGTAAAGCTTGGGGTTGATTTGATAAAGCACGATTTTCCAACGCCGTTCTACTTCTTGCTGCCGCCCGCGCGAGATCGTGGTGAATGAACTTCGCTACGCGTCCGCGTCTGAACAGATGCGCTACGTCGACGCTTCAGCGTTCTGTCCGATACGTGGGAGGTTCTAATAAAAACAAGCTGACGCCTGTCAGAAGTTCGGAGAACCGTGCGCGAATCGATTTATGCGCTGCCTTTCACCTCGCCTCTCCCGATGGGGGGGTCTGCACGTTCTCGCCGAGCGTCCAGCTGACGCGTTGAGGAGAGGGCTGGCCACCGGCCATCTCATCTCTGGTTCACGTAGCTTGGGCCGAAACTGAATGCAAGGCTAGCGAGACGAGGAAAGTCGGTAGCTGCTCTTTCGTCGTTTTCTTTCTGAGGGAACAAGGCTGGCCGATATGTGTGGCCGTCCGCATGACTCGCCTCATTAATTACACTGATGGATTCGGGGCACTTCCCCGGCCGTTTTATTGTGACGAGCGTGTTCGTACGCAGGCGCTGAAGAAAACTTCGACTTAGCGGTCATTGTTTGTCATAGCTTGCAGTTTATCAAGGTTTTGGTGGACTTTTAGACCGATGCACCTTGGTCTATTCTCAACTTCAAGCATATGTCGCTCGTGAATTTGCTACCTCAGCGTTCGTTGTTAGTATAAATGTGCGCTAGTTAGTGTTCACATTTTACAAAATCGATATTTAGTATTGTGTCAATATAGTTCTCTGCGGAGTGCATGAATGGTCTCGTTATTTTGAAGACGCCGAGTCATCTGTCTCTACTTACCTTTATGCAAGACAAAGGCGCGATTGCCTACCGTGCCGGCCGTGTGTCCGTTGAAGCGGACTCAAAAGGGCATGTATACGTATTCGGGTTACAGCCGCGCGCGACTGCGGTGTTTCGCCTCTTTGAAAGTTTGAAATGTATTACAGCAGGTTGACGCTTTAAAAGGAAAATTCTGCCGACGCAATCTGTTGCCCTTAGCTGCGTTTTCAGGCTTGGGTTCGCAGACCTTATTTTATTGCCGGTCACCTTTTACTGATTGCCAAGGCAAGGTATACGTGAGGATGCCTCACTGCGACCGAATCTTCCGTGCTTTTGGTTTTAGCCACATGTGACCTAGTTGGGCCCCATACACTGCTTTATTCTTTAACTCTGTATCTGTCATTAAAGTTGCAGTGAAACATTACGTTTAATCATAAAATAAAACAGCATATTTAATCATAATAAACATAGTCGACAGCGCTAAAGCATGTTTTCTTGGCACATTTTGGCTTATAGATGCGCTTCTTACAGAAAACAGTATCGACAGTGATCAGCTAAGTAAGCTCTTCCGCAGCGTTTGAGCAGACGTGTATGCTGAAGTGCCTCTGTTAGTACATTCGTGAGCAGCGTGAAGGACGGGAAGAAGGTAAGGTAAACAAATGGAGCACTGAAATAGGCCGCCGCTTGTATGTGTCGTTCGCATTTGTGCGCGTTTTATAGTCTGTGTGAAAACGTGCAGCAGCGCAAGTTCTTCGACGTCGTGTCTATTATACACACACTGAAGTAGCATCGTCCTTGGGGCGCATGCGTGCTCAACCATTTCGGGCCCACTATAGCCTAGCCGACGATCGATTAACGGGGCATTCACTAATAGGCCACCTTACAGCAGGTGACTGCAGTATAGCGAAATGCGATCTCCGAAACGACCGCGCGCACAGCTGGTGTGCGGCGCCGGTTCGCAGGTCAGTGTTGTACTGACGTCTGTGTGGCCACCGACACGGGTTTTTAGAGACGTGCTGGGGGTGTATAGTTGAGGGGCCCGGGGCTTCGCCTGTATAAGCTGAGGTCTGCCGCCAATGAGTGCTTATATCTGCCGCACACAAAGCTGCAGCAGCCAGTCGGCAGCACCGCCGCACGTGTGGGCGCGGCCGCGCGGCGGCGTCACGTCGTCGAACGTGTCGTCGTCCACGCTCGACGGGCCGCTGCTCTCCCGTGGGCTCCGCGGGCGTGGGGTTCTGCGAGGAACACAGCAGAATGAGGCCGCTGGGCTCTCGGGGCTCTCTCCTCCTCCGTGGCCCAGTCTCGTCCCACCCTGGACACTTCGTGGGCACGGCGGCCTTCGCGGACGCGCCTGCCGCGTTCCACGCGCGCCACTCTCTAAATAATAATAATAATAATAATAATAATAATAATAATAATAATAATAATAATAATAATAATAATAATAATAATAATAATAATAATAATATACTTTAATAGCTACATTGATTTTTTTTCATCTTCTCATAACTTGATACTTTCATCTTGTGTAGTGTTTTGAGTTCCTGTTTATAATGATGTCCTTTAAATTCTGTTCTTCGGGGGGTTTTTGGGGTTGTCCGTTCCCAGGAGTGGCCGAAAAAAATGAAAGTAAAAGGGCTAAGTGTGGAATTTCGCACCACGAATTCACGTCACGTCGAAGAACGTGACACGCTAGCGTGCGCGCTGTGATTTGGACGCAATGCGTCGCGGGGAAATCGGCGCGACGGCTGCTGACAACGAACGAACAAGAAACGGTTTTTGGAGGCAGATCAGTTGTGAATAGCACCTGGTTACATTTGATTTCCTTCAGGTTTCGGATGAGTTGCTGCGGATGTTAATGGATCCCTGCAGTTAAAGGGAACGTCCTTACATCTACGTTGCGTTGACCAATTGACTGGATATCGTCCGTGTTGGAGCTCTGTTAGGTCGTGATGGCGGTCAGCGCACTACGCAAAACAAGGGGGGGGGGGGGGGGGGGGGGGGGGGGGGGGGGGGATTTGTACTTTGTTTCGCGTAGTGCGCTCACTACCATTATGACTGAACTGTTCCGACACCCCCAAATCACCACTCTGTTAAGCTCTGCTATAGGCTTCCGAACTGTTGCTTGCAATATCTGATATATTATCACTTCCCGGGTGGAAATTCATGAGCACCGATGTGCAACTCGCCGAGTTGCATGTTTCTTGAGTATATATGGCCTGCATTGTGGGCCGAAGTGTCTAAACTTCAGTGTCAGCGATATATGGAAGAAAAGGTATAGCGGTGAGCCTGTATATACTGGACTCAACCATGCACTGTACGGGGGCGAAAAAACGGCGCTTTCGAACGGCGCAAGAGGAGACGACATACACGAGCGCCGAAGTCTTTATTATTTTCTTTTTCGCAGTGATACAGTTTCCAAGGCGCAAAGACCGCTTTCTAACCTTTTGTACAGGCATTATGTGAAAGTGAGCGACGAGTGGAGAGAGCTTTTCGCTTGCTCAGTGCGCGGGCTTTCTGCCGCTGCACCATGAAATGTGGCGCGGCGAGTATTCAGCGGCGCGCCGCGCGAGATCTCTTGCCGCACGAACTTCTCTTCATGGAGGTCGGTCTTTGGACATACCTTTCACAGCATGCAGTGGCTTTGAGGCGTGGATGACTGCACGGAACGCGGTCGTGACTTGCACGGAGTGTAGCGTCAATGAAAGTATACTACACATGAGATAAACCAAAGCGGCGCCGCATATAAAAAAAAAAAAAAAAAAGCGCGCGCGCGCGCGCGCGAGAGAGAGAGAGAGAGAGAGAGAGAGAGAGAGAAAGAAAGCTCTGTGCTTTCTGTGTTTCCTGTGCTTCAAGTTAGGACTGTTAGACACCGAGTTAATAAACAGTACTTTTAGTAAAGCTGCGCGCCAGGTGCGCGTTGTTTTATTACGTATTTACATATGTACAGCCTCCCGCTTTTTTTAGCTATATCACGTCGAGAACACTATAATATGGTCGTACGTCGTCCTGAAGGGAATGTCGCAATAAACGGCTCTTGCACAGGAGAGTGCTTAGTGCACTTGAAGAGTACTTCTGCCGGTCTCGCTGATTATCGCCGCTGAAAGGCGCTAAAATGACGCGTGATGGACGCTCGCGCGATATAGCTAAAAAATGCGGGAGGCCGTACATCTTACGAGTCTCGGCCGATGCGATTGCTATATCAGGTGTTCTTTTGCTGCACCAAATGTTGAAAAATTGCCTGTGGCAGATAGCACAATCCTAACCCTTGATCTAAATTACACGATGAGGCGGCCATTACTTCTACGAGAAATCAAAATGCCTAATTGAATAATTAACATGAGAACACTAATTAACTTCTTAATTAATCACTTTAAAGCACATATTTCAGTTCATGAATTGTAGCCGGTGAGTTCACAAGGCGTATTCACTTGCAACGAATTCTCAGAACTATACACCAGTTTCGAGAGATTAATTTTCAATGTGTCCGACGAAATGGCATTGGCGTACCAATTACTTTTGTGCTTCAATGCATGAAACGGCATTAAAAAAAAAAAAGTGGAACAGTGCATCTTTGCCGCAAGTTTGACGGCGCATATCTCGAAACCGGTGCCATCCTCAGAATTCGTTCCAAATCGATGTCTTAGAAACTCACTAGCTGTACAATTCGTAAATTGAAATATGTTCCGTAAAGTAATTAATTGGAAAGGTAATCGGTGCAATTACATTAATTATTCAATTCAGCATTTTAATTTCTCGTAGGAGTGATGGCTCCCTCATCGAGTAATTATGTAGCTCAAGGGTTAGAATTGTGCGATCTGCCGCAGGCAATTGTTCAAAATTTGGTGCAGCTAATTTACATAGGTGTTATTGCTTCCTTATCCATATAGTGCCTTAACGTTGGTCGTGAGTCCGCAGCTGCACTTTGACGCCCGCGCTTTTTTGTCGCTTATCGCGTTTGAAATTGTGCAAAACCATCATGTCTGCTTGAAACATAGAATGTGCATCTGGAATGATTGATAGTTGCGTTGTGCCTCTTTCACGTGAAGCGAGTTGCATAAAAAGCGAGCAGTCGCCCACTGCCTTGGGGTTACGCCCGCGACGGCCCAGAGCAATTTTCTAGACGCAGAAATATCAATGAAAGAGGATACACCTTCAACAACAACAACAACCACGCTTTATTTTTCCTTTTTTTGGATAAAAAACGGATGCGTAACATCACCTGTATCCATATAGCCGATTGTAGGCTGGTGTGGGACCCATCCCAAAAGGCTACTGCAAACGATTCGTAGCAAAAGGAAGAGAACATGGTATTTCATAAGGCAACATATATTAACCGAACACACAAAGAACACCAAGAAGCATCACATAGCATTTCATAAAATGAATCAAATATTAAGTAGCATTACAAAGAGGAAAACATTGCGTTTTTTAATGGAACAGAGCACGTCGTAAGCATATACAATCTGAAATCGAGAGATGTGCTTACGTACAGGTTACTCGTGCGAGCCTCTCGGCTGCGTTTAGGCTGTGAGGGAAGTCGTGGTAGCTCAGGGGCTTTGGGGCGTCACGCTTCCGAGAACGATGTCACCGGTTCGATTCCCGGCCGCAGCGGCTCCACTCCGATGGGGGCGGGATGCAAAAATGCTCGCGTACCTTGCACTTTGAAGAACGTAGTCATAGCCATAACTCATAACCCACCTGTGCAGTCTCGGAACGTTATACCCCATGATTTAATTTATATACTAGATCGAGTTCATTAGCTAATTGGTTATTCCGTATGCGCGGGTACTTCGTTAGTGACAGAGAAATTATTTCGCTGAACAATATGTCATGGTTTCGATTCCCGCGTCTGCAAGGAAAGAAAACACAATCCGCTTACACATTTAGTGAAGTTCAGGTGGACGGGGTTGAACAAGTCAAAATAGTCAAATACACCTGCAGTATTACCTGACTTCCTCCGAAATGTACGGAATGTTGCGAGGGGAAGAAGGCGCATAACGCTATACCCAGCGCGGCACAACAGTTGTCACTGGAAGCTGGAGGCGGCTAAGTTCTCGCCTTCGTTCTCCGAAACGGCTCATCGCATCACGGAAGCACTGCCGCACCACTGCGGCAGTTAGCTGCGTACGGTCTCTCCGTTACGTTTTCTGTGACTGCACGAGTGGAGCGACCCGGAAGGGTCTCTACGTTGTGGCAGTTAAGATCCTGGCAATTTGGTGAAATAAAAATTGACCTTTTTTTTTCTGAAGCGCTACGTCTGTATGCCTCGATAACGGTATATACCTGTGAACACGTGCACAATGATTTACGTAGTATGGTGCTGGAGCTACAACGATATGACCGCTTCTGTTTACGGTGCTCTCCAACCAGCGGTGACTAACTTCGTCTGGGTCAGTCGCATCGACTCGCTGCTGCTTCGCCTGTGGTTTCGCTTGTAGCCTGGATGTGTTTTCTTACTGCTGCGAAACGCCCGACGCGAAAGGGCAATGCTGGCTCAACAGCGCATCTTAAAAACTAATAATGAAATCTATCTTTTTTTTTCTTAGCTTGAAACAATATTCTCAGACATTGTATGTTTGTGTGGTAAAGTTAAACGCAAGCTTTAACTCAAGGCAGCAGGGAACTGCTTCTACATTAGATATATATTACACGTGTGCTTGTGTGCCTGCGTGCGTCTGTCTGTGTAATATTTTACTGGGCGTCGGGTACCCACGTATATTAATATGAGCTGCCATCTATCACAGTAGTGTGCTGTACGTATAAGTATTGCGTCGAAGGCCGGTCTTTGCGCACGATATTAGAGGTTTTCATTAGCATTCACTTCTTGTGCACTCGGCCGTTGCGTTTGCCGGACTTTGCCGTCGTTGGGCGAGCGTGCCGTGCGTCATCATCATGTATACAGCCGCAGAGCCCTGGCAGAGTCGTCCGTGGCGTAAGCTTTTCCTGGATGCGATGGCGAGCTTCGCTGCATCAGCAGGGCCCGAGAAGCGCGCATGTGCTCGCAATGTCGCAGAAATCCGGCGTGACGCAATGCGGCCGGTCCCTGCGAGGTTTCCTGAGCGCGACGTCGGCACTCTACGCGCCGCGTTGCTTTTTTGCCCTTCCGCGCGCTCGGCACCGCGAAGCACGCATGGCTAAATCGCTGTCGTGCAAGCCCGAAACGGGCACCCCTGGCGCCTTGCGGCTTAGCGCTTTGCCCGACGGCGCGCTCGGATAGTGGAAAGTAGTCCGCTGTGGCGCTCGATTCCAATTCGACAAGTCGCTGGGAAGAAATGGGAGGGGGTATATGGTCACGCCGAAACACGGATTGGTAATTGGACAGTCTAATGCGTCCTTCGCGAATGTGTTTGAGAACATGGTGTTTCCAAGGTGCCCATTCGTCATAACGAGCACGATCATCTTCGCAAGGTATAGACGATTACCATTCCGTTCCCTCGCTGAGCCTCTAAATACAGGTGCAGCTGAGCAAAGCAGAGCAACGCACAACTCGTTCTCGCGGCACCAGCGCGTTCGGCTACTGGGCAATATCCGTCGCCGCGATTTGATTCTCAGCCGCGCGTGCACCTCTTGTTAGCAGTCCTCTGCAATCACCTATCTTGCCGTAGCGCGCGCAACACTGTTACCGAACATGAGAAATGAGAAACGTGCGTATGCCGTTCGAAGGCTATATATATATCCCCGTAAATTCAAATTTAGGTTCCTGTTCGTATTTTATTTGGCTTCAAGAAACAGGGTACCATATACACTCCGAATTCGAGATCGCCAGTCAGCCTCTAGAGTCGGTAAAGGAGTACGTTTATCTAGGTCAATTACTCACAGGGGACCCTGATCATGAGAAGGAAATTTACAGAAGAATAAAAATGGTTTGGAGTGCATGCGGCAGGCATTGCCAAATCCTGACTGGCAGCTTACCACTGTCGTTGAAAAGAAAAGTGTACAATCATTGCATTCTACCGGTGCTAACATATGGGGTACAAACTTGGAGGTTAACAAAGAAGCTCGAGAACAAGTTAAGGACCGCACAAAGAGCCATGGAGCGAAAAATGGTAGGAGTAACGTTAAAAGACAGGAAGAGAGCGGTGTGGATCAGAGAGTAAACGGGGATAGCCGATATTCTATATAGTTGACAATTTAAGCGGGGAAAATGGAGCTGGGCCGGCCATGTAATGCGTAGGATGGATAACCGGTGGACCATTAGAGTTACAGAATGGATACCAAGAGAAGGGATCGAAGCGCAGTCGAGGACGGCAGAAAACTAGGTGGGGTGATGAAGTTAGGAAATTTGCAGGCGCAAGGTTGGAATCAAGTAGCGCAAGACAGGGGTATTTGGAGATCGCAGGGACAGGCCTTCGTCCTGCAGTCGACATAGATATAGGCTGATGATGATGATGGTGATATACACTTCGAGTACCGCCACGATATTTTGCTAAGAATTTTGTTCTTGTGTTTTGTTACATACGAGTGCTGAACCGGTGCGTGTCAGCTTCGTTGTTCCTATATTGTAAATATACGGACGATGGCCTCAGTGCGCTGTCACGATTGCAGATCGGCGTGGAGCCGAGGAGACGCGTACGCTTATGTCGTGGCACCCCATGTGGTTATTCTGTCGTGCGGAACCAAACTTCCTTGCCGGGGACGCTCTTTTTCTTTCGCACGCAGTCATTCCGTCCTGTTGGCGACAGCAACACAGGAACGAGGAATGATGCTCGCGCGCCAGCGCAAGCCGTGCTACAATTACTGCAAATTCTTGTTTTCCTAGAGCCCTGAATTTTCGCGGATTGTGGCGCTTCAGACGAGAAAAAGTGCAAAATTTAGCAGGCGTGAATTGGTGCGATTTCGTTGTTTGGCGAAACGGAGCTGCGAAATTGCAACATTTCGCAGTGTATATAACTCGCGTGAGGGTGGTATAGATCGATGCTGATGGCTCTCGTTTAAATCATGCGTTCCTTCGCGTTTTTTTCCACAATCATTTCACTTGTCTACACGTATGCATGGCTGTACATCAGTGCCTTAGGGATGGATCAGGCTATATCATTTCTACGCACGCGCACTCTTACCCTATTAATGGCCGTCGAACTATGCAACTGGCGTCGTTACCGAGGCGTGTGTGTGAAGCTTTCACTCATGGACGGATGCAGAATACATTTTCCCCTTGTCTCGTGGATGTTGTTCAGCGAAGGGTCAAGCACCACGGAGGGGTGATTCGGCTTTTTTCCGCGTATTATATCGAACCTGTGAGCGAGGCTTTTGCCTTAAATGGCCTTGCCCGTCTCCGGGCGTACGCGTTCTTGTTGCAGCCTTTTCGAACGACGTTCACCCGTTTTCTGGGCTTCGTTGACGAAGGTTAACCTTGATTATTTGAATTCCGAGTAATAATTAGGGCCGACATTATTATCTCAAATACATGTGTTGTAAGTCCTATATATGCTTTCCTGTACATGCGAATACACGCTCAGTTGATGGTGCTTGTGTGTCTCGCTTCGTTATGTTCCTGTTCTCTGCACTTTTTCCTCGCCTGCAGTGGACGAACTATCCCAATTTAGCACTTTATTCCAAGTAACCTTTTTGTTGGAGCCAACGCTATACGCATTGCTTTACGCGCACGTAAAGGCGCCCGAGTATACGCGAGGCAAGCTCATGAACAGAGCTCTGAACAGGGCCAGTCGGTGCGAAATCATCTTCGAATATGCGCCACTTGTGCAACACAAGACAAAGACGTAAGAACGACGCGCACTGCCCAGTGTGTCTTCCTCACGTAATTGTCTTGTGTTGTACAGAGTCGAGCATATTCAAGACGAGCTCCCAAAGTGAACGCACCACGCTTTGGCTGCCTCTGCGTGTCGTCCACTTGTCCCAGTAACATGCATTTTACATGCATGTGATGTTTTCAGCACCATGGTCGAACCACTCTTGAACTGAACCTTCTGCGCGCATTGTTACCTTGTTGCACACGTGCGAGAGCTCGAATTCCGTTAGGTCGCACTACTGCATCGCACCATGCATTGCCTGTATTTCTGTTCGCCGCATGAATCGAAGACAGAGAAGGCTGTAGCGGACGGCGAGGAAAATGCCTTCACGGGCTTAAATGAGTGTGGACGGAGATTGGTACGCTGCACCAGGTCCTGCACTGTTATCTGACTGCTTCGTGTTCTCCATCTTGCATCTTTTGGGGCGAGGCTGTGTACTCTTGGGGCGTAGTTATATGCAGTGGAAAATCAGGCGTAAAGCGCGCTGAACTGAATGCACTATGTGCGACGTGCGTCTCGCATTCGTCTTGGCGTCCCTGCGCTAGATGCTCAAGGTTGCGCAACTTTGTCTCACTTACGCAGAGCTTGACTGGACACACGACGGCGGTGGAATGCGTCAAGTTCTGTCCAGCCGAGGAGATGGTGTGCGCGGGCTCCACATCGGGAACAGTCAAGATCTGGAACTTGGAAGCTGCCAAAAGTGAGTTTCGGCTGCATCGTTTTTGTATAATCTGTTGCACTGTTTCAGGTATAGAGAAACGACCAGGCGCAGCCATCTGATATCTTTTACTTTTCACAACTGTTTGGGCTAAGCTGAAAGGCGACCGGGGTACTTCAAAGGGGACCCCGCCTTTGGAATCTGCCTAATCGACCCCGCCTTTGGTAGCTGCCTAATCGCACTCTACAGTAATCAAAGAGCAAAATAAGCTGTTACACGGTAACCATTGCAGCAGATTAACACGCAAAAGTGTGCGAGAGAAAAAAACAGCGCTAATCCAATACCTGTATACGCGACATTAAACGAAATGAGTAGAAACTGTTTGAAGAAAGAGTGACAGTGTTTTAAAGAAGAAACAAAAATGTATGATTGCTGCAGTTTTTATTATCCAATGTATAACTTTGTTATTAAAGCATTAAAGGAAATTGGACCGCTGAGTGTGACATCAAAAATAAGAGAAATGTGTCGCTGCGTTCTATAGTTAGTACTCTGCGACGCTTAATTTAGCGCACGCCGGCTGATGATGTGTGCTGTAAGTTTTAGACGCAGTGCCTGTCATCTGTAACAACTCTCGACTGACACGGCAGTTGTAATATTTATGCTGTAGGACAGATGCACGACGGCCAACCTGCGCCGTCTGTCAGTCACCGTCGTAGGCAAGGGAGCACGCCTGCGGTTCAGGCATATCTTCCCTGTGCGTGCGTGCGTACGTGTTCGGCAAGGACTGCCACACGTATAACGCCGTCGCACGTTGTGCCGCCGGCCACGCACTCCGCTGATTGCATTTTATTTGCCCGCGACGGCACACAACTCTGAAAGGGACGCACTTGAAGGTTTAGTGAGAGAGTCGCAAACGCGTCGGTAAATAGTACGTAAGCATCGGTGGCTTGCGTTATTGCGGGTGCCGGTTTTTAAAGCGAAGCTTTATATGGCTAGGCGAAATCGCCTGTGTACAGAAAACTATCATCATCAGCATTGGCTCGATCGTCGTCGTTGTCTTCCGCAGCTGGCTCGTTGGCGCCCCTCGGTTTGCGCTCGTGCTCGGCACGCGCTCGTGCCACTGCACCCGCGCTCGTTGTCGTCGTCTTCTTCCGCAGCTGGCTGCGTGGCCGCTAATCATTCCAGCGGATATAATTTCACTTCTCTTCTGTCGTTGTAATGGGGAGGCCGTGTTTACGGGGGTATGAGCCATTCATTCATTGCCTTACATACGTGACGGATAGATTTAATTTTGAAGCAATTTAATTTCCAAGAATAACAAGCTGCAATGGCGGGCGAATGCTGCTAACCACGCCGCCGAACAAACTCGAGACATCGAATGCAAGCGACAACGGCGGACTGCGGCCATACCGTCAGTGACGTCGTTCTCTCCGTCGCAGCCGAACGTGTGTGTAACCTCGTAATTGAGAAATACTTTAATCAACCCTCGGGATTAACCCAGTGATGAACACTGGGGCCGCACGTTTCAGCTTCGCTGGTTAACCTTCTTCACGGAGTGGAATGGCCAACGATTTTTTTTTTTTTTTGTATAATCGCGCATTGACCAACTGTCACTATATACGTGCAGCATTCCCTATTGGTTTATGAACTCCCTCTATTTGTCACGTTGTCATCGTACTCGTGTCGACTACTTCGACCAAAAATTGTAACGCTGTTTACTATCCGTTTATTAACCAACAAAGAATCGCTGTACGCTTACAAGCAGTGTCCGCCCACGCGGAAGAAACGCTGTACAACAGGAACAACATGCGCGCTCACATGCTTTTTTTTCTTCTTGTGTATACTATATTCTTTTTGCGGTACTTTGGTTAAAACGCTTTAAGTTCACTCGAACAGCCACCGTTAGTCTTATCTCGTGTCAAACTACCAGCCTCCTAGCCTATTGAGGCCAAGGCCAAAGTTTTCTTCTTTTCGTGAGAGACAATAAGTACGCGTTAATCCGCATCGCATGCAAATGCTACGTGCGCAAAAAAGTTGACACAGTGAAAGAAAGCTGCTGTTCTTGCGCTCACGAGATGCCCCGCACAGGCAACTGCAGTTCCGATCTTGTAGTTTTGGCGCTTATGCTTTACTCAGTTAGCAATGCATTAAACAGGGCTAGCTGCGGACAATTCTGGGTAAAGCGCGCTGCTCGGCGAGCTGGGGGATGCAGACGCATTAAATTAAGACTCAAAGAGAGCCACATTTGTTACCAAGCGCGAAAGAAGCGTTCACCCGCTAATCCAGATTTCTCCCGACTTTACGCACCACGGACGGGAGGCGAGATATCTAATTTGCCAAACTATCGGAATAGTGTTTGACTCCCTACGACAGACATACCACTGACGCCCATGGAAGCGTCGTTGCAATGTGACGGTGATACCAGCAATCGATGTTTAACCTGGAACCAGGTGTGTCTATTGGGCTGTATAAGGCAGTGGTATTTATATAGCAGACGTAATTTTTGGTCTCTGTCGAACTCGTTCTGGCAAATTCACCAGTGCACCTGCTAAGTCGATTTGAGGCAGCAGTTATGTGACAGGATAAAAGAAAATGCACACGCAGACCGGCGGGCACTGCGCCGAAGAAGTGCTGTGTAGCAGCACTTACTGGATCGGCGAGGCACTGAATATATTTAGTTCTGCGTTATACCGCACATGGCGGGGAGGCAGTGCGTTATTATCGCAGGATTTCGCCTTAAGCGAGAAGATGAGGTCGTAAATTTCAATTTCTACTTAACGGAGTTTTATCGATCCGCTTCTGAGAGTGGGTTTGGACGCTTGAAATGGTTCTGCCAAACTGGTTCGCACATCCTTCGATCGAGGAAACTTGCCTGTCTCATTTTTTCGCTTATTACTTCGTCAGCATTTATAATGTGATGTGCTGGGACAAGAAAATATTTGCAGGGTGTATGCTGTCGCCCTAGTGTCACTATGCCAATGAGCACTCTGAGGTTCAGTGATTATGTATGCGAGAACCATTCATATTGCTGCCCATGATTGCACAAGATTTTGGCTTGTTTATTTTACTTATATTGACACTAGTGCAGACCTCTCTTTGTTTAGACAGGCCAGTCTTCTAGGAACAAGGGAGGCGATATCAGTTCGAGAAAAAAAAAAAAAGTAATGGGGCACGTTTTATGAAAATCGCAAGAAAGCAAGATATTTATGCTGCCAAGAGTACCAGCAAGTAAGAAAACGGCTCATTTTAGGGGATAACTGAACTAATTCACCATTGCAAGAATAGGTATGAATGGTTACGTCAAACATTGATAGGTGCCTTTTCTAAGTTCTCACTTTTGTAATCCCTCCTGGAAGTGCCATTCCAGACGTTGATAATACTCAGAAAACATAATTTGAACACATCTGTCGTGGCGTGCTAGGAGTAATACTTGTTATTGCACAATTTTATGATTGAGGCTACGTGGGTTACCTGGCCAGCGAATAGGTCAATTGCTGTTCATTTCCAATAGGCTGGCCTATACGCGCGTGTTATCGATTTTGATTTCGAAAGCGTTGCGAGGTCATTTAGGCGGAAAGCTCCTCTTGGAAGTGGAGAGACGTAGATATTTGTTATCTGTCATGCTCGACGTTGACATTGCCCCTTGGCACAGACACCATTCGACTTATCATTATTTATTCATTTGATTATTTCTTTTTCGTTCGAAATATTCGGGAATACGCAGTGCTCAAGAGAGGGTTATTAACTTTATCATTTATAACTATACATATTGAGACTTTTGCCACTGTCATCAGGAATTATTGATGTACACCTGTGACCAAAAGTATATGGACGAGGGGTTCTTTAAAAAAACATTTCCTCTATGCCTTGGTATGTGACCGGAAACTGAAGACTGCAGTTGACATTTGGAAATGCAAACATCGAAGTGCATTTGTCAGTTTCAGGTTGTCAGTCTGAGTTTCCAAGCACTTCGGTGTTTTCTTTTTTTTTTTTTTTTTAACGCAGCCACCGGTCCGCGCACTTTAGATTACGGGGTTACATCAATCGAGAGTCAACATTAAAAATGTACCTGTGATGGGCATCGGTGACTGTGATGGCCTCGATAGTAAATACATTCGGCACTCATTGAATATCTGCTCTGTTATAGCATATATCGCTGTAGTCTCGCGGCAGTCTGCACGAATACTGCTTATTTATTATTGCGACCCTAAGAAGACTGTGCAGGAGTATAACAGGGCTGCTGCATCTGTGTTTCAGCCTTGGTTAGGTGCCCTAAATGCTATACGCCCAGTTATGCGCAAGTTCCCTACTTACAGATGCGTGAGAAAGTGCAGAAAATCTGGCGTTACCAAAAGAGGAAATTGGGCAATGCGTCCCGTGCCTGTGAGTGCCTGTCGGAAGGAGTGATACCTTGACGGCCTGGCACGTGTGAGGATGCGGTGGGCGTGGTCCCGAGTTGAGGTGACGGAAACGTTTAGTTTTAACGGTACGCATTTTATAAGCGCCAGAGACTGCAGAAAATTAATTACTGAGATGTCGTGTCCTCGTTGTCCATGAGAAAGCACTGGCCCCATCGTCGAAAACAACAAAGTTTTTCTTCCCGTTAAGAAAAATATATATTTATGTATTTTAGCATCGTTATATTACTGAAAGATGGCGACGACACCTCGTAGCAATTTTCTACATTATTAAGGCTATTGCGAGCAGACAGGCTGCCGCGTCACGTCATCACCCACTTGATCCAAGTGCCGCGTCTTTTATTTGCATCTTTTTCTGTGTATAAGATTTAATCAGTGGAATTTGTCTGTAGAGTTGCATGTGGGGCTCGCTGTGTATCGAAACCGTAATGCTTAGTACGAGGAACCTGTTGGAGATCGGTGGGTAAATGTTGTACCGTTTACGCATTTGCCGTTTTCCTATGCTTTTCTGGTGGTCTCACTAACCTGACGTCACCGAGTATGATGGCTCTAGGTGGCATTGCTCAGCCCTTATTAATATTCCTCGTTTCCCCAGCGAAGTATGATTAGTTATCTCAATTTATTACGCGCGTTTGTGCTGCAGAACGGTTCCGGTGTGACGACTGGAAAGAGCGCATAGACTGCTCGCGACAGTATGTCACTTTTACATTCGGGTTGTTGCCAGTGGCCTTTCGTGAAACCAGCAAGTGCAGGTGCATTATCCGTGCGTCGATTGGTACTGGCGTACTGCAGCGTTCCGGGGTACATCGCTGTGTCGCAACCAGAGGCACAAGTTTGTCTCGTTTACCGAATGCGCGACGCCACAGTTGTGCCTCCGGAGCGACTGTTCTAGAGGCCAACCCGAAGATAGAATGTGATCTGTTCGACATAACACAAGCCAAAAGATAGAATGTGATCTATTTGATGCTGTAATCAATGTTCAGTATGTTACGAAGCACTTGGGGAAGTCAGCGTTCGCGACTAGCACGATAAAGTAGCGAGAGGTAGCACTAGCCGATCGAGCACGACACAAGGCTTATGTCTCTCGTCGTTCTCTCACACAGACACATCCCCACTGCTCCTTATTTCACAGTACAGTTATCTCCCCCGCGAAAAAAGAAGCCGTCTCGGCGACCTAGGGGTAGGACAAGACAGGCGGATCATAGTACGGCTTGAGACGCTGGACATGCACAATGTCGCGTCCTCGACGGCGATGATCCAAAGATAGCTCGAGCGGTTCCACGATATAGTTGACTGGAGACGTTTGCTCGATCACGCGGTAGGGGCCCTGGTACTTCGACGCGAATTTCGGTGACAGTCCAGGGGTAGGGGCTGGAACCCAAAGCCACACTAGCGAGCCAGGAGCATAGGATGCAGGAGCATGTGAAGTTTCTCGATGGTGCTTCTGGCGTTGCTGGTCTTCTGACGTAAATATACGGCATAGCTTGCGACACTCTTCAGCGTGTGCAGCAGCTTCAGACAAGGTAGTGGTTTCTGTGCTGTCAGGGCGGTACGGAAGGATAGTGTCCATTGTGGAAAAAGGTTCGCGTCCGTACAGGAGAAAGAAGGGCGAAAATCCCGTGGTCGTCTGCGTCGCGGTATTATAAGCGTAAGTCAGAAATGGTAGAACATGGTCCCATTTGGTTTGGTCGGATGCAACGTACATGGCCAGCATGTCGCCAAGAGTTCGATTAAAGCGCTCGGTCATGCCATTGGTCTGCGGATGGTATGCAGTAGTGGTGCGATGAATAATGCGGCATTCTTTGAGGAGAGCCTCGATGACGTCGGAGAGGAAGACGCGGCCTCTGTCACTGAGTAATTCCCTGGGAGCTCCGTGGCGAAGGATGATGTGGCGCAGGAGAAACAAGGCGACGTCACGTGCAGAAGCGCTGGACAAAGGGGAAGATTCCGCATAGCGCGTAAGATGGTCGATGGCCACGATTACCCAGCGGTTGCCGTCTGATGTGGTTGGCAAAGGTCCATAAATGTCGATGCCTACTCGATCAAAAGCACGTGCTGGGCAAGGCAAAGGCTGCAATGGAGCGGTTGAACGACGAGGGGGATCTTTGCGGCGTTGGCAAACGAGACAGGAGCGGACATATTGACGGATGAATCGGTACATCCCTCGCCAGTAGTAACGAAGGCGTAGACGCGCGTATGTCTTTAGTACACCTGCATGTGCGCACTGGGGATCGTCGTGGAACGCTGCACAAATATCCGAACGTAGATGTCGAGGGATGACAAGCAACCATTTGCGGCCGTCCGGGAGGTAGATACGACGGTATAAGAGCCCGTCGCGAATGGAGAAGTGATGGGCTTGGCGACGTAAGGCGCGATTGGTAGTGGTTGTCGATGCGGTGGACAAGAAACTGAGCATTGACACAATCCAAGGGTCTTTCTTCTGCTCCAGAAGGATATCCGTGGCAGCAAGGGAAGACTCGGACAATGGGGCCTTCGGGGAGGTAACCTCGTCTGTCAGTGGCGAACGAGACAAGGCATCCGCATCCGAGTGTTTTCGGCCAGAACGGTACAGCACTCGAATGTCGTACTCCTGCAGTCGAAGCGCCCATCGAGCAAGACGACCGGATGGTTCTTTTAAGGACGAAAGCCAGCACAGCGAATGGTGATCAGTAATCACGTCAAATGGGCGGCCATAGAGATACGGGCGGAATTTGGTTATGGCCCAAATTATAGCCAGGCACTCTTTTTCAGTTACTGAATAGTTCAATTCAGGTTTAGTGAGTGCACGACTGGCGAAGGCGACGACGTACTCATCGAAGCCAACCTTTCTCTGAGCAAGAACGGCACCAAGGCCGACGCCACTGGCATCCGTGTGGATTTTTGTTGGAGCGCTTGGGTCGAAATGGCGCAGGATTGGGGGAAACGTCAAGAGACGACGCAGCTTCGTGAATGCCGCATCGCAATCTGGTGACCAGGTCGACAAGTTGTGGTCACCACCAAGAAGCTTCGTCAAAGGTGCTATTATGGTGGCGAAATTGCGGATGAAACGGCGGAAGTATGACGCTAACCCAATGAAGCTGCGCAGGTCTTTCAAGGTCTTTGGTCGCGGAAACTGGGAAACAGCTTGTAGTTTCGCCGGATCAGGGAGTACACCTTCTTTCGACACGACATGGCCGAGGATGACCAGCTGCCGGGCGGCGAAGCGACACTTCTTCAAGTTAAGCTGGAGGCCAGCATCGGCTACGCATGTGAGGACGCGTTTAAGTAGAAATAAGTGGGAAGGAAAGTCCGGTGAAAAGATGACGATGTCGTCCAGGTAACAAAGGCATATCTGCCATTTGAGGCCGCGCAAGATGTTGTCCATCATTCTTTCAAATGTGGCAGGCGCATTACACAGGCCAAATGGCATCACGGTGAATTCAAATAAACCGTCGGGTGTGATGAAGGCCGTTTTTGGGCGGTCTGACTCAGCCACAGGCACTTGCCAATACCCGGATCGCAAGTCTAAAGATGAGAAGAATTCGGCTCCTTGAAGGCAGTCTAGCGCGTCGTCAATGCGAGGTAGTGGATAAACGTCCTTGCGGGTGATCTTATTGAGGCGCCTGTAGTCCACGCAAAAGCGAATTGTGCCATCTTTCTTTTTGACAAGCACAACAGGAGAAGCCCAGGGACCGTGCGAAGGTTGTATGACACCGCGTTGGAGCATGTCTCCAACGTGCTCAGCGATGACGTCACGCTCCGTGGCGGATACACGATACGGCCTCTTGCGTAAAGGCGCATGGTTGCCGGTGTCGATGTGATGGACAACAGTGGAAGTGCGACCTAAGCGAGATGGTTGGAGGTCGAATGAAGTGCGAAAGCGGTCAAGGAGATTGGCGATCTGGGCGTGCTGACTTGGAGTGAGGTTGGGATCAATACATCGGGAAAATGTTGGGTCACATGGCGGCGTCGGAGGAGAAACTTGAAGGGCCAGAGCGTCAACCTGAGGAGAATCCGGGTCGTCAGGCACATCATAAAGGAAGCTTGGCTCGATTGCATCAGCATAACCAAGACACTCATCGTGGAGCAGTCTAGCAGTGCAAGGAAACAGGTTCGATACATAAAGTGCGCTGGAACCTTGTCGAATGGCAAGAAGGGCAAAAGGAAGCAAGAAGGGATGACGGCGAGCAACAAGTTTAGACGGCGTGAAAAGAACTGTGGAGTCGGAAAAGCCAACGCAGGATACGGGCACAAGTGCGGCAGAGTATGGAGGAATCTCGGTGTCGGCGGTGACGAGCACACGACCGGAAGCGTCATCAGTGTCTTCAAAAACGTTGGGGCCGAATGGCGACAGAGCAAGTTCAGCACGGGCACAATCTATAACGGCACGATGAGATGACAGAAAGTCCCATCCTAAAATCATGGCATGGGAGCAGCGGGGCAGAATAGCAAACTCAACACGGTATAAAGTGCCGCTTATAAGAACACGCACGGTACACTTCCCTAAGGGTTCAATCGGCGCCGCGCTTGCTGTGCGTAAGGAAACAGCAGAATATGGCGTCGCGACTTTTCTTAGTTGAAGACGAAGCTGATTCGAAATCACTGATATTGCTGCTCCCGTGTCTACAAGCGCATGGACGACAATGTCTTCGGCATAAACTTCAAGGACGTTCGCAGGAAAAAAATTAGGTCTTGAGCAGTTCGTGGAGATCGCAGTTCTTGCCTCCGGAACTGCGTTCCTTAGTTTTCCTCTCGGAGAGCTTCAGGGCGGCGGACAAGCGGCGACAGAGAACGCCGACGGGGTGACGGAGACCGACGGGTATTGAAGCTTCGGGAAGCAGGAGGTGAGGCTTCGAATTGCTGAGCGGCAGAAGCGGAACGGAACGCCGAGTCGAAACCGTTGCTTGGTGCCCTCGGAGAATCCGAAGGATACCACCCGCGCCGGCGGCAAAACCGTGCTACATGCCCAGGCAGGCCGCAAAAATAACAGATAGGGCGGTTGTCATGAGTGCGCCATGGATTGAGAACAGCGGGCTGAGACTGATGGATATATTGGCGAGGTGGGCGCACGGGCTGCTGTGGCGGCCAGTAGCTGCTTGGAGGCGCATATGTTGCAGCTACTTGCGGAGGTGAGGGAAAAGCGCTGGTAAGTCTGGATTGAATAGATGCAGACGGAGGCCTTGGATTTGCGACAACGGCAGCGTAGGTAAGTGGAACAGGCGTAGGAGGCGATTGATGAGCAAGTGGCACGGCGCTAGCGACTTGGTCTTGTATCACCTGACGGAGATCAGGAGACAAGGGTGACTCCGACACCTGACTGGCGGGCAGAAGAGAGAGCTGGCGGGCCACTTCTTCTCGTACAAATTGCTTGATTTGGTCGAAGATTGCTGTACTGGAAGAAGTAGCACTGGCACCGTCACCCAGAGATGAAAGCGCGACGTCCGGAGCGGAAGCTCGGCGCGTAGAAAGCCGTTGTTTGCGTAGCTCTTCATAGCTCTGGCAAAGTGAGGTGAGGTCGTTGACCGTCTGCGGATTCTTTGCCAAGAGCATTTGGAAGGCGTCATCGTCGATGCCTTTCAATATGTTCTTAATTTTGTCATCTTCGGACATATCTGGGTTGATACTCCGGCAAATGTCAACTACATCTTCAATGTAGCAGGTAAAGCTTTCGCCCGTTTGTTGGGCACGACAGCGAAGCTGTCGTTCAGCCCGAAGTTTACGCACAGCAGGGCGACCGAATACTTCTTGAAGTTTCGTTCTGAATGCTGTCCAGGTAGAAAAGTCAGCCTCATGGTTGCGGAACCAAAGATGGGCGACCCCGGACAGGTAGAACGGTGCGTAACCAAGCTTGTCAGTGTCATTCCATTTGTTGTGGGTACTCACTCGGTCGTACGATGACAGCCAGTCCTCTACGTCATGATCGTCAGTGCCATTGAATACGGGAGGATCCCGTTGGCGTGGCGCACCAGGACAGACGACCGAAGGCGGTGCCGGGGGTGGATCGGTAGGACGAGTCTCCTCAGGCATGGGAGATGTGACAGGGATTGTCCGGCTGCGGACATCCAGGTTTGCAGCAGGTCCAGCACCTTCCACCAAATGTTACGAAGCACTTGGGGAAGTTAGCGTTCGCGACTAGCACGATAAAGTAGCGAGAGGTAGCACAGCCGATCGAGCACGACACAAGGCTTATGTCTCTCGTCGTTCTCTCACACAGACACATCCCCACTGCTCCTTATTTCACAGTACAGGTATAATTATTTCAAAACGCCGTTCCATTGTATTCAGGGATTATGAGCATGTTGTCGGAGCAGAGAGGGGGCGTCGAAAAAAAAAAGCACTTTTTACGTGTCAGTTCTTCAGCTATATAGCTAAATCCGCACGGCCGACCGAATCGCTGATTTACGATTACATGGCGCAGTGGCACCAAATCTAGTCGCGCATGAGCATCGCTATAGGTAACCTCAGATGTAGTTCCCTTAGAAATTCCACCGGCATGTAGAGCATGCAGTGAGCATGCCGCGGTCACGCACCAAGCGCACTAATTACCGTAATATCCAGGTGTGGAGAATACAGGTCTCAGCACAAACGTGTCTTTTGTATTTTCCTGTTCTTCTGTCCAAAATACCTCCTCGCAAACCCCACGTACACAAGCCTGTTTTGCTTGCGTTGCCGAAGTCCTGTACCATGGATGGAATGGCCCGGTTGATCCCAAGTTCCCCAAACCAGAACGAGGAGTTTCACCACAAGAAAGCACCTGAGCAAGGCGAAGACGTGGTAATGGATACAAATATAAGAAAGCAGAGGGTAACTATATAGATGAGGTGGTTTGGAGGCGCATGTATATATTGTCTCTGCGTTCTTGATTTGCCCCTACTTTTCTGCCATAATTACAAAGCTCGTCGGGCAGATGCAGAGAGAGATTTCAGCGTTCGCGCCACTTCGCTTATCAAGCAGCCATCTGCAGCTCCTAAACAATTCCCGTGTTGCTAACACTCCGAAAGTGCAGCTTTCGATAACTCACGTTGTCATTATGCAGCTATAGGAAAGCCCCGTTTGCATGCTTTAGCAACGGGGGCAGAGAGTGAACCAGTTACCGCAGCGAGCACATCGGCGGTTTCCCGAGACGCATTGATCGCTTCCCAGAGAACCGCTCCGGCTTTCGAAAGCAGCGAGCTGGTACATGTACACCATGCGGCGGTGATACCTCGAGCCGTGCGTTTTGAAGGGTCTCTGATACGATGCAGCTGTTGCAGCTACAGGCGGTGAGCGTCAGCCACCACCTCTCCGGAAACAGAAGCGTAGCTATGCAATAATTTACAACGGCATGTCTAGAGCCTTCGTCACAAAGTAAAAGGCCCTCGTGCAAGAGTTGGGAGCGCGTGCGAGAGCATGGTTTCCTCTGCCTCAGGTACTGCACTTTTAAATAAATGCGTACCCGCCGCGGTTGCTCAGTGGCTATGGTGTTGGGCTGCTGAGCACGAGGTCGCGGGATCGAATCCCGGCCACGGCGGCCGCATTTCGATGGGGGGCGAAATGCGAAAACACCCGTGTACTTAGATTTAGGTGCACGTTAAAGAACCCCAGGTGGTCCAAATTTCCGGAGTCCCCCACTACGGCGTGCCTCATAATCAGAACTGGTTTTGGCACGTAAAACCCCATAATTTAATTTTTAAATAAATGCGTAAGCATTTCTATGCCTACATAACGAGGGTAACTATGCCTATCCGTCACGTAAGACGATCGCTTTCAAGATAGGGCCCGCAGCATCGAGCGAACTGACCGTCGGGCTGCCTCTCGCTTCAACGCGAACTAATCGGCGAGAACACAGCGCACACGCAACTATCAGGCGTACTCTGTGACTCTGTCCCCAGCGCAGATCGCCTTCAAGATAGGGCCCGCGCGGCCTCGCAATACGCCGCCGGATTTGATTGATTCTGGGGTTTTGCGTGCCAAAACCAGTTCTGATTATGAGGCACGCCGTAGTGGAGGGCTCCGGATTAATTTTGACCACCTGGGGTTCTTTAACGTGCACTACAACGCAAGCACACGGGCGTTTTTGCATTTTCGTCTCCATCGAGATGCGGCCGCCGCGGCCGGGATTCGATCCCGCGATCTTGTGCTCAGCAGCGCAACGCCTTAGCTGATTAAGCCACCGAGCCGCCGCCGGAGTACGTTTGATCACTGTTCGTAATTCGACGCAGATGGTTAAGGCGCTAAAGAGCGATAACGGCTTATAATGATAGGAACGTCATCAGCGCACCTGGCGCCGCCACCTGCAGTAGTTTGCTTGCGTCATCAATTCACCTTGCGCCGCCGTCCGCAGCAGTTCGTGTCGCCGCAGCGCTGTCGTGTATACTGGTCGGATCAAGTTTGGTAATATCGATAATGGCACCGGGCTGCGTGGGGATGAGCAAGTGGCACAATGCTTACGCATACTTAGACAACTCCCAGAGGAGTTTCTGCGTGAATTTTTCATTGGTGTTTTAGTAGGTGAATGTGCATAGAGGCGCCGGCCGTTGCGGGCAAACTTGTAGTTTATATAAATTCCCGTGCTTCCAAAACCACGACATGATTATGAGGCACGCCGTAGTGTGGGACTCCGAATTAATTTTTACCACCTGGATATTTTTAACGTGTATCCAATGCACGGTACTCGAGCGTTTTTGCATTTCGCCCCCATCGAAATGCGGCCGCCGTTGCCGGTAATCGAACCCGCGACCTCGTGTTTAGCAGCGCAACTCCATAGCCACTAAGGCCACCACGGCAAGCTTTTTGGTGACAGTCCTTATGACTGCACACATCTTTTGCCGATTATATGCTGACAGCTCTCGTTTAGGATGAATCATGCACTGCACTGACCGCCAGAACTCAAGCGTTACCCAGTGACGTTTGGTGCACTTATTTTTTCTTTCGTTCTTTTTCACTTTGAGGGTGCCGTGAATGAGACATCGTTGTGCAAATATATGCAGCGGTTTTTCTCTTTTCTTTCTTTCTTTCTTTCTTCTTTCTTTTTTTAAATAAGCAGTGTGCGCCTTGGTGCAGCGGTCGTGTTTATGTGCCCTCGAATTCGTGGCGCCTTCTCGCGTCAGCCGAAGCACATGGGTGGCTAAAAGCGGTTGCGTTTGAGCTGGCCGCTGAGAGCCGTATGTTCTCTCGCGCATTTCTTATGCTCAATGAGATTGCGTTTATTTTTGTACTTTTTATTTCTGTTATGGTTATATTTTTAGAGTGCGCGCTCGAGTGTACGCCGAGCGCTCTTATACGACCTAGCCGGCATATGCGAAGAGCGCGATATCGCCATCTGACGTTGCCTTTTCTAGAGCGTTTGCATAATCTCTAGCCTTCACGGAGTCAATGCCGTTGGGCCTCACGGTCTTGTTTATGTGCCCTCCGACACTTGAACTGCCGACCCTCGTGACCGAGAAACCGAGAGCGTATACGTAACGGGGCCTCGCGTTCTATCACTAAACCGGGTTACAGTAAAAGCAGTTTAAGTGCGCGGCAGAGTTTGTTTTTATTTTGTTTTCGAACAGCCGTTACGAACTAGGAAACCGGCCGATCGTATTCGTTGGTTCGTCACGCTTTGGTTTCAGGTACGGCACGACTGAAGAAAAAATGAAGCTTATATACACGATCTATTCAGCGACCTTGCGGTACCCGGCATTCTAACCACTACACCACGGTCGCGTTGCGCAAGCAGACTGATAACATTTGCATTTGGCACTGGCAAACGCTGTCGGTTTTCGGAGATCGCGTGCACCATGACACAGGGTTCGAGACACGGTGCTTGTGACGTACGTTGGAGCACGTGTACTACTGCATACTCTTCCGTCGCTCTGCCGGCGTTCGCATTGATCTGCGCATGCTGTCTGCAAGATTCTCGCGTTCATGCAGCAAACGCGCACGCGTACACGCACGCACCTGCTGCTGCTGCTGCTGCTACGTGCAGGGTAGGGTGAGGGTGTCATGTAGTTTTCGGGAGCTTGTTTTTACAAGCTAGTTTCGTTTGCATCGTGACGTCATGATGTCATGGTACACCTGCTCTCCCCGTTCCCGCGTTCACTGCGATTGCCACATGATAGCGCAAACAGGAGAAGCTCGCTCAGCACTGTTTATTTAATTTTTTATTGCGATAGCAATTGTATGAACACTCCAAGCGCATTTTTGCCGTCGCCGTCTTCGTCGCCGTGAGGTTCCGTATAGAAGGCGGCCGGAAGCGCGCGCGGTCTTCGTTCGCGCGCGAGGCACGGTGAGGAGGCGACGGTGGGGGGGGGGGGGGGGGGTGCGTTCTGCTATTGCGGCTGCTGCTCACGAAGCTGCCGCGCGGCCGCCTATCTTGAAAGCGATCTGCGATGTGGCCGAAGTGTGCGCCCGCGGGGGGCCTCATCTTCAAAGCGATCTGCGATGGGTACAAAGTGCAAGCGCCGAGTGCCGGTAGCTTCGTATGCGCTGTGCTTTCGACGTTTAGTTCGCGTTGAAGCGAGAGCCAGCGCGAAGGTAAATTTGCTCGCTGCCGCTGGCGCGCTTTCTCACTCCAGCGTTTTGACTAGTTTACGTGGTCATCGAACGAGATGTGTTCATGTTTACTTGTTCGCGCGTGACACCGTGCTTGTTTATTTAGTTAGTAAGCGAATATTTACAACTTTATATGGCCGATAATACTACTATACTTACTTCATATAGCTGTGTACTAATTTGCTATCGCAATCGATGCCTCGCCTTTTAAGCGAAACTGCGACTTTTTTTTTATGAGCAGCATAATCGTACCTAGCTGTTTGGCTGCACAACGTCAGCAAATTTTACTCTTTCATGACTTCCCGATAGTGTCGATGACGCCAGGTCCGGTATTTCGACACCAACACTAGCATAAAATTTAAAAATCTTATAAGTGCTTCTTAACCTTCATACTTAATAAGTCTGATCCTTTTACTTGTGAGAAGCATGTAGTGGAGTTTTAGATCTTCAATAATGTGTCAGTATTACTTGGCTGAGTTTCTGTTGTAAAAATAGGAATTGTTCTCCAAGCTGTAGTGCACTGGTTCATTGAACTCACCTTTAAATGAAAATGCAGTGACTGAAAAGACTATAAAGTGGAATCTCGTTGATACGATTCTGCATAATAAGTTTTTCGGGATAATACGTTTTTGTTCATTTCCCGGCCAGTGTCTTAGGAACAATATATTTCGGATAATGCGATTTTCGGATGATACGTTTTATTTACCGGTTCCCGTGAAGGTTGTATCAACGAGATTCCACTGTACATGCTTACTAGACCCCAGTTCAACTACACTCATAACAAGGGAAAGCAGTGACTAATGTATTCAATGTCTTGAACAACTGTCAACTCTGATAGACCGCTATATGGTCATGAAAGCTTTCTGGCTTAAAAACATGAAACTCTCTTGGAATGGGCTTATTAATTGCGTTTTGAAAGACTTTCATTCAGTCAACTCCCGTTAATTGGACTTGGGGTAATTCGACTTTTTCCTTAATTCAAACACATTGGAAAAACCCAGCAAAAAACCATAAATTGCTATGGAAGGAAAACTCATTTAGTTAGAATGCGAAAGCATATTGCTCCGATTAATTTGTCCCCCCACTGGTGCCCCCTCATGTGCACAGTGGTTACAAAAGTCTTGAAAACACAAGAAATTCAGAAGACACTGCTGGTTCCCTGGGCGACAACAGTGATGGCAGCAACCTGTCCTGCAGTGATGACGATGAGTTGCACTGTGCCTTGGGTGATGTCTCTTTTGACGATAGTGTTGAAGTCTATGGGCCACTGGCCAATGATGAAATGTACAGTTATGCTGTATTGAAGCAGTCCGTCGATGACGATGTAGTTCAAGTAATAAAAAGATTTGAAATCGTTAATTTTATCGCTGTTGGTATATTGGTAATTTCATCTTGGTATATTGGTAAATTCATCTCTCAAATAATTCAACCAAAACTTTTGGTCCCGCCTGTATTGCATTAACAGGAATTGACTATAGTAATAATGAAACACCGTAAACTAATAGTGTTGTGAATGAACTCTGTGAAGCCTTCAAGAAAACTGTTTTCATGTAGGCTGTCAGCGTAGCTTTTAAATGTTTCTAAAACGACAATTGAAACTAAAATTGAAATGAAGCAGTTAAACATAGGTGTCAAAGTAACTGCTGAGAATGGGCAGTTGGTTTGATTTGTGAGAATATTGCTCACTAGCATAAAAGAGAAAGATAATGTACCGATAAGATGGCTAGAAACTTTCAACAGGGGCACAGAAACGTGTGTGTAGTCAGTTTCCTGTGCTGCTTATTCCTTTGTTGTTAACTTAGTGTGCATTTTATACCCAAATGCATGCAGCTGAAAAATGTATATTTTTCAGTATTATTTGAGACCCTGGATTGAGTTGTGAACACTGGATAATTGCATATTATGTATATTAGTGTACCTCGTAAAGATGTGACGTATCATTGGATGTTTGATTCACATTTGTCAACCTAAAATTTTATGCATTCCATGTTTGTCTCGTCTGTTTGTTATAGAAGGAAGTGGGCATTAATTTAGCATGCCAGAATTACCTTGCACAGTTGTGGTGTTGCACAGATATGCTTATTATTGGCTGTATGTATAAATCAAATGTTGCTGTATATCGCAGATAACTGGCATGTAAGGTAATTGCTTGTTATGTTATGTTTACTTTTTGATTTTTCTTAGTAGGACTTCTTTTCTAATGTATTTGTGCACTTTGCAGTGGTCCGGACACTCACAGGTCACAAGGGAAATGTGCGATGCATGGATTTTCACCCTCACGCAGAATTTTTGGCATCAGGGTCAATGGACACTACTATAAAGGTATTGTATGAGTATTTTCTTTCTCTACCTAATCTAAATCATGCATCTGCTACAGTTCTAACCAACATCCCTGTTAGATTTTCCTTCCAAGCTGCAGATGGTGTGTCACTCATTGGATTGCAGTTTTCTACATTTTCAAGTTAGGTCATGTTGTACACCACATTTCATTTTGGTTCAGTCTCAAAACATTTGGCGAAGTACAGTCACCACATTTGCAGTTGTGCAGTAATTTAGCAGTACTTTATCTTTAACCATGGCAGCACTCGGCACTAAAAAAACCTTTTGTGATATCTGAAACCATATAGCCTTGAATAAATACTAGGGATGATACTCAACCTACTGAACCTGAAACGCTGAAAAGTTATTTACATTGAAATTTTTGCTCAATTGAGATTTCTTGGCTTAAAAAAAAAAAAAAAACGAAGTAATTTGTTTCATTGACAGACCTATATGGCAACATGCCCTAAGTGAGCATCATGTAAGATTTCAGTAGAAGTCAGCCAATAATTAAACTGTTGCGATGTTCCCTGAATTTTTGCAGCGAATTGCATTAGTGATTTGCATTAGTCATGCTTCGAGCGTGCAGTGTCTTATAGTGATGAGATTTACTGATGAGATTAGATTTACTTGGATGAAACGCCACCATGTGGCATATGAACTAGCGTGATCGATTCTGTTAAGTATGTGAAGTGTACAATAATCTTGCAGCGTACAACATCACCACTAGCTTTTCATGCTATAGCAGAAAGCTTTCTTTTATTAACTGTCATAATTTTGAGTCTAAGAGGCTTTGCATCCTTGGCACTTTTTTCCTTGCCAGTGTCTTAGAATGCTGAATGCCCAGTAGACTTTGAAAAATACATCACATGTAAGGATGTACAAAGAAGTACCGCCCTGCCCGCCCTACAACACCCTTCATATCTTCCTGTGCAATTTCAGGGTGTTAAACCCCCACAATTGATTTTTTGCTGTACCTTTATAAAATCCCAATGACTGTTTGTGGTCCACAAAATCTAATAAGTTAATAAAACCTTTTAAATTGAGCAGTCGGTGTCAGCTCACAAAAGCTCATGCCTGTTCTGCTTTATGTGTTCTTGTGCAGCTGATATGAGCATGTCACAGGCATCAACAATCTACCGTCAGCATAAGTTGAAACATGAACAGGAAATAACTGATCAGAATTATTGTTACGCATATTTATGTGCAAGTGCGACGTTTAATTGCTCCGTAGCCAGTTTATGAGCATGGAGTAGTCCCAAGTGTACATCTTGGTATCTTAAATAAGTCAGTGTTACAAATGCAGGTGTATCTGGAAATGGAACAACGCATAGGAGTAGTTTCGGAATTGTTTGCATTTGAATTTATGCTGTTGGCACATGGGCGCTGATGAAATAGAGGTTCACTTTACTTGCTACATTATAGTGCTGTTTAAATGCTTTCTACCACTTTTAAGACCAGGTTTCCTCCTTTTCTGTAGCTTCTTTAATGTAGCTTCTTTAATGTTTGCTGTTTATCAGTAGAGAATATTGACTTTATTTGTTACTTTCTCATTTTACATTCAGTTGATTTTGACAACCCTTAATTGTGATAGGCTCTAAAACAAGATGAAGTATATATGTACAAAATGGGCCTAGTTACTCATATCTTGCATGGCTTGAATGTTACCAAATTTGTGTTTCATGGCTCTTAAAGTTCTGCTATACTGGCTGCTTTTACCGGTGGTGATGCAAGTTGATGTTCACATTAAAAGACATAATGTATATGTAAATTAGATAGAAGATATGTGGTATATTGCAATACATTATGTTTCAATAATTGTTCTATTTTTGTTCTCTTCTAGCTTTGGGATACAAGAAAAAAGGGATGTATATACACTTACAAGGTATGCCTAATGTGATTTATACATGACTTTTTTTACCAGTTTTTATTATATTTGACTGTAAAAGCACCTTGCAGTAGAAGTTTTTTACATTTTGCTAGTTTTGAATGATAGTTTTAAATGACGCTCTAATTTTTATTCAGATCTACCGTTTCTTATTTATTAAAGGGAGTAGTTGCAGAAGATGAGATGCAAATGAGATAGCACATGTTAGAGTACAGAATAGAGCAAAGCATGCTGACTGTTCACTGTTAGAAAATACCACATACAACTTATGCTTCTTGATAGGTACTGTAACTTACTATCTTTTTTTTCAAGTTAGTTCTATTGTTGAAAATTGCAGATGTAAAAAGCAGTTGAAGGAAGCATTCACGTCACAGTATTGTCAACATGACTCATGCTATCTCAATGTGAGGGTGTCGGTTTTAATGTGATGGCATTATAGGCGAACTTCACCTACTTGGGAGATAGACGATCTTCACCTACTTGGGAGATAGACGAACTTCACCTACTTGGGAGATATCTAACAGAAAATATGGGCTGATCCTGAAAGAAGTGCAGTCGAATACAACATCTCAAAGTGCTTGCTGTCTGTCACAAGGCAAGAATGTGAGAAACTGGCACATGACGGAAGCGCCAATGACTTTGACATGAGAGAATCATGCATGAGATTATGGCTTAGTGGTTAGATTCCGACCATTGGGCTGCTGTGCTAGAAGACAGAGATTCGATCCCATTGTTGGTTAAGCATTTCTTTATAGTATTATAGGCGTACTTCACCCACTTTCACCAACTTTGGAGGCGTCTAACAGAAAACTGTAGGTGTGTTGGATATACATGAGTGCATCACAGTGTACAAACAATCGCAAGTTTGTAAGAGATCCAAGGTATAGAAACATCACTTTGTTAAATGAAAGTGTGCAAGCTTGCCTGTGATGCACATGCGCACAAATGTCGAGGCATCACAATTATGACAATCTAAGTGCGCTGTCTCATATTTAGAGGTATTTAGAGGGTTAGTGGTGCTAAGGTTCTAGCCTAGTTTTTCCCTTTCATTTTTATGCTATATGCATTTTGTTCAAACTTGCAAGTCCTGTAAGTCATTCAAAATTAATTTTAATGTTTGTGTCCTATCTGCAGTTGAGGCTATCAATGTCAAAAACAATTCGTAGTGCTCCTATGACTTGAGCTTGAGTTTCCAGGATTTGGAAGCCATTGCATTCATTAATGGCATGTTCCTGTCATTCTCTGCCCTTTGTTCATTTGTTGAACTGTCCAGTTTTATCAGTCACGGAACAATTAGGTCAGTTTAATAATGCTTTAATCTCACTGCTGTATGACAACTATGATAGATGATGAGGGCGCTACTCTGCATACCGAAGTCATCTCGGTATCTGAGCAGTGGTTTTATTCAGCTGGCATGCTCCTGGCAGTTCAATTTTTACATCCGTAGTTGTGTTTTGTTTAGTGATGTAACAAGGGCAAAGAAAAAAACCACTTGGCAAAAACTATTATTGCTGAAACACCAGATTCCTGTGAAAGTCCGGAGCTTCATTCTCGGAGCTTCACCTTGAGCATCACGTTGATAGTGGCATGAAAATAAGATTGCAAGCTTGGCTACACTCTGTCTCATACATAGTAGGCAATGCTATGAAGGCCAGATAGTCTTTTCTCATTGCTCACTATCAAGACCAAAAATAGTGTGCCACACATGAAAGAAAGACATAGGTGGGTGTTATGTAGTTTCAGGTAATGTGAAGTCTAATACTTCTATGTCACTAGCCCCACCCACTTTTGTTGTTTAGACATGCTGGCACTTCAGCGCTGACAATATTCAGTGTGCAGTCAGGCCCCCACTGCAGTTCACTGAATTTTTAGATGAGGCCGCCTCCCCCCTCCCCCCTCCCTCCCCCTCCTTGAGGCTGCCCTGGATCCCCCCTTGGCACAGAGGTGCACAAATAATATGTGGTTTGGCTTAAGCTGATGTTCACAAGTTGTAGTAAAGTGTGTGGAATGCGTCTTCTGTGAACGCACTACTTGTATAGATTTTTTTTTATTTATGGGGTTTTACTTGCCAAAACCACCATCTGATTATGAGGTATGCCGTAGTGGGGGACTCCGGAAAATTTGGACCACCTGGGGTTCTTTAAAGTGCACCTAAATCTAAGTACACGAGTGTTTTCGCATTTCGCCCTCATCAAAATGCGGCCGCCGTGGCCGTGATTTGATCCCGCGACCTCGTGCTTAGCAGCCCAACACCATAGCTGCTAATGTATAGCTTCTGCAGTGTTGCATTGCCTGCTAAGTATGAAATGGGATATAGTCTGGTTTGATTCAGGGTTTACAAAACCAGGTAAAAGATGAAAGGCAGAATGAAAAAGCATGAAATGATCACTCACTTCATGCCTTATTTACTCTATGCTTCATCTTTGCACTAGATTTTTGTGTCTGCTAGCATGGAAATAAAGCAGCAATACAGGGTGCATGGCAACATATACATGCAGTACTAGCCTTTTCTCTGAGCAAGGACAGCCTGTAGTTTTTATTGGCGTTTACTTAATTTGTAGGGGTTTAATTGCCATAGTATAAGATCACATGGATTTTTAGTCGATGCTCTCGTGCATTTTATTTGGTATGCTTCGTTACAAGCATGTCGTTTGTCTCCCACACTTGATTTCTCTATGCAGGGTCACAACAAATGTGTGAATAGCCTCAAGTTCAGTCCTGATGGGCGATGGATTGCATCAGGGAGTGAGGATGGCAGCGTTAAGGTGCGTTGCTAGCACATGCCCACTTGCTGACCTTGTTATATCTACATATTGAACACACACATAACTCTCTAGCACATGTTTGAATGCCATATTATATTTAACAGCTTAATGGGAGGATAAGACATGATCCATGTTGAGTCTGTACTGGTGTTCTTGGTGTTTTTGTTACTGTTTTGCCCGTTCTTTCAGAAATAAGGAAATGCTGTGGAAAACAAAAGTAAGCAATTGTGCCTTGAAGGACATCCTTTAGTGATGTGATATGAGTTGTTTCCAATTTGTGTTTGTGGTTCTGTTTTCTGCAGTGCATGGAAGGTATTGTATTTGACTTATTTCATTAGATTGAAAGCGTATTCATTTATATGTGTTAAGTCATTCAGTTACGTTAAATAGCTGAGAAGCAGGACTACTGCAGAGCTGTGATTGAAGTTGTAACTGCTTTTATTACTTTTATTACAGTATTTCGAAGGTCACATTTTAGTTACTTAAAAACTGTATGCAAGTTAGCTCAAAACAAGACCGAAGTTGAAAGTCGACAATAAAAAATTTTTTTCGTGGTAACGATGGTGTTACCATTACAGAGCAAGCAGTCTCGCAAATAACAATATTTTTGCCTCGATGGCACTACTTATTTACTCTTTGGCAGGTATTTATTATTCTTTAGTTGGTGTTTGTTTCTAGACACATCATGTGTGAAGTATTGGTGTTTTCATTTCCTGGCCTGAATTGCCTAGGATTGCAAATTTCACTATGCAGCTTTGGGACCTGCCTGCAGGCAAGATGCTGTCAGAGTTTCGGGACCATTGTGGGCCTGTAAATGATGTCGACTTCCACCCTAATGAGTTTCTCCTGGCAAGTGGCAGCTCAGACAGCACAGTCAAGTTCTGGGACCTGGAGAACTTCAATCTTGTCTCTTCTACTGAGGGTGACTCTGGTGTTGTCAGGTACAGTGAGCTTCCACTGTAGTTTTGTTTCAAGATGATGAATTTGGTTCCTTTACTAAGCCCCCCCCCCCCCCCCCCTCCCCTCTTCCTCCTGCTCCTCAAGAAAAATGATAGTGAAGTTATTCGTGAAGCATTTCTAAATATGGGGACTACTTTCTCAGTGCTGTCGAACAAGTTCTTACCTAACTGAATTATCTTCTTTTCACAAGTATCTTGGTCACAGTTACTCCCACTGGCATTTACCTAAAACACTGTAGCATTTGTTACATGTTACTTAATTCAATTTCATCGCATATGCACACCTGTCATTATTTCGGTTTGTTGTCTAATGTTGTCCAGTGTGTAAGGCAAGCTATATAGAAAATAAATCAATTGAAAATTGAGCTTTGGAAGATATTGAGTACTCCTAAAGAAACTCACTTTTCTATCCTTCATCAAAATAAATATGAACAGGATATTACTGTGTGGGATCATGTTGCGAGGCTTAGTGGAACAGCCAGCCAACTTGGACGTCTTCTAAAATTGTGCACATTAACTGATGTGCTATTCCATTGATAGAACTCGGTGTCTGATTAACAAATAAACCAAAACTTCTAATTTTATTTAGACAGGGAAAGTTTGTCACATTTCCCAGAAGCATGAGGTTTATCACATGACCACAAACTGGCATATATGCTGTGCGTATAGCTGAACATTCTGTAAACACACACATTTATATGCAGTCTCTGTAAATGTATCCAAGAAGCCAAGAATGATTGGGCGAATAAAGCAGGCAACACTACAGGCAAGCAAGGAGATGGATATAATGAGAACTGAAGCGTTCAGAAAATGCTAAATGCTGACTTCGGTGACTAAAATTTCAGTGCAGGTGCTTGCCGTACTGGAGGCACTTATCGCAACTCTTTATATATTTTTGTTACACATTGCCTTTTCTTGGTGCCTGTGCTGTTTACTCTGGCAAAGCTCACGCATCAGCTTCTTCTTTATGCTTTTTTCTGAAGTTTTGCTTGAACTAGTGACTGCGAAGCCATGAGCTGGAACTTGGTGGTGGCTTCATGGGTGACATTTCTGAATGCTTATCAACAGAATGTTGAACTTGCTTTCTCCATCGTGCATCATCACTCATCACACCTTCTCGTCTCCATTCCCCCTCACCCTATGCAGAATAGCAGGCTAGAGCACCCTTGCTGAGGCCGACCTCTCTGCCTTCTTCCAAATATTATCTCTCTCTCTCTCTTGTAAATGTATATGTAATTCTTATTTTTGACTTCTGAATTTTAAGTGCATTTTCTTGCCAGAAAACTCCTGTAGGTGTATATGACAGCTGCATGTCAGCTGCCTGTAGTGTAGCTGCCTGTAGCATGTCAGCTGCCTATAGGTGTTGCATGACAGCTGCATGTCAGCTTGAGATTTGGCAGGCATAGCCCTTAATTTGTTTGAAGCGTAAAGTTGCTGTCACCCAAATGGCAGTGTTAACTAGCTTTGTGAAACAGGAAAACTTGCAGTTGAAAATTGTTTTGGAAAATTTTTAAAGCATCTTCAGTAGCATCACTGTGAGAATAGATTAATATTTCAGTAAGTTTCTGTCGATCTACAAAGCCTGGGTATTTAAATTTGAGCTGTCGATCCCTTCACAGCAGCTTTTGTAGCGATGCCTTTCCGATGCTAATGCCTTTTCGCACTTTTCGCGCTTGGTCACTGGTCAGAGCGACGGTCCGCTCACGTTATCAACGGGATCAGCCGGCTATGAGCGGTGGATGATAAGACTAGTATAGAATAAGGCATAAGGCATTGCTACAAAATACCGGCCTCTGTAACATCTCTTGTCTATAGCTTTTCCTTTAACTTTCCTTTGCTGTCCATCTCCTTTTGCGTGGCAAGTCTCTTCAATCGGGATATATGCATCGCCTGTGGTTGTTGACCAATCACGTGCACACAAACCATATCTATATTTTCTTTTTTGGTACATCAACCAGTGAACATGCTCTGCTCAGCCATTTGGACAAAGCATCCACTGGTGGCCTTTTATAATCTGTGAAGGGATTAATAAAGTTTATTGGCACAAGGGCCACACGTGGCCAAGGGACACCAAGGCCCTGTAATGGGTTGTTAATGGTACATGACCTGTGAAATTTGAGGGGTGGATGAAACACATTTTTCATCATCATCAGTCTATGTTTATGTCCACTGCAGGACTAAGGCCTTTCCCTGTGATCTCCAATTTCCCCTGTCTTGAGCTAGCTGATTCCAACTTGCACCTGCAGATTTAACTTCATCACCCCACCTAGTTTTCTACCATCCTCGACTGCGCTTCCTTTCTCTTGGTATCCATTCTGTAACTCTTACGGTCCATCGGTTATCTATCCTTTGCGTTACATAGCCTGCCCAGCTCCATTTCTTTCTCTTAATGTCAGGTAGAATATCGGCTATCCCCATTTGCTCTCTGATCCACACCACTCTTCCTGTCTATTAATGTTAGGCCTAACATTTTTCCTTCCATCACTCTTTGTGCAGTCCTTAACTTGTATATAGTTGTATTATATAGGTGTGCAGTAGTGCACCCAGGATCTCTGCCGGGGGGGTGGGGGGTGAAATTTTGTGGTCGAGGGGGGGGGGGAAACAAGCACATTACATAATATGCAATTTCCTTGCTTTAGCCAGAGGAATCCAACAGCAAATAAATTGCCTCATAATTACAATAATATAATGACACCAATGATGATGACGATGTTTATTTCTTCAGCGTTATGCTCAAAGTAATTTAAAAGTGAAGGAATAAATGCAAGACAGTGATAGAGTGTTTTTGTTAATCAGTAAAATTCGACCTCAAGCCACCTCCTGAATTGTAATGACAATATGAACAGAGCACTCTAGGTACATGTTGGACTGGTGGGGCTGGATGCGTGCAGGGGGGGGGGTTACCAACACCTGAAATTCCCGCCCCCCGTCGGTGCGCCACTGTAGGTGTGTATATATATATATATATATATATATATATATATATATATATATATACACAACACAGTTGTATATTGACCCTTTTCGCGGCGATCCCGTGGGCGCTGCCATGTTTGATCACGTGGTGACGCGTCCATTGCTTGCCTCAGTTGCCTCCATTGCCTCCGTGTTTACAATGGATGTGCATGACGTCCGGTGCGGCTCAGGAGACCTCTGTTTGAGGGGATATCATCGATGCTTACTGGGTGGTCGACATAAAGCTTTGACCACAGCTTCAGAGGACATCTAAAAGCGCTTTCGATGCTCATTAAGATTTGTCCAAACAGCGCGGGCAGCGTATATCATGCTTGTTCTAAAAATTAGTCTAAAACTCTATGCCAAGCTATCCAAGCTTTTCGCTCAGGAATTGAATCAGGAGCAGTGTGTTTTCCTCTTCGTTATTTATTTGGCAAATACTTTTCTGACTAGTGAAGTTTCTGAAATAGTTTCTGACTGTGAAATAGTTTCTGACTGTGAAATAGTTTCTGACTAGTGAAATAGTTTCTGACTCAGTGAAGCTTGTCGGTGCGGTCACTGTTTGATTATTTTCTGCCTAATCGCTTGCATGTGTGCTCAGTTGCAATAGGTTTGTTCTTGCTGCACACGGGGCTTGGAACATAGCTGTTCTGTTTTTTGTAATAGCTTGTAGCAAATATGTAGTATCGTTAGTAACTCGCTTATTCCTGTGGACCGTAACGAAACAATAAGCTTCGACCATTCGTGTGTTGTCGGTGTAGTCGCTGTTACTCATGCTTTAGCACATTGATTCAAGTGTGTGCCCATTCACATATTCTTAATACATTGGCGATTGAGTGTACATACGTTTGCATGCGAGTTGGGGTAGGTGTGTGTAGATAACGTGTGCGAAATATACCATGGTGTTG
This sequence comes from Dermacentor silvarum, assembly GCF_013339745.2. Lineage (NCBI taxonomy): Eukaryota > Metazoa > Arthropoda > Arachnida > Ixodida > Ixodidae > Dermacentor > Dermacentor silvarum. The sequence goes on along the minus strand of NC_051154.1, from coordinate 54,525,596 downwards.
TAAGCCCCCCCTCCCCTTGAGGCCAAGTTATCCCCCCCCCCCCCCATGCGTCCAGCCCCACCAGTCCAACGTGTAGCTTCAATGCTCTGTTCACAGTGCCATTACAATTCAGTAGGTGGCTTGAGGTCGACTTTGCCTCATTAACAAAAAACACTCTATCACTGTCTTGTAAATTACTTTGAGTAAAACGCTGAAGAAATAAACATCGTCATCATCCTTGGTGTCATTATATTATTATAATTATTAGGCATTTTATTTGGTGTTGGATTCCTCTGGCTAAAGCAAGGAAATTACATATTATGCAAAGTACTTGCTCCCCCCTCCCCCTGGCAGAGATCCTGGGTGTGCTACTGAATATGCCAGTCACTATTTTTCCGGCCAACTACTGCAAACGTCCTCAATCCACCGCTCCACATTTTACAGCATGATTGGAGTGCAGTGGGCGAGCGAAAACACAGTTTCATTTCCGACAGCTGATTGCACGGAAACGGCAGAATTGGTAATGGTTTCGTATTCATGTGCTGTCGCTGAGGCAACGTACGGCGTGCCGCCAAAAGTGCCATCTCGTTTCTCGTAAACAAACTGCTCTGCGAAAAGGGTCAATAGGCCTAAAGACATTCACTGTAAGATACATAAAATAAGATACATTTTAAAAATATGACGACACGCGATGTGTGCTATTAGCATAAAATTTATTATGAAGAGAGGATAAAGTAAAATATGCCACTGCTAGTAGCACACTGCTTCACTGGGCCCCTTAAGCACAAGAGCCTGAAGGCTTGCGTTCTACAAAACGCTACTATCGCAGCAGCAACCTCTGTTGAGAGGATGTGCTACGAATCTCTTCGCACATCTGCATATTGATGCATCGTGCACATCGTGACACCTAGGGTGAGAGTTCATGATTCACGGGTTTTGTAGAACCCTTTAAATTATGCAGACAGTTAGGCAACAATGCATTATCATTAAGAACTTTTTTTTTTTGTAATCAAAAGCACCACACACATAACATGTTTTTTTTTTTGCAGGTGTGTCTTCTTCAACCCCGATGGTGCCTGCCTTTTTAGTGGTGCGGAAGACTTCCTGAAGGTTTACTGCTGGGAGCCTGTAAAAACATGTGACACTCTGGTCATGGGATGGAATAGAGTGGCTGACATTTCTGTCGCTCAAAACCAGCTTGTGAGTTTATATTTGGTCTTCTCCTTACGATTCATCCCTTTTGAAAAGTTTGAACTGAAGAAAGCTGTGACTAGCTTTTGTCCTTATATGCATACACATTTCTGTTCTTCAACCATTGAATTTTAGTTATTGATTGTATTGACTCAAATACATACTATTATCTTCTTGTTGGACTTCACATTGCTGTTGCATACTGATAGCAGCATTCACAAAATGTAAACATTAAGGCATAACCGGGGAAGGTTAAATACACCCCTCCTCCTTCTGTAACCAGGAAGGTCTATATTTTGTTTACACAATCTTGGATTATTCCTGTGCCCATCAGTGCCATCTATATTCTTACAATTTGTGTGATATGCTATACCTAAAGATACTAAGAGGTTCCTGCTAAATTGTTTCATTTGTGAATAGTGTTAGGAAAGACATTCATGTATATTACCATGGTTCAACAATTACGTTCGTGCACTCTCAAACAGCAGTCAATTTAAAGGAAAGCGTAACGTGAGTGTTTCCTTTGCAACACATGGTAATCAGAGTCAGAATTGAAATCAATGACTGTCCTAGCTTTTCCACCCTGTCACATTAACGCACATTTTGTCGGAGAATCCGAAGCTGCAGATGCGAATTTTAAAATTCAGTGCACAGATGAGATCGCCATAGTTTTAATATAGTGCAATAGGTTGATTTTCTTGCAAATTCTTGCATCACAAATTTACTAGCTCCAACCTATGTCTCTCTGCAAGTTTTTCAGACATCCTCTGGTTCACACTTTGCTCTGCATGATGTAAACAAATTTTATATTTTAAACAAATGCCATATGGGTGCAGTTGCGCAGTTTTTAAAACTTTTGCTGTTAAAATCTGTGCACCCATATATCACTTGCCGGTGTACACCTCTTGAAATTCATTATTTCAACTTTCAAAACCAAGGTAATCAGTTTCAGGTGGTGTGCAAAGCAGTTGATATTGTGGAGCAGTTTATTTGCAAAAATTCTTTGCTCGGATGGGATCAACTTGCATATGTGTTGAGAGTGCCAGTGTCTAGTTTACGTTTTATCACTAGAAGGACACTTTCTATTTTGTAATCATTTAGTCCATTCCTTGAATGTATATGCAGTGTTCCCACTCCTGCGCCAAATGCGCCAGATTGCGCCATACGAGATTTCCTGTGCCATCCTGATAAAAATACACGATTTTGCGCCGAAGTGCGCCAAAATTAGTGACTGCGCATTACGTATGTGGCCGCAGTGGCCCACAGACGTGCATAGCGCACATGACTAAAGCGGCTTCATAAATCGAACTTCACGTTATCTATACGTCGGCGACCGATAATTCGGGCTCGATAGGAACCGCCTAAAAGTCCAAATAATTGGGAGTCAGAAATATCCAAATTCGCCAGAAAAGAACAATTTATTCCGCCAGTGGCTAAAAAAAAAAAGTACCTTATCCTCGTTTGACCACTTTCGGGGATACGTTCACTTTCGTGGGATTTCACGTCACTAGCGTCAGTCGGCATACTTGGTAGTGTGCCAGGAATGCTATCATCCGTCAACTTGTCCAGTGCTAGTCGTGCGAAATGTCGTGAAAGTGAAAGTATCTCGGAAAGGGATCGTCCAAAAATAAAGCCGAAGTTTGTCAACGCGTTCCTGCGCGCACATACACTTGCCTACGATCTGGTCAGTACGCATCTCTACTTAAGTCGCCGCGACCGTGTCGCTAGTTAACACGTCAATGAATAAACGCAGGACGTGCGGAGCCAACCCGAAAAAAAAAAATTAAATTATGGGGTTTTACATGCCAAAACCACGAACTGATTATGAGGCACGCCGTAGTGGGGGACTCCAGAAATTTGGACCACCTGGGGTTCTTTAACGTGCACTTAAATCTAAGTACACGGGTGTTTTCGCATTTCGCCCCCATCGAAATGGGGCCGCCTTGGCCGGGATTCGATCCCGCGACCTCGTGCTCAGCAGGCCACCATAGCCACTGATCAACCATGGCGGGTTGGAGCCAACGCAAATGCACTCCCGAATGGCTTGCTGGAGTTCGCTTGCCCGATAGTTTGGGCGCGGTCGGTGCTGGATTAAGTAGGCTTCGCTAGTTTTGGTTTCCAGGAGGTGTCGGCGACATGGCCGACCACCATGCTGCGATGATGCCAGCGACGTATCAGCGCCAAAATATTGCTATTTCCGCTCAACTCGGCGGTCAAATTAGCACGCAGTCGGGCAGGCGGAGTCCGAATTATATAGAATGGCGTACCTTAAGGTGTCCGAAATTTCGGTCGTACTTATACTTTAAATTTATGGGCCAGTGATAGTGCCTCAAAGTAGTCCGAATAATCGAGCTTGTTTGAATTGCTGGTGTCAAAATAATCGGTCGATGCCAGTTGTGAATCGGCCAGTTGCTGAACAGAGGCTTCAGCTTTGCGAGGAAAAACAGACCATTGAAAAGTACCTGGTGTCGTCTGAAGCAATGACTGAGCGTTACGAGGGGCTCATCAAGGCTGGCCTGGCTCGGAAAAGAATTAATGACATTGAGTCTGACCAGGTGTGAGTCTGACCAGGTGTTTCTGACTGATGCTTGAGCCTTGTTGAAAACATAACAAAGTGTCGGCTGTTAACGAAAAAATCATATCATGTAAAAGGCAACATCTCAGCAGCTTCACTCAACTTGAAATAAACTAATTACAGCACACTGTGTGAACAGGTTTGTTGTCTTCATTTAAATTAAAGGGAAACTCATGTATTTAGAGGCAGAGCAACATTGTTTTATAGCAAGCAAATACTTTCTGGAATAACGCTTATCAATTTTAAGTGTTGGAAATAGCTTAGGACGTGTCCAGCAGCTGGAATTTATTAGCGCCAATGTGCTCCGAAATCTGTATCTGGGTTCTGCGAACTGCTCCAAAATTAAGATTTTGCTGCTCCAAAAATTGCTCCAAAGCTCAGTTTGTCAGTGGCACCACTGTATATGTCTTAGCTTGTAATATTTTATTATTTATGTTTTATCTCTTGAAGGACACTTTCTATTTTGTAATCATTTGGTCCATTCCTTGAATGGTAGGCTTATATATATGTCTTAGCTTGTTATATTTTGTTATTGCCAGTGTCTAGTTTACGTTTTATCACTATAAGGACACTTTCTATTTTGTAATCATGTGGTCCATTCCTTGAATGGTAGGCTTATATATTTGCCTTAGCTTGTAATATTTTATTTTACTTATGTAGATTTCTACCTTTCTACCTTTCATGTGCCTACATCCCTTGTAGTAATGACAAAGTGAACATGTACCTTGAATATATACTTTTAACAGCAACCATTGGTATCTCACTTTATTGTAAATATGTGCTTATTGTAAACATAAGTTTATGTAGTTCTGGTGCATAAGCATTGAACTTGTTGCAGTTTGTTGTAAGGGTACCCTTGCATCATGCTTGTTGCAAAAGGTATAACTGGTTCATGCTGTTTATATTTCAAAATTTTATTTACAGCGATTACATCCTAATTTGTTTCTCTTTTCAGATTGCTGGAGCATTTTCCTTAACAAATGTTGCTGTATATGTGATAGACCTCAATAGGGTTCAACCATTTGGAGGGATGCCAAATAACTCTACCGTGCCTCAGTACATTACCCCCAGCCCTTTCAAAGCAGGGTGAGCTTCTCTTCTTTATTTTGTGCAGTTGCACAGAGGTGCAATTGACCTTGCTGAAAGCACTTAACAATTGTACACAATGTTAAGTTTGCTACTTTTGCAGCATTCGCCACTTGATCTTGTAATCTTGCTTCATATCCAATGCCTTCTGCTTGCATGTGCAGATTTTTCACCTTGAATGCCTGCTACGTTCTGCAGTAATGACTATATAACACTGCATCCTCTGAATACACAGTTACTTTTCTTGTTCACTATCTTGCTTGTATAATGATTGTTTCACTAAGAAAAGCAATTTTAAACAACTTATGAACTGGTATGTTTATTATTCACGCACAGAGAATTGCACAAATTAGCAAAGATAAGTGCTGATATCAATTATTTTAGGTACGATCTGCACCTATATCAAAGCTCATGTATGCTCTTTCAGTTGAACTCAGTTACTGAGTTCTGCTGGGCAGTGGTTGCTTCATTAAATTTAGGTTTCTGCAGAATTGAAACAAACAAATGCGATGTTTTTAAGTGCACTAGAAAATTTTCAAGGCTCACTTGCATAATAATATGAAATACATTGGAGTGTATTTTGGTTTATGAATCTAATATTGTTCCAAGAATCAATTATGAGGATGCATTTGTGACTTTCACTAAGTTACTTAAAATATGTGCACGCATACCTTGCTATTTCCAGGTCTCATATCCGGAGAAGCTTCTCTAAAGATAAGAAGGATGCAGCTGACTTTCAGTAAGTTCTTGACAGAAAACTTTGCCTGTATGTAGAGCAAACAATCATTTTGACCGTTTGACCAACAATATTTGAACAGTAGTTTAACTGAACAGCATTAGTAGCAGCACACTTTTTGTCATTGACTAAGCAGCAAATTTGGTGTTCATTATTTGTACTGTTTCTTTGAGTTCATTCTGTGGAAATTAATGAAATTAAAGTCAGTATACGCGAGTGTTCTTATGACAGTATGAGGGTTCAAAAATTTTTGAAGATTAAAATTTAATTTCACCACATTTCTGGCATCTGTAGAAAAATAAGAGCGTACACCTTTAAAACACATTGAGAATTTTCAATTCTTCAGTGAGTTTTATGTAGTTTACAGAATGTGGACTCTATATGAAAACTCTCTACAGGAAGGTCAGATATGAAATTATGAACGATTTCATTTCTGATGTACTTTAAAAGAACCTATCCAGCCACTTGAAGAATATGCCTGATGTGAAAAACATTGCGAAAAACAATGGAAGAAATGAACCCGCTAACCGACGACATATTGATACCGAGAGCAAACATCTGGTCGTCTATTTTCGAACTGGTTTTACTAAAACGCTTTACGCATAATATTCAAACTTGCAGCACATGTTCAATATGAAGTGTTTGAATTTGTATGTGACATGTTTTAAACATAATTATTTTTATTGGTTCTTTTACTTTTGATTTGATAGGTTAATTGGCATATGCCTGTTTTCAGTTTTCTGAAAAAACTAGATCAGTCGCAAAGTTTATACTTTAAGGAAATTTGGGAAATATTAGGGGTGATATGGAGACAAATTTTGGAAATTTGTTGGTTAATTGGGGGCTAAATGAAAGTTGCCAAACCCTCGTGTTCGGCCTATTTAGAGGTGTTATAAGGCATATAAAGTTTCCCTGCTTCTCTGGGAGGACCAAAGACAGCAGCAGTTTCATAGTTGGAGGAAATGGGCACCATGCTATGTGTGACATGTGACCAAAGTTTAATAAAATGTGTAGGGTAATTATGAGCTTTGAAAATAATTACATAGTACTCATTTTCTCACATTGTTTATATTTTGTTAAAGTAAGGAAGTAGGAAGCATGTTGTGAATGACCTACGATAACTGTTTAATCTGTGTAGGTTAATTACAGGCTTTGTAGAAAATTAATTATTCAAGTATTGCAGTTTACTGGCTCCTTGGAAGAGCAGTAAACTGCCAGTACTTCACAAACTCCAAAATTTATTGTTTAATCATGCCAGATAAGACATGCATACTCTGCAAGTTGTATAATGTTTGGTTCTTTGAAAATTGTGTTTGGCAGCTACATATTGTGTAAGTCTCTTTCAGTCATTGTGACATCCTTCTGTTACACTGTTTTCACTTGTACTTGTTGGAATTTGAAGGTTATATTGCAGTAGCAGATGATCAACATGTCTGCCCTATCCTGAATGAAAGCATTGGCATGAAAATGCCTACATACGAGTAGTGAGGACATGTGCAGAAACAATAAAGCCTGCAAGTCAAGTCTTCAGAAACTGCTGAAACCCACAAATCTAGACCCTCGGAACCACTGAAAATTCAATTAACTTAGGGTGCAATCGGAAGTGTATTCAACATGTGAAATAACAGTGGAGAAAAAAATCTAGTTTCCATTTTACACGGAAAGTAGTACAGTCGATCCCGGATATATCGAACTCGAATGGGATCATGAAATCGTTGAATATATCAATAATTCGAAATATAAGATATGCCTATCTGAAGCTTATGCGAGATCTCCGCACGTCTCGTACAGTTTCCCGAGACCCTGAGAAGCGGGAACTTTTCGACTTGCTTCTCTAAGGCTGCATCGAACACACAAAAGTTGACTTATTTTTTTCTCGCGAACGTTCCAAATCGCTCGCGCTGCAGAATGGTCCTCGCAACGTTAACCCTAAAAGCTCGCGTAGCCTTGTCATGAGACTGCAGTGCGCTGCGCGTGCATTGGAGGGCTTGTTGTGCATTTTTATTCAAGATAAGGTAGAAATGGATGTATTGCGGAAGCAAGCTAGCCTGTATGAATATGCACTGTGTGGCCATCAGCGTACTTTACAGTGACTTGCACGTGAACGTGCGCGGCCGCATGTCCATTACAATATGCCGTTTAAGCGGCCGATCGTCATACATGGGCAGTGAGCCAGACAGACTGTTGAGTTTTGAAACCGACTTCCTGTTGGAACTAGTCGTCCTTACTTCTTGAACGCCCATAAAAAAGTCTACGTGCGTCTTCTTGCGTGTCTTCTTGAAGAGCCCCTTAGTGCTCCGATGCATTGCGGCTGATACTTCCCTTTGTTATCGGTCCTTCCCTTCTGACCCCTACATCAGTGACTGCCAACTCTAACATGCACTGTTAGTTTTTAAAGTATGACTTCCAGCTTGCAATCCATTCTCACTCAGTGTAACCGTGCGAATACGAATGAAACTCATACTGCTCAGGCCCGCTAATCACACATCGACGTGTGTTGCATGCCGCTGCTGCATTAGGGGGGTTTTAGTTAAATTCAAACTGTATTCTAAAGATCTGTCCAAGTGGAGGTTGTGGTCGGATTCATTTTGGCAGCTTGCAAAATCGTAAGATGCCATTCACAGGAAGCCTTTGTCTACATGAGTACAAACCCAGTGGCACAGCATCTCTAGTTCAGCATCCCATACCCGGAGTCACTCAGACTAAAGATCGGATGTCATCCATGCTTTCATGTGGAATGTGTATCAGACCCCGGGAGGCCTTCTGCGTTCGTGCAGCAGAGTAGTGATCTTATCTTGCCGATAACAAACGACCACAGTTTGCACAAGCCATCCATATTCACAGCGAGCAAAACTGAGATCAACGCGCCCATTTTTTCTCCATAGCATATACTGCCCATTGTATATAATATTTTGCTTCACAGCATCTGCCAAAAGTGCTGTTTCAAGTTTGTCGGCAATAAATATTTTCGACGACGCGAGTCGTGATTGCGTCTTTGTTAGGCGAAGCGCACTTGCAGAGGCGCAGGGCAGCACAGTATTCAATATATCAAATGTGGTAGTTAACGGGAGTTCGATGTTTGTGTAGTATGCATTGCTATACTTTTGCATGGGATTTTCAAGCCGGTTTTACAGCTGTTCGATATAGACAGTAATTCGATATATCCGAGTTCAGTATATCCGGGATTGACTGTAAAAGTATAAGTAATTAATATTAAGTATTTTTCATGCTTCGTAAGACCGTAAAGAAGTTCTGCTTCACATAGGACCTGCCATGGTGGCTCAGTGCCTGTGGAGTTCTGCTGAGATTGAGGTCCCTGGTTCAATTCCCGACCACAGCAGCTGCATTCCAATGGGGCTGAAATGCAAAAGTGCTCGTGTACTTAAATATAGGCACATGTTAAAGGGATACAGACACAAAAGTTGGCGGGTGTTTTTTTGCTTCGGAACAAAACTTTAACTGTTGAAAATGAGGAATACAACAAGCTGCTTCGAAAAAAAGAACGCGAAACATCTTTTTTTTTTTAATTTTCTGTTGCACCTTGCCTCCAAGTGGCAGAAGCTGAAATTTGACGTCATAACACCCACCCACCCGAGCGCGTGTGCGCGGCCAAGGTCGGCCACAGCCGTCGCAGTGTTTCCGGGGGTGTGGGTCCCTTGCAGCGTTTGTTTAACCCCTTTCGGCAATCTTCGCACGTGGTCCATCTGAAACATTATCCCCGTCGGCGCTCCACACAGGTGGTACGTCTTACATGAGCTTTCCCGCAGTCGTTGCTTGGTACGAACGCATTCATCGCAGCGGAAGGGAATGCCCAGACATTGCTGTTATAACAGCATCGTCGGTCGTGACACGCCGTCGCACATGTTTCCCGGAGATGAGAAGGTGCGTAAACTTTGGATACCTGCCTATCAGCTATCACGCCCAACCTGGAGACGTCTAAAAAAAGACTTCATTTGCGCGGACCACTTCATCGACGATGATTATGTGACCAGCCCGGCTGTGCTGAAAAGCCTCCGCATGCCGCTCAAAAGGCAACGCCTGAAGTCTTACGCTGTGCCATCGGTCTTCTCACGAAAACGCGAGGCAGAAATGATCAGCGGCGTGTTTCAAATGAGGAGGCGAAAAGATGTCGGTACTGTTTTCGTTCACTTGCAGCCTTCTTGAGCAGTGCGAGGGCGAGGCTGGGGCGAGATGCCCGAGGCTGGGCATGAAGGCAGTAATGTCTTTAAAAATGTTGGAAAAGCAAAGTAAAACAATACAAGGCTAGCGAACGAGACTCACGAGATCAGTCCAACATGGCAGCGGGGCAGACACACAGCTCTGCTTCTACACAGGCTAAAAGTGGGAAATAGTGGGGAGAATGCCAGACAGGTGCTGCCATCTGTCGGGCGGCTGGTGAAGTGGACGTGAGAGTCTCGGAGGTACTGATACCTCACAGCAGTTGCTCAAGCCGACGGCAGAAACTACTATTGAGTCATCCACGCAGTGCTGAAGTACCCCGCAGCTGCCTCGCCTGTGTGCACTCTTGAAAAAGCAAATTTACAGAGGAAATGACAAATAATTCTTGCACAAGTGTCTGGTGCAGAGCGAAATCTTCGCGCTACGGTTCGCGAAAACCTGACCGGCACTTCCACGGCCACCTGCTCTTCTTCGTCGCTTGACGCGGAAGGCTCGTAACCGTAAGTGGTAATATTTCTTGCCAAGTTGGAATGGTCCTCGTCTTCAGACGTGTACTCATCACTGGTAGAGGCACCAGAACTCGAATCCATGCTCGTGATGGCGGCATCGGCGCGCTTCGAATGACTGCGGCCGGCCGGCTGGCTATCCGACGAGGGTGTCGTGACGTCACTCCTTCCAACTGCCGCGGGTCGAGTGGCGAGGCGCGCGCCCACAAAAACGCCAAAAATAAAGCCATCGGCTCAAAAATGAGCTAAGTGACTACTTATTTTCGGTGTTATCACACACTGAGGATTCATTTTCAGCATTTTCGTAAAATTTTCTGATTTTGTGTCCGTATTCCTTTAAACAACACCAGGTGATCGAAATTAATCCAGAGTGCCCTCTCTACAGCGTCCCTCATAACCCATTGGTCAGCTTCGGGACATTAAACTACACAATTGATTTATAACATCATTGAGAATTTTCAGCTCCCTGTCTCGAAGAATGTACTGCTGCTGCCATTCTTTCATGACTTTTATGAATACTTCTCAAAAATGATTCCCCAATGCAAAATTTCTGTAAATTATACCCTCAAAAAAGACATAAGTGCAGTTAGTCCTAAATCTGGACTCACTCTTCGAAATTCTAAAACCGGGGCTCCGTTTGTTGAAGGGGACATTGATACATGGAAGATATGTGAAGCAAGGTATAGTTGGTAATTCCTGTGCTTCTTTCAAGATAGTACAAATAAATAGAGTATTTGTAATTTCAGAGGCACCACGGGTGTTGAAAGAAAGTGACTGATTGTTTCATAGCCAAAAAACCAGCCATCATGATTTGGCAGCCGCCAAGCAACCTTCCACTTCCCCTCTCCATCCCCCCCCCCCCCCCCCAAAAGAAGAAAAATAAAGTAGCATAAAGATATAAATATATAAAATTATATAATTTGAATTTATATTTATACATCTTTAAATGTGTAATTGCTTGCAGAGTGATGCATATGAAGCCTTTGGATGATGGTGATACTTTTCCATTGGAGACAGAAGGTGAAGCTGACATCAAAGATTTCAGGGACTACAACAAAATATTCCACCCATCACAGGAATGTGAGTCTGATGCTCTTTGTATTACTGCTGAGAAAGTTACAGTGACAAGCAGTTGTTTGTGTCCTTTTATTGCTGATATGTGGACATCGGAAATATTTTCCAACTCATTTGTTTGCTGCAAATGAGTTCTGCGGAAGCCTGCAAGATGAAGGAAGGTTCATGAAAGAGGTAATTGTCAACCACAAGCTACAAGCTTTGTTTACTCGCTTTCAAATCAAAGAAAACGGGAGCAAAACTCGGAAGTAGGGTGAGCGTTCTCGCAATTCTCGGCAAAACGGATTCGCGCGCCTGTCTAGTGACGACTGACTGACGGTACGCACTGTACCTTCAGTTATGCTTCAGATACGTGCTCAGCTGTTTGCATTTCAATTCTGGTGATAATACAAGAAAGCTTAGTTACGTTGATATCTGTTATTTGCACTCATGGCACTAGAGAGAGAGAGAGAGAGAGATACAACTTTAATGGTGCCAGGAGGGCGGACGCAGCCTCCCTCCGCCTAGCAGACGGCCGAGATCCCCTGGGTCTCAGCGGCTGCCTCGGCTAACTGGACGGCCCAGACCTGGTCTTGCTGGTCTGAGCTGAGCAGCAGGGTCTCCCACTGCTGCCGGTTAGAAGGGCTGATAGTGAGGCATACTTTTGGCTGTGTTAAAGTGGCACTGAAACAATTTTTTTTTTTTAAACCTGAGAAATATGCTCGAATGAGTGTAATGGTTTTCAGTCAATTTATTCCTGAATAAGTTATTGGAAAGGGTTTAATATGAATGGCGATATAAAGAACTCAATGTTTACATTTCCCATTTTATTTGAACGCATCAGTTTCTCTCGGCTGGTCTGGAGCTGATTGCAGTGCCCTGTCTACCACTCCTTTCTTTTCTGCGGTAAAGTGTTCAAGGTTGGCGTCTGACAAAGCTGCCTGAGAGCAACAAAAGAGTGGTAGCAGGACAGGTGTGATACATTAGCAACCACCCCTTCCACGTCTCCGAGAAGATTTGGTAGGGTGGGCATGTTTGCATAAGCTTTTTTTTTACTCGCGAGTGATTCGGAGTCATGGACACAATTGCCCAATGGCTGGCTTCTTTGGACCATTGCACTGACTGAAACCTCCTCGTTGACATAACCCACAGTGGAAAAATAGTGAGGCCCTCGAAAGCCACTGGAAAGAGCAAGCAATCTATTGTGCAAAATTGTACATACCCTGCTGCATTTACCTGAATAATATAATATTTGGCTCACATTTTCACGGCAGCATTGTCTATAGATTGGAAATGTTTCCTTACCATGCTCAAATAGTGTTTCAGTGCCCTTTTAAAAGGGGCCCTCTTCAGGCCCTATCGGAAATTTTGCACACACTAGAAATTGCACTAGAATTTGTGAAATGCTGTCCAGGGGGTGTGTTACTGCAATAATTTTTAAAATGGGTTCAGTTGTAGCCGACATAGAAGCAAATAAAATGTTAGCAATCTATTATGTGCTCAGGGGAGTTACACTTCCGGCAGCAATCAAGCTCTGACCAGCACCCACGAGCTATATTCCTATACAGTAGACTTCCCTTAATTCGAGTGCGGTTTATTCAATTTTTTTTGGTTAGTTCAATCCTGGCAGATGCCTTTACCTTTCTATGAGCCCATACTTTCGTTATTTCGATCCTAAAATTGACCTTCGCCGGATAATTCAAATGTTATGAGTCAGCACGAACACGCTTGATCCCTATGGTGACCCTAATAGCTACCCCTTTAGCAGCAGCGTCTGTCTCAATGAAGCTTATGAGACAGTGAACGCATTGAACACATGTCATCTCCCACCGGAAATGCCTATTTTCGACCTGCCCTAGGAAGACCGAAGCAATAGCTGTAGCTCACAATGTCTGATTACGGCATTTACCCGATTCTAATGTGCGGTTTTGTTCATTTTTTCAAAAAAAATTTGTCTAAAATTGCCTGCGCGAGGCAATCATACTAAAACTCAAAACAGCCTTTGCATAACATGAGTGCATTGCAGGAAAGTGACTTTAAAAAACCTGCCGCCATTGTGCAAAACACATTAGACCCTTGCCCATTTTTCTTGTTAAAAAATCGGGTGCTCGTTTGATTTCTACTTTGTTAGTTTCTATATTTCTACTTTAGTTTTCTACTTTATACACATTGAAAGAGGGGGCACATTTGATAGAGGGGCGTGTTTAAATTTGGCAAATGCTGCCGAATGATTAGTGGTTTGTTGTGACATTTTTTCTGCATCTTGTTTAACCCGACCCGCCGGATAATTCGATCAGTTTCATATTGACGGAAGTCGACTGTACTGGCTTCTTGTTGTTGGAACCAAGGACCCACCTCCCTTTTTCTCATGACCCCGACACCCTTGACCGCCGCTTCCTTTCTTTAGTCTCCCTTGTTGCTACACGGTGGTTCCGTGAGCTCTGTAGGTCATTTGCATGCTGCAATCTGTGTGGGACATAGACAAGCCACTGCATGTTACGCCGGCTTGCTCATGATATGAGCTCCTTTGAGGCGAAGAATGCATAGATTTTGTTTGAATTTTCAGCTATTTTCATTGCGTACATCAGTGTAATACTTCGATCATCACAGCATGATTTACTCACTGGGCTTGTTTGTTCACAATGCCCGAACCTGATGAGAGACCCTTTACATGGTTATGTATGTTAGTGCATAACTTGGTACTCTTCTCACTGGCAAAATTTTTCTTTGCTTAGTGAAGTTCACAATAACATAATTGCTTGAGAACAGTTTGTTGTTCATGCATCAAATGTCAGAATGAGGCAGGATTTTAATCCAGCATATTTAAGAGCAAGATCCGAGTTCTGTGCAGATATAATTGTCATTTTTAATTGAAGTGAAAAGCAGTGTTTGATAATTTGATGTCAGCATAACCTGTCATGCAATTACTAATGACCTCAAGTTGATGTAGTTCTTTGAAGAGCACTGGAAACACTGCAAGCTGAATTGTTGGTAAGCCATAAAGGAAATTAGCAGGCTGGAGTAAAGATCACGAATAAATACGTCAAGGGCATCAGAAGGTCTAATATCTGCTTATGGGAAATGTTTTAACTGCATGCATAGGTGGCGACAAAATTTTTGCAGGATTTGCGAGCGTGTGCCAAACTGCGTTCTTGCACCCTCTGACAAATCGAACGTCTAGTGTCAAGACATGGCATTGAGCATGCACATCTTTTCGTGCTTGTGGATCCACCAGTATACAATACCAGACACTTTCTTCATTGGAGAGTGCAATAATCTAGTTTAGTATGCACTTGCAGATCCCGCAAAATTTTCTCCCCGCCTGTACCTGTAAGTGCGTAATGCTGGGTGAGCAGATGTAGTTGTAATTGTTTCCCTGAGATCATAAGACTGTTTCATGGCAACTAAATATTTCAGATAATTTTTGAGAATTGCTTTGTTGTTCATGTGACCTTTCTCATTTAGGATTGTGTACTAGTGTTCACTATCATTTCAATTTTGCTTTTTAGCATCTCTGGAGACATTGGTCGAGAATGGAAGTATGAATCCAGTTTCTATGCCTTTTTTGTATGCTTGCAAAATCTTTTTCAATTCAGGTGCTGCAGTATGGTTGCAATGTGATTGTGTTTTGCATTTGCCTGAATGTTATGGGTTTATTATTTTAGATGCGCAGCAGCTTACGGTCGGGGCTATGTCACTCCCTCCCTCCCTCCCTCCCTCTGCCATGCGGCGTCCACACCCCTACTGCGCATGCGCATCCTCCTCCCCCTCCTCTCCTCTCCTTGTCTCATCTCCTCTCTTCTCGGCATTCTTCCTCTCCTCTCCGACGCTCCTCTCCTCTCCAGATTGCGCAACGAATGGCAACACCTGCGGCTCCGCGCGCGATAATGCGAAGCAGCTTAGGTTAGAGGCGCGACGATAGGCGCCCCAGAGGCACCGGCAACAGTCACCAACGCCGCGCGCGTTCGGTGTGAACGCGGGCAAAACGCCGACAGCGTCAACAACAGTTCTGCGTGTTGCTGGTGCTGCTGCATGTCCAAGTTTATACAGCTGATAAAACTACCTTGAGTCGACCCCTTGGCTCCTTCGCATACTACTCAGGGTTCCCCTACTGGAAGATGGTGTAATTTTTTCTTCTTACTTTGTGTGTTGGAATAAAGCAGTCCCAGTCAACGCATTGATGTACATAGAACTCTGCCAGGATATTGGCACAACAAACACTTGAACTCTTGAAACACTTGAATAACTACTAGAGAGAATTGCAGGCAGTTATAGGATAGCGATGCTACATGTGGTAGAATCTTGTACTGAAACAGCCTTTAAGGAAATTGTCAATACCGAAGTATTTTGAGAGTACCCCTAATTAAACTTGTTTAACTACTGAAGAAATGAAAGAAATGTCTTTATTTTTTAATGTTTTGTTACACTGAGGTTCGACTGTGTCTGTATTAACTCTTTTTTAATCAGAAGCGAAGTTTGCTACATTCCTTGAAATTCAATATACTAACTTTCTCACTGTGCACAGCTCAGCTCTGTTACTATAACCTGAAAGCATGGTTGGTAGCACCTTCTCTGCCTTCTGCTGACAGCTATTGGTGTTGTCAGTGGGCTTGTGCATTGGGGGTAGATTAGATCAACTCGGGATGCCCTACGTCTGCATGAAAGAAATGTCCGGCATCACCAGTGCAGGAACTTTTTATGCCAGCGGCACTTGTAGACTCACTGCATCTTGATCACTGCAGCATTGCCACACTTTAGAATCAGAACCATATGAAACCAGAGATAATGAAGCCAAGGAAACCATAGGGGAAATTATTTGTTGCTTTAATTGAAATGTAGAAATGATAAGGTAAAGAGAAATGAATGTGGATGTAAAAAAGAACTTGCAACCGGTGGGAGCCAAACCCACATCCTCTGCATTATGTGCATTACAAGAAATAATTTCCTCTATGGCTTCCTTGGCTTAATTATCTGACGGTTTCATATGGCGGTGAATAAAAAAAATCAGGCCCCTGAGTTCCCCTACCTCTCGTTCACTAGTGACTTATCGCATCTATTCCAATGAAAAATTGAACATGTCCTGAGCCTCAGTTTCAGCGGTGCATACTTCACGCTAGTACAGTTTTGTCAGCAGAAGGTGCAGAAAGCACTTAAACCAGACATTCATACTCAACTGTAAGGAAATCCAAGCTCTGTAGTATAATATGGACAAGTTGCCATTTAGCAACTAAACCTTGAAGCTTTTTAGGGTACACTAACATTTTGATGTTTGCCATTGTGAACATGGCCAAACATTGCATATGCAAGCACCTCTTTCCCAGAAAGTCGTCCTCACATTTATGTTTGTGCACACCACATTGCAATGTTCTCTCTAGTCGGAACATGGGAACTATTTCCTGAATAATTAAGTGGTGCACCCCTTCAGTCATTTGGACATTTAGGCATTAATTAATCTACAATTTGTTCTGATTGAGGAACTGACATTCATGTATCTTGGGAATCTGTCATGTGGGTTGCTGTTGGTAATCTTTCTGTGCTACCAAGTAATTGTAGCTGTGTACTAAATATGAAAGCTGCTGAGGGTGTGCTGGGCAGTTTTTTTTTTTTAAAGGCGGACAGCATATGGAAGAAGATGCAGACAAACGAGGAAGACAGAAAACGCTCCATGTTTGTCATCCTAGCATGTGTTGCGTCGTTCTGCCTTCCCTCGTCTGTGTCTTCTTCTGCTGGAACAATGTTTAGTCTCGACTAGAAAAAACTAGCCCAGCTTTTTGCTCTTACTGAGGAGTGAAGCTGCAGTAGATGTGCGTTCTAGTTTTTGGTCATTCATTCTTTAACAAACATTATTTAGGAGCTTAATTTATTTTTCATAACTGCTATCGCAACATTCCCTTGTTATTTTTAACTTCTCTAGGATTAAGCCATTTCAAATATACAAAAATGAGGAAGAATACATTGCAAGGTGGGCTTGTAAAATTACTAACCTTTGAATGTCTTGTATGCCAATTATTGTGGTTTGGACATCCTCCAAACATCATGTGTTCACTGGGATATGTTTGAAGTGTTGATTGGCATGTTACATTATGACGTGCTATGACCACTGAATCTGATAGCATGTTATAGCACACTCACCAGCATGTGTTGTTCGTGTCAACACACAATTAGGCTGGCTGATTCCGATATCAGGGTACAATATGCGTCTTTCCCAGGATTCTAATGGCATTTGTAACAAGGGCTAATTCCAGAGGCAGTTTAATCAAATTCATGGGTGAGCTGATTTTGATAATACTGTCACATTTCTTTCTCAGGTATAGCATGCAGGCTGCCAGTCCTTAAAATGTTATTTAGTTGTGTGGTAATGGTTCTTTTATTTCTCATGTCTTATGGGTAATGCATTGAATCAAAAACAAAATAAAGCTTTTCGGGATGACACTATGCAGCTGAAGCGATATGCTCTCTGAGCTTTATGGTTTGCTTGAAGACGTAAAAGGTACAGACATCAACAATATGATTGCAATTTCTTGTTCGTTTTTTTTAGTGTCTATACAGCCACATAGAAGAAGTATTCAAGCTCTTAGACTGGGAAGGCTTAGGAGTGAAAATCAACGGCGACTATCTAAGCAACCTTCGGTTTGCAGATGACATTGTCCTATTCAGCAACAATGGTGACGAATTACAGCAAATGATTGAGGACTTTAACCGAGAAAATGTAAGAGTGGGGTTGAAGAATAATATGCAGAAGACAAGGCAAGGGAACAAGAATTCAGGATCGCCATTCAGCCTCTAGAGTCTGTAAAGGAGTATGTTTAGGTCAATTACTCACAGGGGACCCTGATCGTGAGAAAGAAATTTATAGAAGAATAAAATTGGGCTGGAGTGCATACGGCAGGCATTACCAAACCCTGACTGCAAGATTACCACTGTCGTTGAAAAGAAAAGTGTACAATCATTGCATTCTACCGGTGCCATTATATGAGGCAGAAACTTGGAGGTTACAAAGAAGCTCGAGAACACGTTAAGGACCGCACAAAGAGCGATGGAACGAAAAATGTTAGGCCTAACGTTAAGAGATGGGAAGAGAGCGGTGTGGATCAGAGAACATACGGGGATAGCCGATATTCTTGTTGACATTAAGCGGAAAAAGCGGAGCTGGGCAGGCCATGTAATGTGTAGGATGGATAACCGGTGGACCATTAGAATTGCAGAATGGATACCAAGAGAAGGGAAGCGCAGTCGAGGACGGCAGAAAACTAGGTGGGGTGATGAAGTTAGGAAATTCGGAGGCGCAAGTTGGAATCGGCTATCGCAAGACGGGGGTAATTGGAGATCGCAGGGAGAGGCCTTTGTCCTGCAGTGAACACAAATATAGGCTGATGATGATGATGATGATGATGATGATGATACAGCCACTGGTAACTTATTAGATATGTGGAACTGATTTTTTTTACTTGGTGACTTTAATAAAAAAATATTTGGTGATAAATGGGAGGCAGGTATTAAATTAGATTGCATTTTCGTCATTTAAAATAAATGGAGTACAATTAAATATGGGTGGCTAGACTGCAAACAAAGGAAATTTGTGACTTTGGTGTATGATATTATAACCTTAAGAGAGCGCACTCAACTGGGCAATGTGCAAGTGAAGAGTAGAAAGGTCACTTTGTTTGTGCAGTTATGGTAATGGCAGTGATGGAACAAAGAAGCTAAATAAAATAAACTCATGTTGAAAGTTATGGGCTGGCTACTAATTCAACATTAAGCATGAATGCTAATACTTAAAGCACTGTACAAATCAGTCGTGCAAACGTGAACTCCTTTATAGGAACAGTAATTAATGTTGTATAAATCGAGACATTAGATTCCTATGAACCCTATAGTTGAGAAATCATTTGTTAGGTAGCGGCAAGTTGTGGAAAAAAAAGAAAGTAATAATTGGAATTTGGTTGCACAGTGCATGTACCACACATCATAGCGCACACTCTGAGTTCAGGTATTGGAGTTCAATATTTTATCTAGGATGCGAAAAATTGTCACGGCATTTGTCATGTCCAGTCAGGTGCTGATGATAGTTCAAGCGGCCAGCAGGCAACCACCATTTGTGTGAAATATGTGGTACGTATTTGGCCTCAAGTAATTGTTAAAAAATGGGGACTGTGCAGCTCTCAAATATAGTATGTATCAAATAATCAGAGCTGTTAGATTTGAATTTATAACCCATAACAACACACCCCTGCTGACTACGGATCAACCTCAGGAACCCACCCACTAGTGTGCAACAATAAACATAACAGGATTTTTAGAATTTGTTTTTGGTTTCTCCTCTCCTGTGAAACCTAGCACAGCTGACAAAACCGTTACAAATCAAGCAAATATTGATGTGTGTAGGCAAGGTTTGGTGAAAGTGAAAAATGCAGGCTGCATGACTTGTAGACTAGCAGGAAGCACATATTTAGATTTAATTTGAGGCCATGCCACCACTGTGCACATGCACTGTTCAATGTTAGTGCCAAAACATTCAATGTCTGCATCCCTAAATTGAAATGATCACCTCAGGAATAAAATTGATTTGAGAAAAAATTGTTGCCTTGGTAAAGCGTAGATGTTAACAGTGCAATGAAGGACACAGAAGGAACGAGGGCCGAATGACCTTACTTAGTCAGCTTTCCGTCTTTGTTGTTTCTTCTCTGTCCTGTCGAGCGCTGTCACAATCTGCGTTTTACAAAGTTAGGAAAAGCTATGTTATCCATCCTTATCAGCATATTTTATTTCTATTGCCCCAAGCAAAGAAAGAAATGGGAGCCAGGACTAGAAAGGCGAAATTGTGATGCTGTTTAATGGCTGCTATTTTAGAGGAAGTTTAATATTTACACTTGTACGCTTAATTAGCTTTCCTATATGGCAATATCTACCTGGCAGGGATGCCAATACAGAAAATCAGCTTTGTGAAAGAATTGTCAAACCTGAAAGTTTCGTAGCAGTAGTCATCGCCTTTTCAAGTGGTTATAACTAACTGACAATAAGATTCACCCTGAAAGATAAATCTAAATTTGATTATTTTATATTCAGGGAGATTTTTTATCTGGTCACAATCTCACATGTTACATTCTTAACATTCTTACAAATGAAGTACAACATTTTGCTAGCATTTGATTCTGTTTCATCAGTGTGTGTTAAATTTAAAAAATAATCATTCTATATTATGGGGCTTTATGTCCCAAAGCTGGCAAATCTGGTGATTAGAGAGGCCGTAGGGAGGTCTCTGGATTAATTTGCACTGGGCCCTTTAGCACACACTCAACTAATATTAGGCAAGGTCATTAGAATACCTGTACAGTCTATGCAGATAAAGGTTACAGCACGCTTTTCACTGTCACCTTGTGCCACTCGGGGCATATTTTTAACGCGAAAGCGTTAAATGCCCCGTGTCGCTGAAAATCCGGCGTCGGCGCGGGCTCGCAGACGTCGTTGGTGGCCAAACCACCTCGAACTGCGAGCGTGTGCCAAACCACCTCGACCGGGCAGGCCCTTTGCGTGGCGCAAAGCGCTAGTGAACAAAAATTTATTTTCTCAAAGTAAAATTAATCGGAAAAATTGTAAAGTATGACTTGACTAAAATCTACAGACATGATAGCATCGGATTGCAATTTGAATATACGAGAAAAAAGCCTGATAAGCAGCCAGGGATCTTTGACTGCTATCGCCTTCTACTCTTAAAGGCGAAGCTTAGTGTCCTCCCATTTTTTTTGTGTGTGCTTCAATGCATAAAACAGTGTTTTCCTCAGAAATTTAACTGGAACAATCATGCATTTCGTCCTACACTTTGGAAATTAATATCTCAAAACTGGTTCAGTCCTGAGAATTCGTTCCAACTGGATACACCTTGCGAACTGAGCGGCTATAATTCGTAGATTTTAAGATGTGCCGTAAAATAATTAATTAAAAAGTTAATTAGCCTAATTATGTTTTTTATTCAATTAGGCCGTTTTGATTTCTCGTGGAAGTAATGGCCGTCTCATCGAGTAGTTTAAATCAAGGACTATAATTGTGCTATCTGCCACAGGCAATTTAAAAAAATTTGGTGCAGCTAAAATGAAACACCCTTTATGTGCTTGGTAATATTTGTGAAATAAACTTTCTGGAAAAAGATGGAAGGGAGGGGCTAGTCATACATCCAGTTACCAGAATGAGCTAAAAAGCCAGTGGAAAGAAATCATTTTGGTTTGGGATTGTGGTATTTTCTAATGGTTTCAACTTGAGCATGAAAGTCCCTATACAGTGCAGCCCCACTTGTGTCAAGGGGCACGAAGAAATAGCTTACTCCATAAAAGAGCCTGAGATAAAGGAGTATTGATTTTAACTGTGCTCCAAGTATAGAAATTGGAATTTAAGAAACTTTTTTTTTTCCGTGCAGCAAGCGAGTTCACCACGTTGCAAATTTAGTTTTGTAAATCTTGAAAATTAATTCTCGCAGTAATAAGAAAATACTCTTGTTTCATTTCTTAATCCTGTTACAAATTTATAGGGAAAAATTGGTTGCAATCTCCAACGCATCTTTACCCACATCATTATCAAAGTCCATGGTGTGCTTGATGTAAGCGCAGTGTAACATTAAATGTGGCCTCGCATATGCTCGTTCATAAATACTATGTCATAAATTTAGCATTTTTGGTACAAGTAATAACATTTTGTCTCTATGTACTGTTTTTACGCAGCATGCACATAACCAGTTGAGAAACTTTAGTTACAAACATGCTTATATCAAGGACATAAAGTGTGTGGGATTTTATGTTTCTGGGAGTATTGAGAGGAAATTCTTGACTAACCAGAAACAAACCCCAACCATATATATATATATATATATATATATATATATATATATATATATATATATAAAGGGGATATAATATTAAGAGGATTTAGAAAATGGGAATGAATTGGGGGGTGAAGTTAGAAGTACATTTGTTGGCTGGTTGCAAAGCAAGTTGGCTATACTCTGGTAGCAAATTCACATTTATGTTCACAAGTATTTTTCTTTTTAGTTCTCATGCTCAAGATAGTGATCTGAAGACAATGGACATGTTACCAGGATTTTGTTGTGTAATGAGGGGAGGGCAGTCATATTTCCAGCATATCGCTTACATCCCATAAATTGCTTATTGCAACCTGAAAAATTTTGGGAGGGGGGATTAGGATGCTAAACTATCCACCCTTCCACCCTTCCCCACTTCCACCACTGTACGTAGATGTGCATGATAGCAAGCCTGTGCTTATTTTCTTTGCATGAGAGCATGTTATGTGCTTGTGTTGTATTTTGTCAAATATGTGTTGTGTTGCCTTGCATTATGGTATTGGGTTGAGAAAGCTAACTTACGGAAATAATTGTTCTTAAGTTCTTCCTAAAGTAAATGTAGTGTTCTACTATGTTGCACTTTATGTTCAATTGAGTATGATGTAGTAGGGAAAGTATAAGAACTGCAGTGAAAGAATAAATCATGGCAACCACTTAGTTTTTATTACGATGAACTTTAACAAATATGATGAATTACAACATGCATTTTTGAATTGTTGCTTTTAGTGTAGCACACAGGTAGTGCCTGGCATGCTTTGGCAAGCATATACTCATATCAGCTGCTTTAATTTGCGAGTTGTCACTTTTTATTAAATGAGAAAATTAGCTTGGTCATTTGTGCACTGAGGTATTTCCTTATTTCTTTTTCACTTTAGTGTCACGCACTCCACCCAAGGACAATCCCTTCCCTGCGCCCCCTGAGGGTATGCTTCTCTCATATTCATTTCTTTGATCAAGCAGCATCTTGATCTGAGCTTGTTGGTCGTTCATATCAAATGATAAACAGTGTCGAAAGATGAGGACGAAAACGCAAACTGACAAGGGCATATGCGACATATGAACTGAAGTTCATTGATGAAAAAGTTCCCTTTTAAGCAACACAGACACCAACACAGGCTGACTGTTAAGAATGGGCTTGGCAATCACATGGCTGCGTATTGTAAAAAATGCGGCTGCTATCTGATGTTTCATCAGACAGTTCATAGGAAGAGCAAATGACAAGACACAGTGGGAGATTGTTGGGGGGCCTATCACATCAAGTAAAATAACAAATGCTTCAGGATGTCTTCTTTGCCCATTTTTGAAGATGAATTGTTATTTTTAGGCAAGTGTTGGGAACCTGCTTTATTCTCATCTTGCATAATGCCTTCTGCCATTAATTAACCTCCTGTCTGTCATGATCACTTGTAATTTGCTTTGTTTTTTTAGCAATTATTTCCCAATGTAGTGGCTTAGTGTGTTTAAAAGCTAACATTTTCGATGACTGAACTTCAGGTGGGATGTTGGATACATCCTGTCAGTTTGTTTTTGTCCTCAATATCTTGCACTGTTCTCTCATTCAATTTCATTGATCTTTTGTCTTTATCACTCTGTATTGTAATGTAGAGGTCATTTATTACATTCATTTCATAGTTAAGATTAAATGAGGAAAACATTTGGCATTTGTCTAATATTTAGACTTATGTTCTTCATGTATCTCTTTAATTTGAGCAATCAATTGGACATCTGTAAATCTGTTCACACATTTTCCTTCAGCTTACTCAGAGTAATAGGGCAAATGTTTTTGGGAAAGCCTGTATGTATAAGGCAAGAAATATGGGCACTTTGTGACCATATTTATGACCTAGTGAAAAAAGTGTCATTTAGATTTAACAAAAGGATAGTATGTACCAATGTAAACAGCATAGTCATGTTCGTGTGCATTGACAGCCTGCTTGTTTTGCAATTACATTTGTCTTTGTAATAACTTCAACTGGTCTGTGTCTGCATGTGTTTAGTCCATGTAAACTTGTGTGTTGTGATTCCTGTTCCTTTTTGTCTGGCAGAAATATTAACAAATGTGGCAAACTTCATTGTGCTCTTTTACGTTGTTTTGTTGGCTATGAATAGCAATGCAAAAGTGAGAATATATTTTTAACAGGCTGTCACCAAAACAGTAGTTGGTGACTGGTCAGCTTTGGGTGCAATAAGGCCCGTATTCACAAACTGAAATTAAGTAGGGGGTCAATAAGTGTGGGAACAGCACAAGGGTTAGGAAAGTTTTAAGAGAGTACTTCAAAAAGAACACTTAAGTATCACTTTAGAAAGTAACACTTTTCGGGTCAAGTATGTCGTCTGGTGTCGAGGGTACGTAAATAATTTACGTATACGATCGGTTCAATCGTAAAAAAAAAAAATTTTGCAGCAGATTGCAGCGAATATAAATGTTGCAGTGCTTGCATGTGCATTCTGCTGAGTAAAATACAAAAAACTAAAAATTAATTAATTAAACAATAACGAGGTGTCCCCGGTGACAACCTGAAAGGTTCCGGCGCCGTAGAATCGCAGCGCGATCAGAAACTGGAGCAGCAGCGGCACGGGGTGACCGCGTTTGTTGTCTTTTCGGGCCAGTGACAGCATTTCCAACAGCCGTAGCACCGCTTGCTTGGAAAAGCGGTACCGCCACGAGAATTCCGCGTCGTATACTTCCATGGGATTCTGTCGATCCCTAAGCCGTGGCCGTATGGCAGCGCATATCGGTATGCCTCATCATACATATAATGTTGTGCACACGTCCGGTGAAATCGGCAAAGTCGGTGAGGCTGCCGTAGTAGTCGACCATCTTGCTTGTTAGGCGAGAGTAGCGAAAGTCGCACTTAAGTTGCCAATAGCTGTACTTTACTTTGCTGTACACACTCAAGTATCGATTAAAGGTTACCTTAAGTACAAGATTTGTCTATGAAACGCGTTAAGCATCGACCGGCTACTTAAGTCGCATGTTAAGGGTAAGTTCCGCTTGTGAATACGGCCTAAGTATAACAACACTGCTATTGTTTTTTTTATTTTTGCAGTTATAGCTTGCTTCAAATTGAGAAAATTAGTTCATACACACACAGTGCAATACTCAGTGCTGCTGAAATAAATAAAAAAAAAGTTCGTGAACATGGGTCACGTGCAAGCATATGGGTGCTATGGCGCACACGAAGCTATCAGTCTTCGGTGCGCCTAAATTGTCCGCATCGCAGATCGCTTTCAAGATAGGGCTCGTGCGGCAGCGCCATATGCAGCAGCCGTAGGAGTAAACCTCCCTCCGGTGGGAAGATGGCGAGCTTCCTCCTGACTTTCCTCCCTTGCGGGCGTGAGATTGAGCTGGCATCGTCAGCTGACTGTTGCACACTTTCAGTAACACATACAATGCATACGGCCAGGCGCGGATCCAGGGGGGATGTCCGGATGTCCTGACCCCCCCCTCAGATTTCTGCATCGCCCCCTCGCTGACAGGGGGATGGCCCTGTCGCACAAAAATAAAAAAAATATATGGCAACCAGCATTCTTCAAAAGTATTTTTCGCTAGTACCAGTGGTATCAGCCATGTAGAAGTAAAGCTAGCTCGCTCACAAGCTTAGTTGTATTCCGTAGGAGTGTGGTGTGGCGAAGTTGGCGTAGCTATTTTTTCTCATGAACACCTTGGACCTCCTGGCGCCTGCCGTGCCTTACTCGTCTCGTCGGTGGCGTCGAATGAACGAGGGGTGCCAAACACTCCGAGGTCCGCTCGAGCGCCTTCGCGCCTGATTAACTTAGTTTCCCCCTGGGGTGTCAACGGTTGCCTCATTAGCTGTCATTGGTTCCGCGACCAACCTGCTTAATGAAAGAGATCTCTTGCTGAAGTGTTCATATATAAATAATAACAACTAACAGCTAAACTAAGAACTACGCATAGGCAACTTTTTTTAACTGTAGCACTCATTGGGATCACAGTTACACGTTGACAATATCCAGTACGAGCACAGTACCGTTCGTACGCTACAAGTTTTTCATTGTAACTTCGCAGTTTTATTGTCGTACATTAAGCATAGGAGGCTGAGTGGGCGTTCTCGCAGAGCAGGGCGAAGCCTTGAGCCGCGGCTGCGAAGTGACGTCAGCGGCCAACGCCAGCGCGCGGGCCTAGGATGGCGTCGCGTGGTTAGAGAAACGGGAGCAGATGCGCGCCTTGTGTAAAAGGATGACGTCGCGTGGGAAACAAAACATGAAGACGCTGGCTCGCACTCTCGCCTACTACACCACATCATTATTCTTGTAGGTGGCGTCGTGAGTCTTCATACGCGGTGATTCGCATATCGTAAACAACCAGCGTAGTGGCTGCTGCGTTGGAGCGGACCGTTACGCCCGTATTCAAGAACGTTCCTCTAGTCAACACACCACCACGACTCAAGAGAGAAGATGTCACCGCCATCCCTCCACAGAAGTGGTTACTGAGCTTCATGATCATTCACGGGAATTCATGAGAATTGTCGCGTCTTTATTCTCGATTATTCTGCGCAGTACGACAATTGAAATTTGGAGTCTGATATCTCGGACCACGGACACGCTAGAATAATTCTTCCGACTGATACTGTGTAGAAACTCGACTGTCTCTAAGTTTTCAATACAAACATACCCACTTACTGCAGTTAACAAAAAATAATTGTTCAATTTTAGTTAATTGGGCTGCTCACAGCGATAATTATCATCTCACTTTGTGCCCCCCCTAGCCATATAACTTATTAGCACAGGTGGTTTTCGCGTGCCTCCCAGTGCCTAACTTTAAGAAAACCATAAAGCTTAGTTTTGAACACCCTGTATTATCAGGCGCAGCCGCCAAGCAGATGGCTGTATTGGGTAACGTCCTTTTCCTATAAGCTCGGAGAAACCGATACCTGGCTTCGCTACAGGTCTTCTTCCTCTTTCTGGGGTTTTACGTGCCAAAACTAGTTCTGATTATGAGGCATGCCGTAGTGGAAGGCTCCGGATTAATTTTGACCACCTGGGGTTCCTTGAACCTGCTCTACAACGCAAGAACACGGGCGTTTTTGCATTTCACCTCCATTGAAATGCGGCCGCCACGGTCGGTATTTGATCCCGCGATCTCGTGCTCAACGTGAGCTGACTGAGCCACCACGGAGGGCTACAGGTGTTGCTTTAGCCGTATAAAACGCGGGTTTATCATGAGGAAAAACGGTAAATTTCGGTAAATAAGAAAGGCTACTCATCATCATCATCATCATCACTGACAGAAGCTGACCCCCCCCTCAGAGAAAACCTGGATCCGCCCCTGCATACGGCGTGCGGGGACGATGTTATCACGAGACGAATCCGGTACGTCCATTGCGCGCACAGCATCCGTAGCAACTGCCAGAGGAGGTCAACCCAGCGTGCCTCTACCTACCCTCCTCCTCCGCGACTCTTTGCCTCTTTTCTCCTTCCCCGCTTTCCTATAGGTGGCATTGCATTGCCGTGCGCTCAGCGCACTCCTTCGTACTTTCCCCGGCATGCAATTCACTTCTCCACCTCCAGGCGCGTTCCTCCTCTGGTGCTCGCTTCCTTCGTGGCTTCAAACTACCTATCGCCAATTTCACATGCGAACCAGTTACGCTTGCGCGTAAAATGTACTTTTGGTTGTTTATCATCATCAGCCTATTTTGATGTCCACTGGCAGTATGAAAGCCTCTCCCTGCAATCTCCAATTACCCCAGTCTTGCGCTAGCTGATTCCAAGTTGTGCCTGCAAATTTACTAATTTTATCACCTCGCCTAATGTTCTGCCGTACTCGACTGGACTTCCCTTCCCTTGGTTGATAGTACACTCTAAAGACAGTTTACACACACCTTTGTTCCACAACAATTATCTTCATTATCTTTCATGCCTTTCCTTTGTAGGTCACGAACAACATGTGCATTATCAGTGTGACATAGCATTCTTGACAGGAAGTGGCGAGGTCAAAGTTTTCTAAAAAGGAAACTCAAGTAAGACAGAACAGTTTTTGGCAGGGGCAGTACCCCACAAGAAGACAATAATTAAAGTGGGTGGTAAATAGAGCATCATATATGAGCACCTTAATATTCATCATAATTACCTCGTGAAAGTAAACATGGCCAAAAACCTGCAGCAGCTGACCAGCAATAGAATTGTTATGTTTATTCAAAGTCATGTGATCAGGGGGGGATGTGAAACCCTGGGTGTTCTTGGAGATGTCGCAATTGCATTCACGGAAGAACCTATTACAATATCGCTAGGCAGGTAGAAACCATTTTATTCTTTGGAGGAAAAGCAGTGCTTTAGTCATTGTGATATTCCTAAGCCATCTTTGAAATATCATAAATATCATATTTTATTGAGAGTGAAATTTGGAGCATCGATGGGGATGTCTGCATTATCAATGGGCTTGTTAACAATATTTTCACCATCACTGCTTGCATTTTCCTCTTGCTTTCTATGTTCGCACCACATCAGGCAAGTGCAAAAGAGAAAAAAACTGCTGTAAAACTCACTGGGGGAAGAAGACAGTGTGTGTCTTATGTCTTCTTTCATTAATACGTATCACTAAATCTGGATTTTGCGTGAACCGAGAAAACCAGCACTGCACCTATATGAAGAGATTAAATCCATAATTACAGATTTTAAGAATTAAGCCTATGCAATTTATTACGCAAAATTTACTATGCAATACATTACCATACAAAGTTAAGAGGACAAGACTAAAGTTTGCTTTTCTGCCATTCTGCATGAAATATCTGCATGCTTCATTCCTAGTATTAAACACCTTCTTTGGCAAACATCTTAGTCCAAATTTCAGCCTGTGAAGCTGCTGTGTAAATATCCATTGCTGGCTGTGCAGGTGGAAAAATTGACAAGTACGATTACAGTGGGGACATGTTCTTATCATTCCCAGCTTCTCGGTGCCCTTGCAGAACAAGATCTGTGTAACACAACTAGGTTACAATCATTTGAATTCCTGTTTATAATATTGTTACAAGCATGGGGAAAAGGGGTTTATTTAGGCGTGCGAAAGCAGGAACAGCTGCCTACGAACAGCAGGAATGGCCTCTGCACAGTCGTCGTTTCCATCTTCCTCCCTCCTTTTGATTCGCACGTCCCTTTTACATGCTTGGGCGCGACATACCTCTCCTCGCAGACAAAGCCCACTGGGTGAGTCAACTGCCTTGTCGAGGCGTGCATGATTTCAACACCTGGTGACATGCGCGACTTGTGTCCTAGCAGAGTGTCGACCAGCGTTCATGAGGCGCGCAAGAGTGTAGTTCACTTCGCTGATCTTGTCGATGACAACATACGGTCCATCGTAGTTTGCCAGCAGCTTTTGGCACAAGCCGCGCTTTCTTGTGGGAGTCCAAAGCCAAACGAGATCACCAGGGTGATATGTAACAGGCCGATGTCGTGCGTCGTAGCATGCTTTGGAGTTTTCTTGCGATGCCAAAGTCCGTAGATGCGCAAGTCGCCAAGCCTCTTCAGTGAGGCATAGCATATCGGCGACCGCAGGATTGTCGTGGTGGTAAAAAGGGAGGACAGTGTCAAGTGTATACCGGGGCGGGCGAGCATATAGAAGGAAGAAGGGGCTGTAACCGGTTGTCTCATGTTTGGCGGTGTTGTATGCGTAAGTAATAAACGGAAGAACTTCATCCCAATTCTTATGATCGGATGCAACATACATGGAAAGCATATTCGTGATCGTTCAATTAGTGCGCTCAGTGAGGCCGTTCGTTTGCGGATGATACGGCGTCAAGTGCCTGAGGTGCGAGTCACATAAACCTAGAAGCTCTTCCACGATATCTGCTGTGAATTGACGTCCCCGGTCGCTTATAATAACAGAAGTCGGTCCATGTCGCAGAACAATAACGTGAAGTAAGAAGAGTGACACTTCGGTGGCAGTGGCTGATGGTATAGCCGCGGTCTCGCAGTTGCGCGTCAAATAGTCTGCGCAGGCAATTATCCAGCGGTTCCCCTTGGATGACTGAGGAAAAGGTCCTAACAGATCAATTCCAACTTGCTGAAAGGGCAAGGTTGGAGGCGGCACAGGTTGAAGGAGGCCAGATGGGGCAGTGGTTGGAAGTTTCCGACGTTGGGTACGGTATGCAGCTGGCGACATACAACTCAACCGAATCTCGCATCCGGGGCCAGTAAAAGCATTCTTGAATGCGATAAAGGGTGCGAGCAGTGCCTAAGTGACCGGAGGTAGGGTCATCATGCATAGCCTGAAAGATTGCTGGGCGGAGACGCTCCGGCACCACTAGAAGGAAGCGTGCACCCGTGCTTGAGTAATTCCTTTTGTACAGGAGCCCGTCACGTACACAGTAGCTGCTTGTTGAAGTAGAATGGGCTGAAGTGAAGAGTGGCTCTAATTTGGTGTCTGTCCGTTGTTCTGCTTTGAACGCATCGATATCAGGAAAAGCGGGTGTCGCAGAGGCAACGAGATGATCAAAGTCGTCGGCGTCGCAGTCCGTTGTGGTAAGCGGCATACGGGAAAGACAGTCTGCGTCAGCATGTTTTCGGCCACTCTTGTAAGACACAGTGAAGTTATATTCCTGCAACCGCAAAGCCCAGCGCGCAAGGCGACCACAACGGTCGCGAAGGTTCATGAGCCAGCACAGGGAATGGCGGTCTGTGACGACTAGGAATGGGCGTCTGTACAAGTAAGAGCGAAATCGCTGAACCACAAAGATTACAGCGAGGCATTCTTGCTCTGTCACCGTGTGATTGCATTCAGGTTTGCTTAACAAGCGGCTTGCATAAGCAATCATGTGCTGACGGTCATTATAGCGTTGGACCAAGACGGCACCCAGACCAACGCCACTAGATCTATGTGAATTTCTGTCGGCACAGTAGGATAGAAGTGGCGAACGATAGGTCGGGAGGTCAGCAGGAACTTTAACTGACGAAATGCAGAATCGCACTCGGGTGTCCACTCAAACCGTGCGTCTTTATGTAGCAGATTTGTCAGAGGATTATTCAACGTCAGCAAAACCAGGAATAAATCGGCGAAAGTAAGAGCAAAGACCCCGAAAACTGCGAAGTTGCTTCACTGACTGCGGTGCACTGAATGCCTCAACAGCTGCCGTCTTGAGGGGATCAGGCCGGATACCGTCTTTGTCAACAAGATGACCCAGCACAAGGGTTTGGCGATCACCGAAGTTACATTTCTTGGAGTTTAGAACCAGGCCAGCGTTTTTGATGCAGTCGAGGACAATATCCAGGCGCGTATTGGATATCCAGGCGCATTTTGGGGACTCTAGTGCAAAAAAGAAACGCGCTGAACAGACGCTTTCGCAAAGGGCTCAGGTTCCTGGCGAAACCTGTACGACTTATATTGGAGAAGTGCTAAAATTGTGTAAAATAGTCAACTCTCAAATGTCTGAAGATGACAAAGTTGGACATTTGTTGAAAGGAGTAGCCGAAGATGTCCAATTTTTTTATTGGTAAAGAAAGCTTGGATTCTGTGTCTGACGTCATTCGCCGCTGCAGGACCTTTGAGACGCTGAACATGCGACGGATAATACCAAAGTTTGGTCGCCTGGCTGATGTCTTAACGGTGGCAAGTGTATAGCCGAGCTCGTGTGTTGACCTTCCATCTACAATACGACAAATAGTTCGCGAAAAAATGCGAAGAGTTGCTTCATCGGGAAGAGATGTACCGTCGCACACTCGGCATCACTGGTGCGTACTCGCCACACGAGATGAGAAACATGGCCGTTTTGACCGCATGGCAACCGACGGTTCACGCAGCGACCGTTGAGTATAGGTCTACCCCGCACCTCCACCAATTTGTTACAAGCACGGGGAAAAGGGGTTTATTTAGGCGTGCGAGAGCAGGAACAGCAGGCTATGAACAGCAGGAATGGCCGCTGCACAGTCGTCGTTTTCATCTTCCTCCTTCCTTTTGATTCGCACGTCCCTTTTACGCGCTTGGACGCAACAATATTACTTTTAAGCAAAAGAAACTGATGTGCGCTACAGTAAATGTAGCTCCCAGGAAAGATGCATATGTGACAGCAATAAGATGTTTCCCTATATTTACACCTAATTTGATAACTTGCTATTGTGTTCCATTGCTCATAGTGTCATTTAGGAGTACATTTTGTAACACAGGCACTGTGCAACACAGTACAATGCCCAAAGCAGTTTTAAAAAGTGATTGCATGGTATCTTTTGGAGTGCAAGTCATTTAGTCCAGAATTGGAGAGGGATTTTGTCTTTTTTGGCTGTGCTGATGCTATGAAGGGCCTATGCTTTAACATATTTCAGACTTTCAGCAGGTTTTAACTGTGCATACTTCTTTGTGCTGCCAATGCTGTGCTACATTCAACTATTGTATTTTCAATTTTAGTAACCGATCATGTTATTAAAGGTTGCAGTAAGATGGGACTTCTCAAACCACAGCTTGTGGATCTTTAGGGTATCCCCAAGAAAGTTCAAATGGTGCCCTTGTGAAGTACTTTACGGACATCAGTTTAGACGAGTTTAGAAAAAGAAACAGGGTTCTTGATGTTGAACTTTATTTGGCTCTCTGTCATCAATTCAATGTGACCCAAACAATCTTGTCTACAGCTTGTCTTTACTTGTCTTTACATCCTGTCTTGTCTTTACATTAATCATAGAATGCCAGTTACATACTATTTAGCAATATTGCAGTATAACATTCTTTTAGTTGTGCTGCTTTCAACATGTCTAACTTATTGTGCATGCTCTTCTCTAAAAAAAAAAAAAAAAAAAAAAAAAAAAAAAAAAAAAAAAGCTTAACAGTCTAGATCCTAAATAACTTTACAGCATGTAAAAGGTTTCATGTTGGCCAAATGTTTGAGAACCACTGCAAGCAGTGCATTGAGTATAAACATTGCTGTTGCAGCATGTCAATCTTCTAGGACTTAGTGGCAGTGATAAATTTTTTACTTGCTTTCGCATGTATCACAATGTGGGGTTATGTCTTTCTTGTTTCATTGTTTTAGTTCGATTATGACATCCACATCACCACATTAAGCTTTGCAGCCTAATTCTTGTCATTTTTGTCTGCATTTCATTTTCTTTGCCGAGAGTTATTTCCTTGCCTTCTGTAGCAAGCGTAGGCAGCTGCCATCAGGTTTAGTCATTCAGTGAATGAGCTGCACTTGTGATTTGACTGCAAAGACTTCTAGGGATATGATGAAAACTCTTCGCATACTTCAAATTCCTGCGCATCTTATATGTGTCTATCAGTCATGGTTGTAACATGGTGTCACAAAAACAGGGCTATGTTTACCACATTCTTCAGACACGTACAGGCCAGCCCTGGAGCCACAGAGCAGCAAGGTGGTGCGATTAAGTGGTGCCTCAAATCCGTGTGTACTCACGGAAAGACCTGGAGCCACAGTGAAAGAGACACGGCAGCTGAGCGTCACCACCAGCTACTCGGCTATGGGTACAACCTTCACGATACGACCCAGGGGCTCATTGGTGGGCTCAGGGGCCCTGCTGGCACCAGACCCACCAACACCTAGCATAATGGCAGCCATACCAGGGTAAGCACTAGTGCATGTGCACAGTGTGTTTTGGTAAGGAAGATTGTGTGTTTGCACACACTTATACATGTGATCAGCATGGACTTCAAGAATATATTTTAATTTTTTCGAGTTTTGATTGTGCAGGCAGCCTAAACTACAATTAAAATGTTGTCATTCTTCTGATTTTAACAAAGTGCTATTATAGCTCATTTAGCTATAACTGGGGATATGTGCAATATATTACATGTTCTGGACTGATTCAGTACTTTTTTTTTATTTATGCATAGTTGCTTAGTTTCACTTCCCTTTTAATCTGACTGTGTTCAAGTGTCCTGAATGCCGCCTGTGCACATTAATTAAAGGACTGTCTGTAATTTCTGTCAACTGTCTTTAATGTTCGTCATTTCCAAGCCAAGTTCCACCAGTAGTGCTTGTCTGGCATTGCCAGCATCTTTTGCACATGTAGCCTTTATGGCACAGTGAATTGAAGGTATTTTGTGTATCCCACAGGGAGACCACAGAGCTCCTTAGAGAACACTGAAAGACTTGCAAACTTGTATGCATATAAAAGCACTTATACATGCTGTCATGCAATGAGGGACACGGCCAGGTGACATTGTTTTGCCGATTCACTTGTTGCTATGATGGCTGTGCAACTTGTAAATGTGAACTTTCTTGAGGTTGTAATCGTTTCTTGATGTTGTGATACGTGTTTGAATATAGCTGACAGCTGCTATAGGACTCTGCCAACGACAATGCGCTAACTAGCAGCCACAACACAAGCACTTTTTTTAAACAAGAAGTGCTGTACACTTCGACTTCTAGCTTAACATACACCAGTTTGTGGCAATGTAGGGTGGCTCCAACATTAGTGCCAAGTTTAACAGTAGAGTGTCATGGCTTGCAGTTATATGCAGCTTTCTATGCCATTTCAAAATTCTAGAGCAATCTTTAAGCCACTAGCACCTTGTTGGTTCCTAGCAATATAAAACTGATTCTTTTCATTTCTACTATAATCTGTGATACATTGTGGTGAGTTGTCGGTTCTTTTACAAAATTTTTTCACTTTAATATTGGTAAATTAGGTCTACATTTGCATGTCGTAACATTAAAATTCAAATTAACACCAGTCTGTACTTGTACTTGCTAATTGGCCACATTAACTACTGCAGCCAACCGTAGTTGCACTGGTGACAAATGCTTAGTGGTGCATTCACAACTTGGTCATTTGCTTTATGGCCGGTGTAGCATGACATGGTCACTATAATCATGTCTTGTTATGTGGTAAGCATTATAATAAGTAAGTCGCAGTCACCAGCTGATTTTCCAGACTTGCTCAATAATTTGCTTTTTTTCTGCAGGGATGCCATGAGCCATTTTAAACTGATGTACTAGAATGGTGACTGAAATTTCAAACATGCGTAGTCTTGCTGAACTTTTTGGGCATGATATGCATCTGCAATCGGAAATACAGCCACCATAATTTAGGTTATTCACAATTTATTTGCCACTAATTGATTTCCACCATTGCAGCTATTGTCTATACCCTCATTTTTGTTGGCAAAGACATTTCTCAACTGAGTGTCATTACCTTTAATGAATGTCTGCAATTAAACCAGACATTTTGTGGTTACACATGTAGGCTGCATGGGTTCAACTCGCACTTGTTTAGCAGAAGCACTGTTTGAACCTATTGGTGAGCAACCTTGTGCTCAATGGGTCCAGGCAGTGATTTAACCTGGCTAACTCAAAGGCACTAACATGGCACTGGGTTTTTGTTATGCTGTGCGAAAGTCTTAGCACCATGTACGTGTGACATGAATAAAATTTCTTTCATTTTTGGCTAAACGAAGGCAACAAGATTTTTTTGAACCAGTTCTTTTTTTATGTGGCACAGTGGCAATGTTCACATAATGTAAAACTATTTATTGCTGTATAGGCCTGTTTGACTACAGTTGTGGGCAATGTGCCTACCTTTAAATAATGTTTGAAACCCTGTTGATAATGCTTATTTTGCCTATGTGTTTTAATATGCTGACAGTTGCTATAGGACTCTGCCAACGGCAATGCGCTAGCTAGCAGCTACAAATAATTTTGTATAAAGCATGCCAATTAAGTTTATAAAAGCAAGTGATCATAAGACAGGCTATCTTTGTAGTGTTACCTCGTAAAAGTAACAAGCCACGAAGTTCTCTCTGTGAGAAATTTGACTGTAAGTTATGTAGGGGTTCGAGAGTGTTTTTCATGTTATTCAGAGCAAGCATTTATGTGCTTATCAAATTTGAACTGATAAGCAAAGGATGCAGCCCCCGATTACCAGTGCTTTAATTAGGCACTTGGATACTCTAGCATCTGCTTATCTAGATAACTGCGGCCCTTTTTTTTCTTCTTTTTTTTCTAGCATATTGTTATATCATACAAAAAGATTGTGTCGTACTACTGCAACAGCAGAAGTGAGCTGGTATGTTACGTTAACAGTCTGCCAAGGCTGTGGTTGATATAGTTCGTAAGTTCATCTGCCTTAATCAAGCCATTCAATCTTATGGTAGCGAGGGATCAGTTGTAACAGATGCCTCTGGCAGTCTTCACACCTCATCACTCTTGAACTTAGCAAGGAATCAAGAAATACTATTGCATTAGCAACAGAAATAAATATTTACATAATTCTGTGCCAGTGGCTTGATCTAATAGCAGTGGTAGGGCTATAAAGGAGCTCTAGGCAAGCTGGTAGTTTTGCCATATACTCGTGTTAGCAGAAGCAGCTCTCAGGCTTCAGGTTCTTTAGATTGCATTTATATTTTTGTGGACCAGCCCTATAATGTTCATATGATGAACTCTTGTTCAAGTTTTCTGAGTCTAGGTGCTTGCTAACAAGGCGCATTTTCTTCTATTTTTGGCAGCTACAGCTCTGTTGGAGTGGTGCCCAGCAACATACCTGTGCCAGCAAGTGTTCTTCCCAGCAAAGTAACCAGTCGCGCCATGCCCACGGGTCCAATCTCTGCCATTGCAACCAGCTTAGGGAAGCCTATTGAGAAAGCCACTGCCATGGTGCGCACGTCATCATCACAAGTAAGCTACTTATTACTACTACAAATACCATTCTGTTTTATTTCATGCTGCTATGTTGTCATAAATAATGTTCTTATTGGGAGTCACTGGGGTTAAAGCTCTTCTGTAACATGATCGCTGAGATCTTTGAGCAACGGTTCAGCAACTTAGCAAAGCAGTTATGAATAGTCTTGGAAATAAACTGTATAATGTGATATGTAATTCAAAGTGAAGGCACTCAGTGAAAATTATTGAGAGACGTGAGAGTGTGAATTCTTGATAGCATGAAGAATTGCTTTATTAACTATATAACTGAAGAGACATAAGGCATCACTTGTTACCCCTGAGGCTACTATGCATAAAAACAGAAAAAAAAACAACTAAATACTGCCATCTGGAGCCCTAAAATTAGGTGTAGGCAAGAAAGTTCCCCATGCAATATCAACATACATATATATTTGCCATCTAAAATATGCCTGCTGGTGTGCACCACAATGTCAGTGCGATTTGCAGTTTTAAGGAGTGTTGGACAATGTTGGAAAGTTTAACAGAGGCTGTTGGCAAAGGCTGAAAGATATCTCAAACTGGCTTCATGACTAGCCCTTTTTGTCTCCTTTTAGCTCTCTTTTTTCCCCCTCTTTTGTTAATCTTTTTTGCCACTGGGACTATTTTTCACTACTTCAGAACTTAGTGATAATTGGTTATGGTCTCATGCTTCCTCTTCATTGTTGGATGATGTGTCTGTTCTCTGGCATGCAGCAGTGGCTCCTGTGAGAGTGTAACAAGCCTTAGTATTACTACATTTTTTATGTGTAGAGCACCGTAACGTGGTATATTTAAGTTACTATGTCGGAATATTTCTTTATGACATGCATGACAGCTGCATTTCTGGCATTGACACATCAGCCAAAGCAACTTTTGCATCTTTTTTTTTTGCATCTCTGAGCATGAAAGAAGCGCATGAATACACGCAAAATTGCCGCGCAGCTGGCCGCTTGAGGCACTTTGCATGTACGTATTTGCAGGCTTCTTTCACTCTCGGAAAAACACTTATATGTAGCACGTATTGAATAACAGAAAGCTGTATCGGGAGTTTTTCATGTTGCTTTACAGTTTTCTCTGTAACACTTTTCATCTAATTATAACATTTGAGAAGTTGATTAATTAGGACTAATTATGTAATTAAGCAGAATGCAAAAAAATTATCTGAATATCTCCTCATCTAAGCAAACAACATTACCTTTGTTCTGTCCAGCTACGTGCATTTACATATTTTTAAATCTTAGTGCATGATAGTTGGGATACCCTGTATATATAGACAACTTTGTCCGCTGGGTATGTGCCCGAATAGACAGCTTGCTGCTGGCTACTGTCTGGCCTAATAGAAACTTAGGTCACTTGGTATGGTTGCACGTATTATGTATGTGCCCATGGGAATAGCAATCTTGGCCAATCTCCCAAAATGGATGTCCAGTGTGACACAGCGGGTATGAAGCCTTAAATGTATTTAGTACGGGTGGGTGAACATTCAAACTTTTGAAAATGAATTGAATATTACATACTAACTAGTATTCATATTCCTACTTGAAGATGAACTATTTGCTATTTTTGAATATTAGAAACTAACGAAATATTTTGCAAAAAGTGACTGTTAAAGTCTGGTTACTGTTCACTGTCTGTCTGTAGAAGTGAAGCAACAATAAAAGTTTTTTGAAGCAATGCAGGAACAAAATGGGTAATGCAAGCTTTGGTTTTAGTTTCGAGGCACAAGCGTACATGATAACCAGTGCTTTTTGCTTGTAGTCTGCGATTGTGTTTTTGGCAGTCTCATCATGTAGCAGTTTTATCAGTTTTATCTTCTAAGCTACAACCAATCCTTGGCTATAACCAGTGACATTTTTTTCTTTTTTTTTTGCAATGGGCCCTATTACATGTGTCTATGACACACGTCTTTCAGCAGCTTTTTTTTTTTTCGTTTTCTTCCTTTCTTTTTTTCTTTCTTCTTTTTCTTTTTTTTTTTCAAGGCTTCTGATCTTTCTTTGGCAATCATTTATCAAGCATTTTTGGAAAGCTACAGCAGCCATTCATTCTCGGAAAGCTTGCTTGCAACCAAGCTCTACAAATGTCGAGAGGCTATTCATGCAGTTCTTTTAATGACAATTAGTTATCTTGTGTTTAGAACTGATCCTTATTGTCTCTGATAGCTGTCTTTTTTTCACCAGTCAGTGCAAGTGTGGTTCCTAATTATACCGAAATAAGTATTACTGCCATAAATATCTACATCGACATTTGACTATTTGATATTTGATTTGATACTTACTGCTATTCGTATTCGATTCGTATTCAAGAAAGCTGATATTCGCCCACTTCTAGCATTTAGATTTGTGTCGTACTTCTCTGTGCATACACCTCTCAACATTCTTTTCTCCACAAGCATCGTACATCCCCTTCATCCTCATGACGGAGACAACTAACAGGGGCCATATTCTGAAACGTTCCACTTCGACGATAGTACGCCTAGGCGATAGTCACATTCAGTAAATCAACCAGCTGCTTACCCATGACGTCAGCATGCACTACCAATGTGCGCACTCGAACGTTTTGCAACACACGAGAGAGTGCACCGTGCGAGTGCAGAGCGGCTCGGGTGTGTTGTTTTCAAATGTATCGGCCGTAGTACGTACGACACAGGCGTGTTCGTTCATTCAATATATGTCGGGAGCACTCATTGACGCCGTGACGTCAGAATGACGTGCACCGGAACTACTAGACGGCGCGATTTATTTTCCGCTTTTGCTCAACCAGCCAATCAGCGCATGGCTAAAGGCGAAAGTGGAACGTTTCAGAATACGGCCCCAGGTGACGAGGCTGTGCTCATGTCATCCACTACTGCTGCTAACCTGCTAAATAAGCTTTGCATCATTTAGATTCAAACGTTACGTTGGATCTGCATATTTTCTATATATAGGCATAAATTTAAGGAGGAAGAACAACCAGAGTACTCAAGGGTGTGAGCAATGGTCACCTTATTGCTGCCCTTAGTGTTCTATAAGAGATCTGCTTTTGAAAGTATGATCTTCATCATGTAATAATGTATGCTTGTTTTCATTACCATTCTCATATTTATGGAAGTAATTGAAGCTGTACTCTATCTCACAAGTCGTTTGCAGTGCTGCCGACGGTACGAGGCGTACACAGGCAATATCCATGTGCAGCGGAATGTAGATTTCAGGTGTTATTGTCTGATTAATGGGAGGATTAGAGTTTTGTTGTTGCTTGGTAGATGATACATTGCAGCGATATGGGACATGTTTGGACCTGTTGTGCATGCATGTCGTATACCGTGAATTCAGCCGCCACCGAGCAAACGACGCAACGCAGATGAAGACATTTCGAGGGGCATTCAGCCTTCCTATTGGCCATGGGGTCCTGTAGCTCCACAACGCTGCAGACGACTTGTGAGAACTGGTGTAGTTAAAACTCTCTGGTGTCAATTGCCATTGTTTTCCATTATTACAACTGCATTCAAATGGTTGTATCTGAAAAACAAAACAAAAGCTTGAAGATAATTTTCTGGCACTGGTCCAGGTGGTGCCACAGTGTCTCTTCAGGCCTATTTGTGCCAGGATATTTATGTACTACATGCCACTTAGATGCTTTTTACCATGTTGATGACCTTCATTCAGTGGCATTGCTAGCAAATTTTTTTCCGGCTGTGCATTATGACTTGGATGACTGCTGATTACGTTAGATGCCATTTTCATCTGTACAGGCACTTAATGCTACACTCAACTCTCATGTTGTTCAGTAGAGGATGAGTGTTGCACTGTTACTCTGATTTGCCACTTGCTGCTTACAAAGGTTTCATGAAACTCGTGTGTTCTTGCAGGTAGTGGAAAGCAGCTCAACAGTTTCGATAGTTCGCCCTGTCATGAGTGTGCTGCCTGACAGCAAAGAAGCCCTGGCACCACCTCAAAAAGCAGTTGTTCACCCTGAACAGAAGCAGCCAGTGGACTTTGTGCCTTCACAGAGGGACACTCCAGCAGGCCTGGACCTTGATGAGTTTCTTCCGGTGAGCACTTGCTAGCCCAGGCAAAAAGAAAAGCATTGATTGCTTTTTTCTAGGCTCTATTACACATCCCTTGGGTACTGCTCATGAACAAATGTGCTGACAAACAGCAGGTGGCAGGTGCTTTTGTAAATTGTTTCACTCAATGAAGAAATGTGGTCTAGAGGTATTGGCATACCTCTGTTTGCACGGAAAGAGACTTGCTCTGTAAATGCTGCATTAGGACCAAAAATAAAGTATTCTATTGCACTTCAAGTGTGTGATAAACATTGTACAAGATTGTGTACAGTGTAGACCGCTTATAACGTAAGTCACCAGAGTCGCGAATATCCCCCACTATAAGCGGTACCGCACTATAACCAAAACAACAATTTTCAAGGCCTGCACATATGCAAAACATGTGCACTGAGCTGCCACGCGTATGCGACAGTCGAGGAATGCAGCTAGAATGTTTGAATTCAATTTACAGTCCAGTCTCGTTAATTCAAACCAAATCACTCGGCGGCGCCTCCGACCGGCATTTCTCCGGCACTGCCATAGAGTAAAAGCTTAGGAGAGACCCCTCAATGTCGCGCGCGAAAAAAAAAGAAAGAAAAAAAAAACGCGGCGGAAATTTCACCCTCTCTCAAATGGCAAGGTCGCCGATTCTGCGTTGCGCCGGAACATGAGTGTACGTGCCGACCTCTCAGCCACGCTACCGTAGCCACGTGTAGAAAATGGCAGTGAACCCTTCTTTCTCCTTTATGCTTCCTCTACATTCTAGTCACGTGTTGACCTTGCACGCTGCAGCTACGGCGCAGAGGGAAGCAGCGGCGCTGTCCCAGGCCGGCCAACAAAACTGCCCACGCCGGCAAACGCCCTCTTCACGATAG
This sequence comes from Dermacentor silvarum, assembly GCF_013339745.2. Taxonomy (NCBI): domain Eukaryota; kingdom Metazoa; phylum Arthropoda; class Arachnida; order Ixodida; family Ixodidae; genus Dermacentor; species Dermacentor silvarum. The sequence goes on along the minus strand of NC_051154.1, from coordinate 54,483,949 downwards.
CGGCAGAAAACGAAACTTCGGGGAGCTGGCGCCGGGCCGGCTGGAGCGGCGGCGCCTGCACGGTGGTAGGCGCGCACGGTGACAGTCGAAAGTGAGGGAGCTACGAGGGAGGGCGAGGGGAGCCACCGAAGCGGCGGAGTTGCCGAGGTGAAATCCGCTTCCCTGCCACCCTCTTCCCTCACATTCCACGGTCTCCGCATGCGCCCTTCGCCTTGCTGTGCCGGCGCCGCTTGCTCCCTGAAGTTTCGTTTACTGCCGTTATCGTGAAGCGAGCGTTGGCCGGCGTTGGCAGTTTTGTGGCCCTCGCTCGCTATGCGTGCCGTGATAGTTCACGACTCGCACTCAAAATTCTGGTTTCAGCCTCACTGGCTGTTTGTTCGCACCACGTGCCGTTCTCCTCTACTTCGTCTCTTTCTTCCTGGAGCACTCCTTGGGGCGCCCGTTTGAGGGGAGCGTTCGCCGTCTCCGCTGACTTCCGTACTCCCAGGAAGCCGCACTGTAACCGGTATTTCGTTTCCCGCAACTGCACTATAAGCGATACGTGTATACGTGGAGTGCTATGGGAAAATTAACGGGAGTCTGAAAAGGCCGCACTATATCCGGTCCTGCACTATAAGCGGTTACGTTATAAGTGGTCTACACTGTGTAATGTAAACCCAAATAAAATACGAAGGGCAATTGCTGCTATGGAAAGGGGGAAAACTTGTCCACCTAAATATGACATAAAGAAACCTTTGTCTAAAACAAAAAAATATTGTGACGATCATTTGACGTCACCCCGGCCATATTATTCGTTGGCCCGCTAGGCTCAGTGGCCCGCTAAAGCTCGGTGGGCAACATTGGTTCACCGCATGCAATAAACATCGTGAGCACAGCTGCTCGGCGGTCAGTCATCGTTCACCACCACCATGCTGCGCGTCGTATCTGGGACAGGGGTTCCTCGCCCCCCCCCCCCCCCCCCTTCGTTCACGGTCCGGGGCAGATCGTGACACTGGCAACGAAGGAAGCCCACGTGTCGACCCAAGCCACCGAGTGCGGCAAAACGCCGCCCCCCATTCCTGCCGCCATGCCGCTGTACGGGAGGCTCGAGCCGTTCGAGGGTGATGGGTCCGCCTGGCCAGTCTACGAGGAACAAGTTCACGGGTTTTTCCGGGTGAACGACACACCCGAGGTGTAACAGCGGGACATTTTCCTGGCCAGCTGCGGGATGCGCGTCTTCAGTCTCCTGCTCGACCTTCTCAAGCCGGCCACACCGCATGTCAAGACGCTGAGTGAGCTGCTCACCACACTACGGTCGCATTTCAGCTCGCCACCGTCAACGTTAATGGAGCGTTTTCGCTTCAACAACCGGAGCCGCCGCGAAGGAGAGACCCTCGGCCAGTTCGTCGCTGCGTTACGAGGGTTAGCGAGTGCTTGCGCCTTCGGGGACGAGCTCGACTCACTGCTCCGGGACCGTTTCGTCTGCGGGATAAACAACCCCACCATGCAGACACGACTCCTGGAGCTTCCTGATCCCTCGCTGGACGACGTCGTGAAGGCAGCGCAGGCGATGAACGCTGCGGCCAAGGACGCCGGCGAGATTGCACGCACGACCGGCTCACCGTCAACGGAAGCAACGGTCACCAAGATGACGACTAAGGGTGGTACGTGCAGTCGCAACGGTGGTGACCACTCCCCCCCACAGTGCCAGTTTTCCCAAGAACAATGCTTCACGTGCAGAAAAACTGGGCACTTCGCACGGGTTTGCCGAGGGGGGAGGACGAACAGTGGACAGCAGCAGCAGCCTGGATCAAGCCCAGGTTCCACACAAGCCCGCAGTCAGGGTAGCCGTCGCAAGGGTTCGCGACGGGGACGTGCGGCAGCAGTCTCGGGTCTTTCCGCGGCCAGGCTCCACGTCATGGCCGAGAACCCGCCAATCTTCGACATGTGGCACACAGGCCTGTGCCACCGTATCTGCTGACCGTCGAAGTCTGCGGGCACCCCATTTCCATGGAGCTGGACACAGGGGCCAGCGTGTCGGTCATGGCCGGGAAACTGTTCAAGCGTACTTTCCCCGACATGTCCGTCGAGGCTTCGGGCGTGATGCTGCGCAGCTACTCCCGACAGCTCTCCCAGGTCCAGGGGCAGGCCCAGGTCAGCGTTCGCTTTGGTGACTGGGAGGCAACCCTTCCCCTTTATTTAACCAAGGGGTCGTCACTGACGCTGCTGGGCTGAAACTGGATTCACGCACTGGGCGTTCGGTTGCCGGAGTCCGTCCTACATGTGGTTAAAGACGTCCCAAGCCTCCTGACCGATTTCAAGTCCATGTTCCAACTGGGGGTGGGCACATTTGCCGGCACGACGGCTAGCATTTCCGTTCCTGAGGGAGCCCGGCGTCGTTTTTTCAAGCCTCGCCCACTGCCGTTCGCCCTGAAGGACGGGGTCACCCAGGAGCTGCAACGGTTACAGTGAGAGGGCATCCTGGTGCCCGTCAAGACGTCTGAGTGGGCCGCTCCCATAGTTCCAGTCCTCAAACGAGATGGCAGTGTCAGGATCTGCGGGGATTGAAGGTTACCATCAACCCCGTTGCTACCGTCGAGAAGTACCCGCTGCCCCAAATTGAAGATCTCTGGTCAGCGTTGTCTGGGGGACAGAAGTTCACAAAGCTCTACCTCAGAGACGCTTACCAGCAGCTGGTGCTCCAGGATGCCTCCCGGAAGTATGTCACGATATCGACAACCTTGGGGCTCTTCCAGTACACACGCTTACCGTTTGGCATGGTCTCAGCCCCGGCCGTCTTTCAGAGGGAGATGGACAACCTCTTCAGGGGCATGAGGCACGTGGTGGTGTACGACATCCTGGTTACTGGCACCGACGACGGAGACCACCTGCAGAACTTGCACAACGTCCTGGCACGATTGCAGGACGCCGGTCTTAAGATCAAGCTGGAAAAGTGCGTTTTCCTAGCCCCCAGTGTCGAGTACCTGGGACACGTCATTTCCCAGGCTGGCCTGTCCCCAGCCCCCCGCAATGTTGATGCTGTGCTCAAGGCGCCAAAGCCCCACAACAAGGAGCATCAGAGCTACCTCGGCCTCATCAACTTCTACAGGAGTTTCCTGCCGAACCTGTCGGCGCATCTACAGCTCCTCCATCTACTTCGAGATGGTCAGCAGTGGACCTGGAAAAAGGAGCAGGAAGTGGCATTCCAGCGCAGCAAGGAGCTAATCACCAAGGCTCCAGTGCTGGTGCACTTCGATCCGGACAAGGCTGTCGTCCTTGCAGTAGATGCATTGCCGTACGACGTGGGAGCCGTCCTGGCGCACCGGGGCAAGGATGGCCAGGAATTCCCTGTGTCGTTTGCTTCCCGTCAGCTTCTTGCTGCAGAGCAACGTTACAGCCAGCTGGATAAGAAAGGCCTGGCCTTACTGTTCGGGGTCGAGCGCTTTCACCAGTACCTATGGGGCAGAAAATTTGAGGCGGTCACGGACCACAAGTCGCTGCTGGGTCTGCAGGGGCCGCACAAGGCGGTCCTGTGCAGGCATCGGCTCGAGTGGTACGCTTAGCCTGGAGGCTTGCAGGGCTGCAGCTAACGGCTGGTCTACCGTCCGGGAAAGGACCTGGGACCTGCTGATGCCCTTAGCCACCTGCCCCTGCCAGAGGTGCCAGCTGCTGCTCCAGAGCCTGCTGAACTGCTCATGCTGGAGCACGCGTACCCGGAGGTACTCTCCAGATCTGCAGTGTCACGGCCACCAGCCGGGACCCAGTCCTCTCCCAGGTGGTCAAGGCGGTGTCCCGAGGGGAGGAGTTTGTGCAGCAGGCTTACAGCCACAAGGCTGCCAAGCTGAGCCTGCAGCAGGGCTGCCTACTGTGGGGTTGCAGGGTGGTGATCCCACAAAGTCTCTGGTCCAGGGTCCTCCAGTTGCTGCACGCGGGTCATCCTGGTGTAGAAAAGACGAAGATGGTGGCTTGGTCCCACGTTTGGTGGCCTGGCCTGGACCAGGACATCACTCACATGGTGCAGAGCTGCCAAGTCTGCCAGGAGCACCAGCGGGCCTCACGTCATGTGGAGATCACCCCCTGGCCGTTCCCACAGAGGCCCTATTCCCGCTTGCATGTGGATTTTGGGGCTCCCTTCAAGGGCCATTACTTCCGCCTTTTCAAAGTGGGTGGAGGTCCTACCTGTCACCACTCCTTCAGCAGGCGCGACCATTGCGGCGGTGCGACAGGTCTTCGCCGCCCAGGGGTTGCCGGATGTCATCATGTCCGACAATGGCCCCGCTTTCGCCAGCACAGAGTACCTGGCCTTGCTGACGAAGAACGGAATTTGCCGGATGATGGTTCCGCCGTACCACCCTGCTTCAAACAGTGTGGCCGAGCGGGTGGTACAGACAATCAAAGACAAGCTGAAAAAGAGTAAGGCTGGAATTTCCGGATGCAGGTTGCCCGGGTACTGTTTCAGTACCGGACCACGCCCCACGATATCACTGTGAGCTCCTGCTGGGTCGGATGGTCAAGACACCCTTGGGCGTCCTGCATCCAGACCTCTGGTACACAGAGCTCCTGAAACAGCTGAAGCAGAAGCTGGCTGCTGACCGAGGGTGCCGTCCTGGGCCTTTGCTGAAGTCGGGAGCTCCGTTCTTCGCCAGGAATTTCCATCCTGGTCCACCCTGGTCCGCCGGACAGGTGCTATCTCCTGCCGGTGCCTCATCACTGCTCGTCCGCATGCCGGACGGGAACACGTGGCACCGGCACGCCGACCATGTTCGGCCTCGCCTCGTGACCCAGCCTGCAACCTCGGGCGCCACTTCGGAAGTCCAGCCCGCAGGGGGGTCAACGACAACGGTCGCCGCCAGCGAAGCACCAGAGGCGGCAAGCATCGCCAGTTGTGCGGCACCCATTGGACCACTACCAAGTTCGGCGCCATTTTCAAGGCCGGTCAATGCTGACCCTCCAGATGGAGCGAGACTGGCTCAGGGAGCACCCGGCATTGCCACACCCGGATCGTCAACACCTGTGCCCAGGCAGAGTACTCGACAGCGGAGGCTGCCGGACCGTTACTCGCCTGGTTAACAGGCACCTTTTTGTTTGTTTGTGTGGACAAACAAACTGGGGGGTAAGGGGATGTGACGATCATTTTATGTCACCCCGGCCATATTCTTCGTTCGCCTGCTAGGCTCAGTGGTCCGCCAAAGCTCGGTGGGCAACATTGGTTCACGGCATGCAATAAACATTGCGAGCACAGCTGCTCGGCGGTCAGTCATCGTTCACCACCACCACGCTGCGCGTCGTATCTGAGATGGGGGTTCCTCAGCCCCCGCCCCCTGCGTTCATGGTCCGGGGCGGATCATGACAGGTATTTAAAGCTTTAATAGATAATCTTAACCAAATATATTACTAGTACTGAATTTCATGGGCCAAGATCAAGTAGAACTAAATTAACATACGAAATTTTCCGATCTATAAGTCGCACCTTTGTATAAGTCACACCCCCTCAAAGCGGCAGTTTTCCCGAAAAAAAAAAGTATATAAGTCGCATTGGTGTATAAGACGCACCTGTTCATTTGGTAAGCGATTTAAAACAAATAGTGATGTTTCACTTCGTGAATGCAGGTCACATGCAAGCATATCGGTGCCATGCCTATATAATTGCGAGAGCAGCGATATGGACACTCCAGATGCATTTCTGCCGTTGTGGTCGCCACGATGTTCCGTATCAAGTCCAAGGGCGATAACATCGTCCCCGCGTGCCGTATGCTGTATGTGCCAGTGAAAGCGTGCGATGGTGAGCTGAATCGCGCACAAGGGAGGAAAGCGCCAGGCAGCTCAGGAGGGAGGGGGGGAGGGGTGGCTTGTACTTTGGTAGCAACTGCGTAATTTGCGCAGCGGCAGGCGCCGTGCCGTATCTTGAAAGCGATCTGCAGATGCGATGACTTCGGGATTGGTCGACTGACGGTTAGCCTGCGCCGCTTGCGTTACTGCTCCGTTCGTCTTGCACAGCAATCGGCAACTCGATCACGAGAAGAACCTGGTACCTCCATAGCACGCACACAACCCGTAGCAACTGCCAGAGGGATTCAACACAGCCTGCTTCACATGGCCATAGCATCCAATCCGATTTCGACAGCAGTTTTTCTGAAAAAAATAAATATAAGTCGTACCGTTCTAAAAGATGCACCATCGAAAAATTTAGAGAAAAAAAAAAAAACAGTGCTTATACACTGGAAAATACGGTAATATACCATAGTTACTCATGTAAGGCCTGCACTTTTTACGAGAACTTGTATTGGTTGTGGCCCTTAAACGAGGCAGACTTGTAGCTACTCACTGAAGCTTCGAACTGCGCTTAGACTGCTATGTAAAATAATGCAGCCACTGGCTGCTGACTATGAAAACATTTATAGTCGCCGACCAACTTTTGGACACTCGGAATACTGTGAAAATGTCCAGATTGTTGAGCAGTACAAAAAAGCAAATTGCAACGGTAAAATTGACTGAGAGGCATGCGCAGCCATGGCTCTCAGTCAACCAGAAAAAGGGAGACGTGCGCCATCACGCCCCCCCATTCCCGCCGCACTTGCACACACTTGATTGCGTTACAATAGGATGGATAGGTTGGCTAGTTGGTATTGCATTAGTATTTGAAAGCTTAGAGCGCAAGAAAGATAGTGGACGAAAAGCGTGTGGTTTGTGTTCCTTTTCTTCGTCCAGTATCTTTCTTTCCCTCTAAGTTTTCTAATAATTGATTGCGTTACCACAAGCTTGTGCGCCTCCTCCTCTTGCCCCTTGCTTGCATGGGAAGACGGCGCTCATCAAGCCACCATCCTTCACAGCTCACTCTCGCACGCTTTCACTCGCATCTAAAGTATACAGCCCACCGGGTGCGGAGATATCTTAACGCAATTGGACTTTATATGGACGTGACGCTACTTCTCTTCAGCGCTCGCTCTCGGTCGAAGGCTCACAATTTGAGATGTGCACTCGCAAGCAGCTGCATTTAAGTCAACCATTTGACCATCTGGGTTCATTTATAGTCTCGGTATTCCTTCGGGGCGCTAGTGAAATTTTGTTATATTAAAAGTGTGTATAAACACATTTTGTTATATTGAGGTTCAAAATCTTTTTTGTTCTATGGATAAGACGTTATAAAAAGTTAAATACTTTGTTATATCGAGAATTTCGTTATACTGAAGTTCGTTAAATTGAGGTTTAGCTGTATGTAATGTTGTCAGCTAAAATGTTTTCAATGGTCACTATTTTCATTATATTTGTCATTATGCTCTGCTGTGAATATTCACAAAAGCATGTGACTTCATTAACCCCTTATGGCTAGAGGTGGGCGAATATCAACTTTTTTCAAATATGATTAGCAAGTATCGAATAATGAATAGCCAAACACAGATGTATATATTTTCCGCAGGAATTTTTATTTATGTAAAATTAAGTTCCACAGCTGTACTGAACAATGCAAAAAAGACAATTATCAGGAACAGATGATCCGTTTTAAACACACGATCACCAATGTTCATTAGAAAAATTGCATGTATAGCCTCTCTATAACCTGGTTGCCTGGTTGCAAATAAACTCTCCAAGAAAGAATGGCAGCTGTATGACTAGCTTTCCAAAAGTTCTAAATAAATGGTTGGCGAAAAAAGACCGGAAGCTGCGGAAGAAGCAAAAAAAATCTGCAAAGGGACTTGTGTGCCGTAGACATGTAAAATGACCCCATTGCAAGGAAAACGTCACATGATTGCTATACTGCCAGAAACGCTAAATGACAGGCTACAAGCAAAAATAGAAAGTTGTCATGTAGACATCTGCCGTGAAACCGAAAGCAAAGCTTGGATTACCTTTTTTTTTTTTCGGCATTGCTTTGAATACTTTTGTCATTGTCTCACTTGTGATAATTTGCTATACTTTGTTTAGCAGACGGAGAACAGTAACCAGACCTTAATATTTGGGTTTGAAAAATTTGTTTAGATTCAAATATTAGAAAATGCCAAATACGTAGTTCCCTTTCGAATAGAAATATGAATTGTTAGTGTGTACTATTCGATTCATATTCGAAAATTCTAATATTCGCCCACCCCTACTTATGACATTTGCACTTGTTATCTTCACCTTATTTCCTATGGACACTGAGGCACAACAGGCTAATATAAACTCTTTGCTCTGCATTTTTTTATAGCGGCATTTGCAAGCAAGTTTACGCCTGGGCAGTGCTGGTATCCCGGACATGTCGGAGGCCGAAGCGTTAAGCACAATTGCTGAGCAGCACAAGACTCTCCTGGCAGTGCTACACCATCGTCTAAAGAATATAAAAATTGTTTTGGCGCAGTGGAGCACAAAGGATCCCAAGGTAAGATTGCTATGTTACCAATCAGAAGTTAGTTGTATCGTGGGAATCTTCGAAAAAAATTTCGAGGTTACCTAACCCTTTTCGTACCACAGAAAACGTCAAAATTTGTACCAAATTTCACAGAGATTACCAGATTCGTGGCCTCAGAACGACTGTAATCATCTTCGGCTGTATTCCTACAAATTCTGGTGATGATTGTACATGTCAGCAGTAGAGAGAGGGTTGATATAATGTGCAGTAGAAGCACTTTTTCACGGCTGAGGCCTGCTGCAAAGCTCTTGTGATAGTTTCAACCATCCTAGAGTGCTCTGATCTTCGGTGCATTGCTTATTGCAACGTGGTAAAGAATGTAATTGAACCCCAGCTTGAATGAATTTACGATTTGATGAATTTTTCACATTCCTCTAGAATGCTTTAAAAAAATAATGTATTTTTGTTTGTTTCTTTCTTTATTTTTTTTCTTTGTTTCATTCACTCTTTCGTTCATCTGTTTTATGACAAATCAAAGCAATATTACACTGCACACTCAACTGAACATTGCATGCACACATCAATAGTCTTCATGGGAAGGATCCGTGCAGAAGCGGCAGAGGAAACTTGTCACTTGCTATATGGGCCAGCTGGGTCCTTTTGTTAACACACCCAAAGTCATACTGTCTTTGCTCGCAGGAACCAGGCACAAATTGACAGTGAGAGCTGGAGCTAGTGTTTAGGTGTAGTGTTTGGCTGGTAGACTTTTGTAACCAATGTAATAGCGATTGTAATGTAAGGACAGCATATTGCTACATGCACATTTTCGGTAACAGCAAGGCTTCCATTCATGCTGATTGTGTTTTTACCCCTCTTCCATTTTAAACGTGGCCAGTGAGAAAAATGACAGAACAAGCACACCTCACTGTCAACTAGCTAATCAGTTATCACAAGATATACATGTCTCTTCTAATCCTGTGAGGTGATGTAGGCCACACTAGAGTTACTGTATATGCTCCCCTTGGGGAGCAGAGTTGCGCATTTGATTAAACGCGCCGCTCGTGGCCCCTATTCGCCCAATCTGGTCACATGCGCAAAAAGCATCCTTTTGAGGGAAAGCCAACTTCACGGCTGTGCCTGCACCATATAGTTCTATGGCTTACACTGCTGCCCGCCGCGCCACCGTCGACGCGAGCCTCTGTGTGCTGCCGCCCGCCACGCCACCTGGCTTTCGCGGAATGAAAGAGCACACACATTCGGCAGCTGAGCCACGCCGTATCCTGCATTCAAGGGGAGCGGCTTTTCTGTTTAACACGGATGCGTCGGCGGGCAAGATGGTGGACCAATTGCGCAATTCTGCTCCCATAGGGAGCATATAGAGTAACTCTAGGCCACACCACTGATTGAAATATGCAAGCTTTTAGGCTTAATATTGTAAGAAGTAGTCAAAGACTACTTTCATGCATGGCATGAATTAGTACTACATATAGTTTTAAGTATCAATCCTGGAGTATTTCATTTTTGCCAAGGTGCTATATTTCTTGCGAGTTGGGACTATGGTCGGAGCGGCTGCTGAATGTTTTGCATGCTGACTGGAACAGTGCCTGCATTCCTGGATGTTTTCACTTGAGAAAAATTGCTGCATGTGGTCTGGAAGTAAAGGTGGTTGCGGTGCTTTATATAGCTGTGGTTTTGAGAAATAAAAATACTTCGCTGTGAACATTGGAGCCCTACACTGTCACTGCAGCAGCACTGC